>NC_143148.1:22853467-23153629 GCF_059928025.1 Delphinapterus leucas
ACCTTTCCTGAAGTTTGCCTCCTAGCTGGTTAAACTCGGCGTTCAGAGGCGAGATGAGAACAGACTTGCTCAGCGTGCGGCGACGAGCCTTGATGCCCTGCCCTAAACGTTTGTGCTTCTGGCCAGCGTCGCGCAAGTACTTTGACACGTAGGATTCTTACCTTTACTCTAAGCTGTCCCTGTTGGCTGAAGCAGTCGGCGTGTCTGTATCGCAGCCTGGGAGGCAGGGCGTTGGGGGAGTCCGCCAAGTGACTGGCCTCCATCATAGCTGAGAAAGTGCGTCGAGGTTTTCGGGAGCCACTTACAGGGAAAGGTTGCAATTCGGAATTGGAGACTGTGCTGGCAAACGTCAGCAGCTCCTCTCCCTCGCAGTGCTCTGGGTGTGCCGACTCCTAACAGCCACCACGGTCCCCAGCTTGTGAACGGTCCCACTGCGAGCCGGTTTCATCTGTGAAAGATCCACGTGAGGCCGATCTCCAGCGATCGGGCTCCACGTCTTGAGCCTCTGGGACAGGGCAGCCCTGTGCCGATGTGCCCACCAGGGGACGCAACCGAAGTTTACTTACCACGGGAAAGCGCATCAAGGCCTCGTGTTCTCTCCATGAGATGAACGCGAGCTTGAAGGGTGACGCGTCAGAGTACACTGTGAACAGCTCGCCGGTACGCCTGTCTTGCCCCCTCTCACGGTCTCACGCACCCGGGCTCAGTTCCCTGTTGGAATGCTGAGTGGGAGCGCCAGCCTCCCTTCTGGACTCTGAAGCCTTCCGCCCCCAATGGCAAGTCTGTGTGCCTCTCACGTGGGGGGGCGGAATGAGGTCGCCCGCAGAGGTTCTGACATGAAAGAACTAAAGACGCGTGGTGCTGAGGAGCTGGTTCCTCATGGAGGGAGGCCAAAGGCCAGAATGCCGAAGGTCTCTTTCAAGGCTGCCGGACGCTCTGCCGTTCTAGGCCTGAGATACGGACCTTGTGACGGCACGGAAAGCCTGCGAGATTTAGGAGACATCGCCAGTGCAAGTGGCAATCCGGAAGGAAGACCCTTCAAGGCGGAGGGTCCTTTCCTGCACAAAACTGCGCCCTAGCATTTAACTTCACAGAACAGGTATCCTCGCACGCCTGTGGGTTACTCTACAGAAAGGACACTGTGAGCAACCTCTTCCGAAAAGCCTTCGCCAACGGCTTGGAGACAACAGCAAGCGAGCGCAGTGGAGGCACAGACCATTATCCTAGATAGCAGCACAGTGTCTCTAGCAGAGATCGCCTCCCGGAGGATACTTACGCCACACCGAGGTTCCAGCAGGGAGTTTTGCCTTGTAGCAGTACAACTCACTCAAGAAACAGGGCTGAGGTGTAGGGCTAATCTGACGTGCGCTCACTCTATGTGTCCGCGAGAAGGTTTCACGGAGCAGAAGGCATCACCGACCGCGACCACGTGTGTGCACCCAAGAAGCCCTGTGCCGTGGGTGTTCTCAGGCCGACCGAGAAGACCTAGGTGTGTGCTGTACCCGCTCTCGGTGGTTCACACGTTGCGTGACCCTGTGCCTTTGGAGGGTTTTCAGAGCGGGTGGCACCTCTGCGCTGCGAGCGCGAAGAGGCGTAGAGGCCTTTCACACTGGAGGAAGGGCCTGCATCTATCTCACGGAGAAAATGTGTACGTCGCCCGGCAGATGGAGGCGCGCTCTTGACACCATTTCTTCTGCCCGTTTAAAACACAAGTATTTGTACTCGATCCGGGCTGCCTGGTTACGTGCTTGGCAGTCCGCATCACCCCGAGTACCTTTCCTGAAGTTTGATTCGTAGCTGGGTAAACTCGGGCTTCAGAGGCTAGATGAGACCCAACGTGTTCGGCTTGTGGCGAAAGCCTTTGACCAGAGGCCTATACGTTTGTGCCCGTGGCGAGGGCTAGGCAAGAACGTTTACGCACTGGGTTTTTATCTTTACTCCAAGCTGTCCCTTTCGGCTGCAGCAGGCGGCGTGTCCGTATCCCAGCCAGGGAAGCAGGCCCGTGGGGGAGTCTGCCAGGCGACAGGCCTCCACTCTAGATAACGGCGAAAATGCATCGAGGCCTTCGGAAGCCCCTCTCAAGGAAAGGCTCCTCTCCGGACTAGAAGACTTTGCTAGCGGACTTCAGCAGCTCCTCTCCTTCAGGGTGCTCCGGCTGTGAAGACTAGTGAAAGCCACCATGGTCCCCAGCTTCTGAACGGCTCTTTCCCGAGTTGGTCCCATCCGTGGAAACGCCGAAGGGGCTGATCTCAACCGATCGGGCTGTGCACCGTGAGTCTCTGGGATAGGGCAGCCCTGAGCCAGTGTGCCACCCAAGGAATGAAAAGCCAAGTTTCCTTACCCACAAGAAGGCACACTGAGGCCCGGTGTGTTCTCTATGAAATTTACGTGGGCTTGAAGGGTGATGCCTATACTACATTGTGGAAAGGCTGGGTCTTACGGCTCTCTCTTTCTCCCTCTCTCGGGCCCATACCCTGGTGCTCAGCTCTTGTGGGAATGCTGAGTGAGAGACACCGCCACTGTGCTGGACTCAGAAGGCTTCCTCCCTTTATGGCAATTCTGTTTGTCTCTTACGTCGAGGAGCAATGGAGGGTGCGCACAGGTATTCTGAAATCAACTGGCTGACGACAGAGGCTCCGGGGGAGCTGGTTTCTCGGTGGAAGGAGCCAAAAGGCCCGCCTTCCTATGGTCTCCTTTAGAGCTGCCGGACACCCGGCCGTCTGAGGCCTAACAATTGGACATTGTGACGGCATGGCATGGAAACCCTGGGAACCCTAAGACACGGTGGAAGTGCGGTTCGCAAGCTGGGTGCCAGGAACCTTCAAAGCACCGTGTGGTTTCATGTACGAAAGCGAGCCTAAGCGTCTGAGGCTGGCAGCCTCTTGCTTGCGAGGCTTGGTGTCCCCGTGGGCCTGACGGCTACTTCCCTGTTTCCGGCACCCTCAGGAAACTCTTCAGAAGAGCCTTCGGAAGCCGCTGAGAGAGAACAGCTGCGAAGTGGAGGCACAGAGCAGTCACCTCCATACCAGCCCCGTGTCCCAAGCAACGATCCTTCCCCGGAGGGTTCTTAACCCACCCAGGGATTCAAGCAGGGAGTTTGCCTTGTCCAACTTGCACAGGAAACTGGCATGAGAGGTAGGGCTCATGTACTTGCGTTCACACGACGAGGCCCGGAGAAGTTCTCACGGAGCCGAATCCAGCACCCTTCCTCCACCACGTGTGTACAACAAAGGAGCGCTGGGCAGTGGGTGTTCTCAGGCCAAGAGAGAAGTCCTTGTTCTGTGCTGCACCTGCTGGGTGGTTCAAGGGTTCTCTGACCTTCCTCCTCTGGAAGCTTTTCAGAGCTGAGGCTACCCCTGGGCTGCGAAAGCAGAGAGGCGTAGAGGCCTTTCACACTGAAGGCGTGGGCTGGTTTCCCAGGGAGAAAGTGTACGTCGCCCACACCCACACCCCCACCCCACCCCAGCTGGAGGCGTGCAGGTTGACACCATTTTGTTCTGCCCACGGAAAATACAAAGAGGCGTACACGATTTGGGCTGTCTGGCGAAAGGATTCTGAATCGCTGGCACCCTGAGTACCTTTCCTGAAGTTTGCCTCCTAGCTGGTTAAACTCGGCGTTCAGAGGCGAGATGAGAACAGACTTGCTCAGCGTGCGGCGACGAGCCTTGATGCCCTGCCCTAAACGTTTGTGCTTCTGGCCAGCGTCGCGCAAGTACTTTGACACGTAGGATTCTTACCTTTACTCTAAGCTGTCCCTGTTGGCTGAAGCAGTCGGCGTGTCTGTATCGCAGCCTGGGAGGCAGGGCGTTGGGGGAGTCCGCCAAGTGACTGGCCTCCATCATAGCTGAGAAAGTGCGTCGAGGTTTTCGGGAGCCACTTACAGGGAAAGGTTGCAATTCGGAATTGGAGACTGTGCTGGCAAACGTCAGCAGCTCCTCTCCCTCGCAGTGCTCTGGGTGTGCCGACTCCTAACAGCCACCACGGTCCCCAGCTTGTGAACGGTCCCACTGCGAGCCGGTTTCATCTGTGAAAGATCCACGTGAGGCCGATCTCCAGCGATCGGGCTCCACGCCTTGAGCCTCTGGGACAGGGCAGCCCTGTGCCGATGTGCCCACCAGGGGACGCAACCGAAGTTTACTTACCACGGGAAAGCGCATCAAGGCCTCGTGTTCTCTCCATGAGATGAACGCGAGCTTGAAGGGTGACGCGTCAGAGTACACTGTGAACAGCTCGCCGGTACGCCTGTCTTGCCCCCTCTCACGGTCTCACGCACCCGGGCTCAGTTCCCTGTTGGAATGCTGAGTGGGAGCGCCAGCCTCCCTTCTGGACTCTGAAGCCTTCCGCCCCCAATGGCAAGTCTGTGTGCCTCTCACGTGGGGGGGCGGAATGAGGTCGCCCGCAGAGGTTCTGACATGAAAGAACTAAAGACGCGTGGTGCTGAGGAGCTGGTTCCTCATGGAGGGAGCCCAAAGGCCAGAATGCCGAAGGTCTCTTTCAAGGCTGCCGGACGCTCTGCCGTTCTAGGCCTGAGATACGGACCTTGTGACGGCACGGAAAGCCTGCGAGATTTAGGAGACATCGCCAGTGCAAGTGGCAATCCGGAAGGAAGACCCTTCAAGGCGGAGGGTCCTTTCCTGCACAAAACTGCGCCCTAGCATTTAACTTCACAGAACAGGTATCCTCGCACGCCTGTGGGTTACTCTACAGAAAGGACACTGTGAGCAACCTCTTCCGAAAAGCCTTCGCAAACGGCTTGGAGACAACAGCAAGCGAGCGCAGTGGAGGCACAGACCATTATCCTAGATAGCAGCACAGTGTCTCTAGCAGAGATCGCCTCCCGGAGGATACTTACGCCACACCGAGGTTCCAGCAGGGAGTTTTGCCTTGTAGCAGTACAACTCACTCAAGAAACAGGGCTGAGGTGTAGGGCTAATCTGACGTGCGCTCACTCTATGTGTCCGCGAGAAGGTTTCGCGGAGCAGAAGGCATCACCGACCGCGACCACGTGTGTGCACCCAAGAAGCCCTGTGCCGTGGGTGTTCTCAGGCCGACCGAGAAGACCTAGGTGTGTGCTGTACCCGCTCTCGGTGGTTCACACGTTGCGTGACCCTGTGCCTTTGGAGGGTTTTCAGAGCGGGTGGCACCTCTGCGCTGCGAGCGCGAAGAGGCGTAGAGGCCTTTCACACTGGAGGAAGGGCCTGCATCTATCTCACGGAGAAAATGTGTACGTCGCCCGGCAGATGGAGGCGCGCTCTTGACACCATTTCTTCTGCCCGTTTAAAACACAAGTATTTGTACTCGATCCGGGCTGCCTGGTTACGTGCTTGGCAGTCCGCATCACCCCGAGTACCTTTCCTGAAGTTTGATTCGTAGCTGGGTAAACTCGGGCTTCAGAGGCTAGATGAGACCCAACGTGTTCGGCTTGTGGCGAAAGCCTTTGTCCAGAGGCCTATACGTTTGTGCCCGTGGCGAGGGCTAGGCAAGAACGTTTACGCACTGGGTTTTTATCTTTACTCCAAGCTGTCCCTTTCGGCTGCAGCAGGCGGCGTGTCCGTATCCCAGCCAGGGAAGCAGGCCCGTGGGGGAGTCTGCCAGGCGACAGGCCTCCACTCTAGATAACGGCGAAAATGCATCGAGGCCTTCGGAAGCCCCTCTCAAGGAAAGGCTCCTCTCCGGACTAGAAGACTTTGCTAGCGGACTTCAGCAGCTCCTCTCCTTCAGGGTGCTCCGGCTGTGAAGACTAGTGAAAGCCACCATGGTCCCCAGCTTCTGAACGGCTCTTTCCCGAGTTGGTCCCATCCGTGGAAACGCCGAAGGGGCTGATCTCAACCGATCGGGCTGTGCACCGTGAGTCTCTGGGATAGGGCAGCCCTGAGCCAGTGTGCCACCCAAGGAATGAAAAGCCAAGTTTCCTTACCCACAAGAAGGCACACTGAGGCCCGGTGTGTTCTCTATGAAATTTACGTGGGCTTGAAGGGTGATGCCTATACTACATTGTGGAAAGGCTGGGTCTTACGGCTCTCTCTTTCTCCCTCTCTCGGGCCCATACCCTGGTGCTCAGCTCTTGTGGGAATGCTGAGTGAGAGACACCGCCACTGTGCTGGACTCAGAAGGCTTCCTCCCTTTATGGCAATTCTGTTTGTCTCTTACGTCGAGGAGCAATGGAGGGTGCGCACAGGTATTCTGAAATCAACTGGCTGACGACAGAGGCTCCGGGGGAGCTGGTTTCTCGGTGGAAGGAGCCAAAAGGCCCGCCTTCCTATGGTCTCCTTTAGAGCTGCCGGACACCCGGCCGTCTGAGGCCTAACAATTGGACATTGTGACGGCATGGCATGGAAACCCTGGGAACCCTAAGACACGGTGGAAGTGCGGTTCGCAAGCTGGGTGCCAGGAACCTTCAAAGCACCGTGTGGTTTCATGTACGAAAGCGAGCCCAAGCGTCTGAGGCTGGCAGCCTCTTGCTTGCGAGGCTTGGTGTCCCCGTGGGCCTGACGGCTACTTCCCTGTTTCCGGCACCCTCAGGAAACTCTTCAGAAGAGCCTTCGGAAGCCGCTGAGAGAGAACAGCTGCGAAGTGGAGGCACAGAGCAGTCACCTCCATACCAGCCCCGTGTCCCAAGCAACGATCCTTCCCCGGAGGGTTCTTAACCCACCCAGGGATTCAAGCAGGGAGTTTGCCTTGTCCAACTTGCACAGGAAACTGGCATGAGAGGTAGGGCTCATGTACTTGCGTTCACACGACGAGGCCCGGAGAAGTTCTCACGGAGCCGAATCCAGCACCCTTCCTCCACCACGTGTGTACAACAAAGGAGCGCTGGGCAGTGGGTGTTCTCAGGCCAAGAGAGAAGTCCTTGTTCTGTGCTGCACCTGCTGGGTGGTTCAAGGGTTCTCTGACCTTCCTCCTCTGGAAGCTTTTCAGAGCTGAGGCTACCCCTGGGCTGCGAAAGCAGAGAGGCGTAGAGGCCTTTCACACTGAAGGCGTGGGCTGGTTTCCCAGGGAGAAAGTGTACGTCGCCCACACCCACACCCCCACCCCACCCCAGCTGGAGGCGTGCAGGTTGACACCATTTTGTTCTGCCCACGGAAAATACAAAGAGGCGTACACGATTTGGGCTGTCTGGCGAAAGGATTCTGAATCGCTGGCACCCTGAGTACCTTTCCTGAAGTTTGCCTCCTAGCTGGTTAAACTCGGCGTTCAGAGGCGAGATGAGAACAGACTTGCTCAGCGTGCGGCGACGAGCCTTGACGCCCTGCCCTAAACGTTTGTGCTTCTGGCCAGCGTCGCGCAAGTACTTTGACACGTAGGATTCTTACCTTTACTCTAAGCTGTCCCTGTTGGCTGAAGCAGTCGGCGTGTCTGTATCGCAGCCTGGGAGGCAGGGCGTTGGGGGAGTCCGCCAAGTGACTGGCCTCCATCATAGCTGAGAAAGTGCGTCGAGGTTTTCGGGAGCCACTTACAGGGAAAGGTTGCAATTCGGAATTGGAGACTGTGCTGGCAAACGTCAGCAGCTCCTCTCCCTCGCAGTGCTCTGGGTGTGCCGACTCCTAACAGCCACCACGGTCCCCAGCTTGTGAACGGTCCCACTGCGAGCCGGTTTCATCCGTGAAAGATCCACGTGAGGCCGATCTCCAGCGATCGGGCTCCACGCCTTGAGCCTCTGGGACAGGGCAGCCCTGTGCCGATGTGCCCACCAGGGGACGCAACCGAAGTTTACTTACCACGGGAAAGCGCATCAAGGCCTCGTGTTCTCTCCATGAGATGAACGCGAGCTTGAAGGGTGACGCGTCAGAGTACACTGTGAACAGCTCGCCGGTACGCCTGTCTTGCCCCCTCTCACGGTCTCACGCACCCGGGCTCAGTTCCCTGTTGGAATGCTGAGTGGGAGCGCCAGCCTCCCTTCTGGACTCTGAAGCCTTCCGCCCCCAATGGCAAGTCTGTGTGCCTCTCACGTGGGGGGGGCGGAATGAGGTCGCCCGCAGAGGTTCTGACATGAAAGAACTAAAGACGCGTGGTGCTGAGGAGCTGGTTCCTCACGGAGGGAGCCCAAAGGCCAGAACGCCGAAGGTCTCTTCCAAGGCTGCCGGACGCTCTGCCGTTCTAGGCCTGAGATACGGACCTTGTGACGGCACGGAAAGCCTGCGAGATTTAGGAGACATCGCCAGTGCAAGTGGCAATCCGGAAGGAAGACCCTTCAAGGCGGAGGGTCCTTTCCTGCACAAAACTGCGCCCTAGCATTTAACTTCACAGAACAGGTATCCTCGCACGCCTGTGGCTTACTCTACAGAAAGGACACTGTGAGCAACCTCTTCCGAAAAGCCTTCGCCAACGGCTTGGAGACAACAGCAAGCGAGCGCAGTGGAGGCACAGACCATTATCCTAGATAGCAGCACAGTGTCTCTAGCAGAGATCGCCTCCCGGAGGATACTTACGCCACACCGAGGTTCCAGCAGGGAGTTTTGCCTTGTAGCAGTACAACTCACTCAAGAAACAGGGCTGAGGTGTAGGGCTAATCTGACGTGCGCTCACTCTATGTGTCCGCGAGAAGGTTTCACGGAGCAGAAGGCATCACCGACCGCGACCACGTGTGTGCACCCAAGAAGCCCTGTGCCGTGGGTGTTCTCAGGCCGACCGAGAAGACCTAGGTGTGTGCTGTACCCGCTCTCGGTGGTTCACACGTTGCGTGACCCTGTGCCTTTGGAGGGTTTTCAGGGCGGGTGGCACCTCTGCGCTGCGAGCGCGAAGAGGCGTAGAGGCCTTTCACACTGGAGGAAGGGCCTGCATCTATCTCACGGAGAAAATGTGTACGTCGCCCGGCAGATGGAGGCGCGCTCTTGACACCATTTCTTCTGCCCGTTTAAAACACAAGTATTTGTACTCGATCCGGGCTGCCTGGTTACGTGCTTGGCAGTCCGCATCACCCCGAGTACCTTTCCTGAAGTTTGATTCGTAGCTGGGTAAACTCGGGCTTCAGAGGCTAGATGAGACCCAAGGTGTTCGGCTTGTGGCGAAAGCCTTTGACCAGAGGCCTATACGCTTGTGCCCGTGGCGAGGGCTAGGCAAGAACGTTTACGCACTGGGTTTTTATCTTTACTCCAAGCTGCCCCTTTCGGCTGCAGCAGGCGGCGTGTCCGTATCCCAGCCAGGGAAGCAGGCCCGTGGGGGAGTCTGCCAGGCGACAGGCCTCCACTCTAGATAACGGCGAAAATGCATCGAGGCCTTCGGAAGCCCCTCTCAAGGAAAGGCTCCTCTCCGGACTAGAAGACTTTGCTAGCGGACTTCAGCAGCTCCTCTCCTTCAGGGTGCTCCGGCTGTGAAGACTAGTGAAAGCCACCATGGTCCCCAGCTTCTGAACGGCTCTTTCCCGAGTTGGTCCCATCCGTGGAAACGCCGAAGGGGCTGATCTCAACCGATCGGGCTGCGCACCGTGAGTCTCTGGGGTAGGGCAGCCCTGAGCCAGTGTGCCACCCAAGGAATGAAAAGCCAAGTTTCCTTACCCACAAGAAGGCACACTGAGGCCCGGTGTGTTCTCTATGAAATTTACGTGGGCTTGAAGGGTGATGCCTATACTACATTGTGGAAAGGCTGGGTCTTACGGCTCTCTCTTTCTCCCTCTCTCGGGCCCATACCCTGGTGCTCAGCTCTTGTGGGAATGCTGAGTGAGAGACACCGCCACTGTGCTGGACTCAGAAGGCTTCCTCCCTTTATGGCAATTCTGTTTGTCTCTTACGTCGAGGAGCAATGGAGGGTGCGCACAGGTATTCTGAAATCAACTGGCTGACGACAGAGGCTCCGGGGGAGCTGGTTTCTCGGTGGAAGGAGCCAAAAGGCCCGCCTTCCTATGGTCTCCTTTAGAGCTGCCGGACACCCGGCCGTCTGAGGCCTAACAATTGGACATTGTGACGGCATGGCATGGAAACCCTGGGAACCCTAAGACACGGTGGAAGTGCGGTTCGCAAGCTGGGTGCCAGGAACCTTCAAAGCACCGTGTGGTTTCATGTACGAAAGCGAGCCCAAGCGTCTGAGGCTGGCAGCCTCTTGCTTGCGAGGCTTGGTGTCCCCGTGGGCCTGACGGCTACTTCCCTGTTTCCGGCACCCTCAGGAAACTCTTCAGAAGAGCCTTCGGAAGCCGCTGAGAGAGAACAGCTGCGAAGTGGAGGCACAGAGCAGTCACCTCGATACCAGCCCCGTGTCCCAAGCAACGATCCTTCCCCGGAGGGTTCTTAACCCACCCAGGGATTCAAGCAGGGAGTTTGCCTTGTCCAACTTGCACAGGAAACTGGCATGAGAGGTAGGGCTCATGTACTTGCGTTCACACGACGAGGCCCGGAGAAGTTCTCACGGAGCCGAATCCAGCACCCTTCCTCCACCACGTGTGTACAACAAAGGAGCGCTGGGCAGTGGGTGTTCTCAGGCCAAGAGAGAAGTCCTTGTTCTGTGCTGCACCTGCTGGGTGGTTCAAGGGTTCTCTGACCTTCCTCCTCTGGAAGCTTTTCAGAGCTGAGGCTACCCCTGGGCTGCGAAAGCAGAGAGGCGTAGAGGCCTTTCACACTGAAGGCGTGGGCTGGTTTCCCAGGGAGAAAGTGTACGTCGCCCACACCCACACCCCCACCCCACCCCAGCTGGAGGCGTGCAGGTTGACACCATTTTGTTCTGCCCACGGAAAATACAAAGAGGCGTACACGATTTGGGCTGTCTGGCGAAACGATTCTGAATCGCTGGCACCCTGAGTACCTTTCCTGAAGTTTGCCTCCTAGCTGGTTAAACTCGGCGTTCAGAGGCGAGATGAGAACAGACTTGCTCAGCGTGCGGCGACGAGCCTTGACGCCCTGCCCTAAACGTTTGTGCTTCTGGCCAGCGTCGCGCAAGTACTTTGACACGTAGGATTCTTACCTTTACTCTAAGCTGTCCCTGTTGGCTGAAGCAGTCGGCGTGTCTGTATCGCAGCCTGGGAGGCAGGGCGTTGGGGGAGTCCGCCAAGTGACTGGCCTCCATCATAGCTGAGAAAGTGCGTCGAGGTTTTCGGGAGCCACTTACAGGGAAAGGTTGCAATTCGGAATTGGAGACTGTGCTGGCAAACGTCAGCAGCTCCTCTCCCTCGCAGTGCTCTGGGTGTGCCGACTCCTAACAGCCACCACGGTCCCCAGCTTGTGAACGGTCCCACTGCGAGCCGGTTTCATCCGTGAAAGATCCACGTGAGGCCGATCTCCAGCGATCGGGCTCCACGCCTTGAGCCTCTGGGACAGGGCAGCCCTGTGCCGATGTGCCCACCAGGGGACGCAACCGAAGTTTACTTACCACGGGAAAGCGCATCAAGGCCTCGTGTTCTCTCCATGAGATGAACGCGAGCTTGAAGGGTGACGCGTCAGAGTACACTGTGAACAGCTCGCCGGTACGCCTGTCTTGCCCCCTCTCACGGTCTCACGCACCCGGGCTCAGTTCCCTGTTGGAATGCTGAGTGGGAGCGCCAGCCTCCCTTCTGGACTCTGAAGCCTTCCGCCCCTAATGGCAAGTCTGTGTGCCTCTCACGTGGGGGGGGCGGAATGAGGTCGCCCGCAGAGGTTCTGACATGAAAGAACTAAAGACGCGTGGTGCTGAGGAGCTGGTTCCTCACGGAGGGAGCCCAAAGGCCAGAACGCCGAAGGTCTCTTCCAAGGCTGCCGGACGCTCTGCCGTTCTAGGCCTGAGATACGGACCTTGTGACGGCACGGAAAGCCTGCGAGATTTAGGAGACATCGCCAGTGCAAGTGGCAATCCGGAAGGAAGACCCTTCAAGGCGGAGGGTCCTTTCCTGCACAAAACTGCGCCCTAGCATTTAACTTCACAGAACAGGTATCCTCGCACGCCTGTGGCTTACTCTACAGAAAGGACACTGTGAGCAACCTCTTCCGAAAAGCCTTCGCCAACGGCTTGGAGACAACAGCAAGCGAGCGCAGTGGAGGCACAGACCATTATCCTAGATAGCAGCACAGTGTCTCTAGCAGAGATCGCCTCCCGGAGGATACTTACGCCACACCGAGGTTCCAGCAGGGAGTTTTGCCTTGTAGCAGTACAACTCACTCAAGAAACAGGGCTGAGGTGTAGGGCTAATCTGACGTGCGCTCACTCTATGTGTCCGCGAGAAGGTTTCACGGAGCAGAAGGCATCACCGACCGCGACCACGTGTGTGCACCCAAGAAGCCCTGTGCCGTGGGTGTTCTCAGGCCGACCGAGAAGACCTAGGTGTGTGCTGTACCCGCTCTCGGTGCTTCACACGTTGCGTGACCCTGTGCCTTTGGAGGGTTTTCAGGGCGGGTGGCACCTCTGCGCTGCGAGCGCGAAGAGGCGTAGAGGCCTTTCACACTGGAGGAAGGGCCTGCATCTATCTCACGGAGAAAATGTGTACGTCGCCCGGCAGATGGAGGCGCGCTCTTGACACCATTTCTTCTGCCCGTTTAAAACACAAGTATTTGTACTCGATCCGGGCTGCCTGGTTACATGCTTGGCAGTCCGCATCACCCCGAGTACCTTTCCTGAAGTTTGATTCGTAGCTGGTTAAACTCGGGCTTCAGAGGCTAGATGAGACCCAACGTGTTCGGCTTGTGGCGAAAGCCTTTGACCAGAGGCCTATACGCTTGTGCTCGTGGCGAGGGCTAGGCAAGAACGTTTACGCACTGGGTTTTTATCTTTACTCCAAGCTGCCCCTTTCGGCTGCAGCAGGCGGCGTGTCCGTATCCCAGCCAGGGAAGCAGGCCCGTGGGGGAGTCTGCCAGGCGACAGGCCTCCACTCTAGATAACGGCGAAAATGCATCGAGGCCTTCGGAAGCCCCTCTCAAGGAAAGGCTCCTCTCCGGACTAGAAGACTTTGCTAGCGGACTTCAGCAGCTCCTCTCCTTCAGGGTGCTCCGGCTGTGAAGACTAGTGAAAGCCACCATGGTCCCCAGCTTCTGAACGGCTCTTTCCCGAGTTGGTCCCATCCGTGGAAACGCCGAAGGGGCTGATCTCAACCGATCGGGCTGCGCACCGTGAGTCTCTGGGGTAGGGCAGCCCTGAGCCAGTGTGCCACCCAAGGAATGAAAAGCCAAGTTTCCTTACCCACAAGAAGGCACACTGAGGCCCGGTGTGTTCTCTATGAAATTTACGTGGGCTTGAAGGGTGATGCCTATACTACATTGTGGAAAGGCTGGGTCTTACGGCTCTCTCTTTCTCCCTCTCTCGGGCCCATACCCTGGTGCTCAGCTCTTGTGGGAATGCTGAGTGAGAGACACCGCCACTGTGCTGGACTCAGAAGTCTTCCTCCCTTTATGGCAATTCTGTTTGTCTCTTACGTCGAGGAGCAATGGAGGGTGCGCACAGGTATTCTGAAATCAACTGGCTGACGACAGAGGCTCCGGGGGAGCTGGTTTCTCGGTGGAAGGAGCCAAAAGGCCCGCCTTCCTATGGTCTCCTTTAGAGCTGCCGGACACCCGGCCGTCTGAGGCCTAACAATTGGACATTGTGACGGCATGGCATGGAAACCCTGGGAACCCTAAGACACGGTGGAAGTGCGGTTCGCAAGCTGGGTGCCAGGAACCTTCAAAGCACAGTGTGGTTTCATGTACGAAAGCGAGCCCAAGCGTCTGAGGCTGGCAGCCTCTTGCTTGCGAGGCTTGGTGTCCCCGTGGGCCTGACGGCTACTTCCCTGTTTCCGGCACCCTCAGGAAACTCTTCAGAAGAGCCTTTGGAAGCCGCTGAGAGAGAACAGCTGCGAAGTGGAGGCACAGAGCAGTCACCTCGATACCAGCCCCGTGTCCCAAGCAACGATCCTTCCCCGGAGGGTTCTTAACCCACCCAGGGATTCAAGCAGGGAGTTTGCCTTGTCCAACTTGCACAGGAAACTGGCATGAGAGGTAGGGCTCATGTACTTGCGTTCACACGACGAGGCCCGGAGAAGTTCTCACGGAGCCGAATCCAGCACCCTTCCTCCACCACGTGTGTACAACAAAGGAGCGCTGGGCAGTGGGTGTTCTCAGGCCAAGAGAGAAGTCCTTGTTCTGTGCTGCACCTGCTGGGTGGTTCAAGGGTTCTCTGACCTTCCTCCTCTGGAAGCTTTTCAGAGCTGAGGCTACCCCTGGGCTGCGAAAGCAGAGAGGCGTAGAGGCCTTTCACACTGAAGGCGTGGGCTGGTTTCCCAGGGAGAAAGTGTACGTCGCCCACACCCACACCCCCACCCCACCCCAGCTGGAGGCGTGCAGGTTGACACCATTTTGTTCTGCCCACGGAAAATACAAAGAGGCGTACACGATTTGGGCTGTCTGGCGAAACGATTCTGAATCGCTGGCACCCTGAGTACCTTTCCTGAAGTTTGCCTCCTAGCTGGTTAAACTCGGCGTTCAGAGGCGAGATGAGAACAGACTTGCTCAGCGTGCGGCGACGAGCCTTGACGCCCTGCCCTAAACGTTTGTGCTTCTGGCCAGCGTCGCGCAAGTACTTTGACACGTAGGATTCTTACCTTTACTCTAAGCTGTCCCTGTTGGCTGAAGCAGTCGGCGTGTCTGTATCGCAGCCTGGGAGGCAGGGCGTTGGGGGAGTCCGCCAAGTGACTGGCCTCCATCATAGCTGAGAAAGTGCGTCGAGGTTTTCGGGAGCCACTTACAGGGAAAGGTTGCAATTCGGAATTGGAGACTGTGCTGGCAAACGTCAGCAGCTCCTCTCCCTCGCAGTGCTCTGGGTGTGCCGACTCCTAACAGCCACCACGGTCCCCAGCTTGTGAACGGTCCCACTGCGAGCCGGTTTCATCCGTGAAAGATCCACGTGAGGCCGATCTCCAGCGATCGGGCTCCACGCCTTGAGCCTCTGGGACAGGGCAGCCCTGTGCCGATGTGCCCACCAGGGGACGCAACCGAAGTTTACTTACCACGGGAAAGCGCATCAAGGCCTCGTGTTCTCTCCATGAGATGAACGCGAGCTTGAAGGGTGACGCGTCAGAGTACACTGTGAACAGCTCGCCGGTACGCCTGTCTTGCCCCCTCTCACGGTCTCACGCACCCGGGCTCAGTTCCCTGTTGGAATGCTGAGTGGGAGCGCCAGCCTCGCTTCTGGACTCTGAAGCCTTCCGCCCCTAATGGCAAGTCTGTGTGCCTCTCACGTGGGGGGGGCGGAATGAGGTCGCCCGCAGAGGTTCTGACATGAAAGAACTAAAGACGCGTGGTGCTGAGGAGCTGGTTCCTCACGGAGGGAGCCCAAAGGCCAGAACGCCGAAGGTCTCTTCCAAGGCTGCCGGACGCTCTGCCGTTCTAGGCCTGAGATACGGACCTTGTGACGGCACGGAAAGCCTGCGAGATTTAGGAGACATCGCCAGTGCAAGTGGCAATCCGGAAGGAAGACCCTTCAAGGCGGAGGGTCCTTTCCTGCACAAAACTGCGCCCTAGCATTTAACTTCACAGAACAGGTATCCTCGCACGCCTGTGGCTTACTCTACAGAAAGGACACTGTGAGCAACCTCTTCCGAAAAGCCTTCGCCAACGGCTTGGAGACAACAGCAAGCGAGCGCAGTGGAGGCACAGACCATTATCCTAGATAGCAGCACAGTGTCTCTAGCAGAGATCGCCTCCCGGAGGATACTTACGCCACACCGAGGTTCCAGCAGGGAGTTTTGCCTTGTAGCAGTACAACTCACTCAAGAAACAGGGCTGAGGTGTAGGGCTAATCTGACGTGCGCTCACTCTATGTGTCCGCGAGAAGGTTTCACGGAGCAGAAGGCATCACCGACCGCGACCACGTGTGTGCACCCAAGAAGCCCTGTGCCGTGGGTGTTCTCAGGCCGACCGAGAAGACCTAGGTGTGTGCTGTACCCGCTCTCGGTGGTTCACACGTTGCGTGACCCTGTGCCTTTGGAGGGTTTTCAGGGCGGGTGGCACCTCTGCGCTGCGAGCGCGAAGAGGCGTAGAGGCCTTTCACACTGGAGGAAGGGCCTGCATCTATCTCACGGAGAAAATGTGTACGTCGCCCGGCAGATGGAGGCGCGCTCTTGACACCATTTCTTCTGCCCGTTTAAAACACAAGTATTTGTACTCGATCCGGGCTGCCTGGTTACGTGCTTGGCAGTCCGCATCACCCCGAGTACCTTTCCTGAAGTTTGATTCGTAGCTGGGTAAACTCGGGCTTCAGAGGCTAGATGAGACCCAAGGTGTTCGGCTTGTGGCGAAAGCCTTTGACCAGAGGCCTATACGCTTGTGCTCGTGGCGAGGGCTAGGCAAGAACGTTTACGCACTGGGTTTTTATCTTTACTCCAAGCTGCCCCTTTCGGCTGCAGCAGGCGGCGTGTCCGTATCCCAGCCAGGGAAGCAGGCCCGTGGGGGAGTCTGCCAGGCGACAGGCCTCCACTCTAGATAACGGCGAAAGTGCATCGAGGCCTTCGGAAGCCCCTCTCAAGGAAAGGCTCCTCTCCGGACTAGAAGACTTTGCTAGCGGACTTCAGCAGCTCCTCTCCTTCAGGGTGCTCCGGCTGTGAAGACTAGTGAAAGCCACCATGGTCCCCAGCTTCTGAACGGCTCTTTCCCGAGTTGGTCCCATCCGTGGAAACGCCGAAGGGGCTGATCTCAACCGATCGGGCTGCGCACCGTGAGTCTCTGGGGTAGGGCAGCCCTGAGCCAGTGTGCCACCCAAGGAATGAAAAGCCAAGTTTCCTTACCCACAAGAAGGCACACTGAGGCCCGGTGTGTTCTCTATGAAATTTACGTGGGCTTGAAGGGTGATGCCTATACTACATTGTGGAAAGGCTGGGTCTTACGGCTCTCTCTTTCTCCCTCTCTCGGGCCCATACCCTGGTGCTCAGCTCTTGTGGGAATGCTGAGTGAGAGACACCGCCACTGTGCTGGACTCAGAAGGCTTCCTCCCTTTATGGCAATTCTGTTTGTCTCTTACGTCGAGGAGCAATGGAGGGTGCGCACAGGTATTCTGAAATCAACTGGCTGACGACAGAGGCTCCGGGGGAGCTGGTTTCTCGGTGGAAGGAGCCAAAAGGCCCGCCTTCCTATGGTCTCCTTTAGAGCTGCCGGACACCCGGCCGTCTGAGGCCTAACAATTGGACATTGTGACGGCATGGCATGGAAACCCTGGGAACCCTAAGACACGGTGGAAGTGCGGTTCGCAAGCTGGGTGCCAGGAACCTTCAAAGCACAGTGTGGTTTCATGTACGAAAGCGAGCCCAAGCGTCTGAGGCTGGCAGCCTCTTGCTTGCGAGGCTTGGTGTCCCCGTGGGCCTGACGGCTACTTCCCTGTTTCCGGCACCCTCAGGAAACTCTTCAGAAGAGCCTTCGGAAGCCGCTGAGAGAGAACAGCTGCGAAGTGGAGGCACAGAGCAGTCACCTCGATACCAGCCCCGTGTCCCAAGCAACGATCCTTCCCCGGAGGGTTCTTAACCCACCCAGGGATTCAAGCAGGGAGTTTGCCTTGTCCAACTTGCACAGGAAACTGGCATGAGAGGTAGGGCTCATGTACTTGCGTTCACACGACGAGGCCCGGAGAAGTTCTCACGGAGCCGAATCCAGCACCCTTCCTCCACCACGTGTGTACAACAAAGGAGCGCTGGGCAGTGGGTGTTCTCAGGCCAAGAGAGAAGTCCTTGTTCTGTGCTGCACCTGCTGGGTGGTTCAAGGGTTCTCTGACCTTCCTCCTCTGGAAGCTTTTCAGAGCTGAGGCTACCCCTGGGCTGCGAAAGCAGAGAGGCGTAGAGGCCTTTCACACTGAAGGCGTGGGCTGGTTTCCCAGGGAGAAAGTGTACGTCGCCCACACCCACACCCCCACCCCACCCCAGCTGGAGGCGTGCAGGTTGACACCATTTTGTTCTGCCCACGGAAAATACAAAGAGGCGTACACGATTTGGGCTGTCTGGCGAAAGGATTCTGAATCGCTGGCACCCTGAGTACCTTTCCTGAAGTTTGCCTCCTAGCTGGTTAAACTCGGCGTTCAGAGGCGAGATGAGAACAGACTTGCTCAGCGTGCGGCGACGAGCCTTGACGCCCTGCCCTAAACGTTTGTGCTTCTGGCCAGCGTCGCGCAAGTACTTTGACACGTAGGATTCTTACCTTTACTCTAAGCTGTCCCTGTTGGCTGAAGCAGTCGGCGTGTCTGTATCGCAGCCTGGGAGGCAGGGCGTTGGGGGAGTCCGCCAAGTGACTGGCCTCCATCATAGCTGAGAAAGTGCGTCGAGGTTTTCGGGAGCCACTTACAGGGAAAGGTTGCAATTCGGAATTGGAGACTGTGCTGGCAAACGTCAGCAGCTCCTCTCCCTCGCAGTGCTCTGGGTGTGCCGACTCCTAACAGCCACCACGGTCCCCAGCTTGTGAACGGTCCCACTGCGAGCCGGTTTCATCCGTGAAAGATCCACGTGAGGCCGATCTCCAGCGATCGGGCTCCACGCCTTGAGCCTCTGGGACAGGGCAGCCCTGTGCCGATGTGCCCACCAGGGGACGCAACCGAAGTTTACTTACCACGGGAAAGCGCATCAAGGCCTCGTGTTCTCTCCATGAGATGAACGCGAGCTTGAAGGGTGACGCGTCAGAGTACACTGTGAACAGCTCGCCGGTACGCCTGTCTTGCCCCCTCTCACGGTCTCACGCACCCGGGCTCAGTTCCCTGTTGGAATGCTGAGTGGGAGCGCCAGCCTCCCTTCTGGACTCTGAAGCCTTCCGCCCCTAATGGCAAGTCTGTGTGCCTCTCACGTGGGGGGGGCGGAATGAGGTCGCCCGCAGAGGTTCTGACATGAAAGAACTAAAGACGCGTGGTGCTGAGGAGCTGGTTCCTCACGGAGGGAGCCCAAAGGCCAGAACGCCGAAGGTCTCTTCCAAGGCTGCCGGACGCTCTGCCGTTCTAGGCCTGAGATACGGACCTTGTGACGGCACGGAAAGCCTGCGAGATTTAGGAGACATCGCCAGTGCAAGTGGCAATCCGGAAGGAAGACCCTTCAAGGCGGAGGGTCCTTTCCTGCACAAAACTGCGCCCTAGCATTTAACTTCACAGAACAGGTATCCTCGCACGCCTGTGGCTTACTCTACAGAAAGGACACTGTGAGCAACCTCTTCCGAAAAGCCTTCGCCAACGGCTTGGAGACAACAGCAAGCGAGCGCAGTGGAGGCACAGACCATTATCCTAGATAGCAGCACAGTGTCTCTAGCAGAGATCGCCTCCCGGAGGATACTTACGCCACACCGAGGTTCCAGCAGGGAGTTTTGCCTTGTAGCAGTACAACTCACTCAAGAAACAGGGCTGAGGTGTAGGGCTAATCTGACGTGCGCTCACTCTATGTGTCCGCGAGAAGGTTTCACGGAGCAGAAGGCATCACCGACCGCGACCACGTGTGTGCACCCAAGAAGCCCTGTGCCGTGGGTGTTCTCAGGCCGACCGAGAAGACCTAGGTGTGTGCTGTACCCGCTCTCGGTGCTTCACACGTTGCGTGACCCTGTGCCTTTGGAGGGTTTTCAGGGCGGGTGGCACCTCTGCGCTGCGAGCGCGAAGAGGCGTAGAGGCCTTTCACACTGGAGGAAGGGCCTGCATCTATCTCACGGAGAAAATGTGTACGTCGCCCGGCAGATGGAGGCGCGCTCTTGACACCATTTCTTCTGCCCGTTTAAAACACAAGTATTTGTACTCGATCCGGGCTGCCTGGTTACGTGCTTGGCAGTCCGCATCACCCCGAGTACCTTTCCTGAAGTTTGATTCGTAGCTGGGTAAACTCGGGCTTCAGAGGCTAGATGAGACCCAAGGTGTTCGGCTTGTGGCGAAAGCCTTTGACCAGAGGCCTATACGCTTGTGCTCGTGGCGAGGGCTAGGCAAGAACGTTTACGCACTGGGTTTTTATCTTTACTCCAAGCTGCCCCTTTCGGCTGCAGCAGGCGGCGTGTCCGTATCCCAGCCAGGGAAGCAGGCCCGTGGGGGAGTCTGCCAGGCGACAGGCCTCCACTCTAGATAACGGCGAAAATGCATCGAGGCCTTCGGAAGCCCCTCTCAAGGAAAGGCTCCTCTCCGGACTAGAAGACTTTGCTAGCGGACTTCAGCAGCTCCTCTCCTTCAGGGTGCTCCGGCTGTGAAGACTAGTGAAAGCCACCATGGTCCCCAGCTTCTGAACGGCTCTTTCCCGAGTTGGTCCCATCCGTGGAAACGCCGAAGGGGCTGATCTCAACCGATCGGGCTGCGCACCGTGAGTCTCTGGGGTAGGGCAGCCCTGAGCCAGTGTGCCACCCAAGGAATGAAAAGCCAAGTTTCCTTACCCACAAGAAGGCACACTGAGGCCCGGTGTGTTCTCTATGAAATTTACGTGGGCTTGAAGGGTGATGCCTATACTACATTGTGGAAAGGCTGGGTCTTACGGCTCTCTCTTTCTCCCTCTCTCGGGCCCATACCCTGGTGCTCAGCTCTTGTGGGAATGCTGAGTGAGAGACACCGCCACTGTGCTGGACTCAGAAGGCTTCCTCCCTTTATGGCAATTCTGTTTGTCTCTTACGTCGAGGAGCAATGGAGGGTGCGCACAGGTATTCTGAAATCAACTGGCTGACGACAGAGGCTCCGGGGGAGCTGGTTTCTCGGTGGAAGGAGCCAAAAGGCCCGCCTTCCTATGGTCTCCTTTAGAGCTGCCGGACACCCGGCCGTCTGAGGCCTAACAATTGGACATTGTGACGGCATGGCATGGAAACCCTGGGAACCCTAAGACACGGTGGAAGTGCGGTTCGCAAGCTGGGTGCCAGGAACCTTCAAAGCACAGTGTGGTTTCATGTACGAAAGCGAGCCCAAGCGTCTGAGGCTGGCAGCCTCTTGCTTGCGAGGCTTGGTGTCCCCGTGGGCCTGACGGCTACTTCCCTGTTTCCGGCACCCTCAGGAAACTCTTCAGAAGAGCCTTCGGAAGCCGCTGAGAGAGAACAGCTGCGAAGTGGAGGCACAGAGCAGTCACCTCGATACCAGCCCCGTGTCCCAAGCAACGATCCTTCCCCGGAGGGTTCTTAACCCACCCAGGGATTCAAGCAGGGAGTTTGCCTTGTCCAACTTGCACAGGAAACTGGCATGAGAGGTAGGGCTCATGTACTTGCGTTCACACGACGAGGCCCGGAGAAGTTCTCACGGAGCCGAATCCAGCACCCTTCCTCCACCACGTGTGTACAACAAAGGAGCGCTGGGCAGTGGGTGTTCTCAGGCCAAGAGAGAAGTCCTTGTTCTGTGCTGCACCTGCTGGGTGGTTCAAGGGTTCTCTGACCTTCCTCCTCTGGAAGCTTTTCAGAGCTGAGGCTACCCCTGGGCTGCGAAAGCAGAGAGGCGTAGAGGCCTTTCACACTGAAGGCGTGGGCTGGTTTCCCAGGGAGAAAGTGTACGTCGCCCACACCCACACCCCCACCCCACCCCAGCTGGAGGCGTGCAGGTTGACACCATTTTGTTCTGCCCACGGAAAATACAAAGAGGCGTACACGATTTGGGCTGTCTGGCGAAAGGATTCTGAATCGCTGGCACCCTGAGTACCTTTCCTGAAGTTTGCCTCCTAGCTGGTTAAACTCGGCGTTCAGAGGCGAGATGAGAACAGACTTGCTCAGCGTGCGGCGACGAGCCTTGACGCCCTGCCCTAAACGTTTGTGCTTCTGGCCAGCGTCGCGCAAGTACTTTGACACGTAGGATTCTTACCTTTACTCTAAGCTGTCCCTGTTGGCTGAAGCAGTCGGCGTGTCTGTATCGCAGCCTGGGAGGCAGGGCGTTGGGGGAGTCCGCCAAGTGACTGGCCTCCATCATAGCTGAGAAAGTGCGTCGAGGTTTGCGGGAGCCACTTACAGGGAAAGGTTGCAATTCGGAATTGGAGACTGTGCTGGCAAACGTCAGCAGCTCCTCTCCCTCGCAGTGCTCTGGGTGTGCCGACTCCTAACAGCCACCACGGTCCCCAGCTTGTGAACGGTCCCACTGCGAGCCGGTTTCATCCGTGAAAGATCCACGTGAGGCCGATCTCCAGCGATCGGGCTCCACGCCTTGAGCCTCTGGGACAGGGCAGCCCTGTGCCGATGTGCCCACCAGGGGACGCAACCGAAGTTTACTTACCACGGGAAAGCGCATCAAGGCCTCGTGTTCTCTCCATGAGATGAACGCGAGCTTGAAGGGTGACGCGTCAGAGTACACTGTGAACAGCTCGCCGGTACGCCTGTCTTGCCCCCTCTCACGGTCTCACGCACCCGGGCTCAGTTCCCTGTTGGAATGCTGAGTGGGAGCGCCAGCCTCCCTTCTGGACTCTGAAGCCTTCCGCCCCTAATGGCAAGTCTGTGTGCCTCTCACGTGGGGGGGGCGGAATGAGGTCGCCCGCAGAGGTTCTGACATGAAAGAACTAAAGACGCGTGGTGCTGAGGAGCTGGTTCCTCACGGAGGGAGCCCAAAGGCCAGAACGCCGAAGGTCTCTTCCAAGGCTGCCGGACGCTCTGCCCTTCTAGGCCTGAGATACGGACCTTGTGACGGCACGGAAAGCCTGCGAGATTTAGGAGACATCGCCAGTGCAAGTGGCAATCCGGAAGGAAGACCCTTCAAGGCGGAGGGTCCTTTCCTGCACAAAACTGCGCCCTAGCATTTAACTTCACAGAACAGGTATCCTCGCACGCCTGTGGCTTACTCTACAGAAAGGACACTGTGAGCAACCTCTTCCGAAAAGCCTTCGCCAACGGCTTGGAGACAACAGCAAGCGAGCGCAGTGGAGGCACAGACCATTATCCTAGATAGCAGCACAGTGTCTCTAGCAGAGATCGCCTCCCGGAGGATACTTACGCCACACCGAGGTTCCAGCAGGGAGTTTTGCCTTGTAGCAGTACAACTCACTCAAGAAACAGGGCTGAGGTGTAGGGCTAATCTGACGTGCGCTCACTCTATGTGTCCGCGAGAAGGTTTCACGGAGCAGAAGGCATCACCGACCGCGACCACGTGTGTGCACCCAAGAAGCCCTGTGCCGTGGGTGTTCTCAGGCCGACCGAGAAGACCTAGGTGTGTGCTGTACCCGCTCTCGGTGCTTCACACGTTGCGTGACCCTGTGCCTTTGGAGGGTTTTCAGGGCGGGTGGCACCTCTGCGCTGCGAGCGCGAAGAGGCGTAGAGGCCTTTCACACTGGAGGAAGGGCCTGCATCTATCTCACGGAGAAAATGTGTACGTCGCCCGGCAGATGGAGGCGCGCTCTTGACACCATTTCTTCTGCCCGTTTAAAACACAAGTATTTGTACTCGATCCGGGCTGCCTGGTTACATGCTTGGCAGTCCGCATCACCCCGAGTACCTTTCCTGAAGTTTGATTCGTAGCTGGGTAAACTCGGGCTTCAGAGGCTAGATGAGACCCAAGGTGTTCGGCTTGTGGCGAAAGCCTTTGACCAGAGGCCTATACGCTTGTGCTCGTGGCGAGGGCTAGGCAAGAACGTTTACGCACTGGGTTTTTATCTTTACTCCAAGCTGCCCCTTTCGGCTGCAGCAGGCGGCGTGTCCGTATCCCAGCCAGGGAAGCAGGCCCGTGGGGGAGTCTGCCAGGCGACAGGCCTCCACTCTAGATAACGGCGAAAGTGCATCGAGGCCTTCGGAAGCCCCTCTCAAGGAAAGGCTCCTCTCCGGACTAGAAGACTTTGCTAGCGGACTTCAGCAGCTCCTCTCCTTCAGGGTGCTCCGGCTGTGAAGACTAGTGAAAGCCACCATGGTCCCCAGCTTCTGAACGGCTCTTTCCCGAGTTGGTCCCATCCGTGGAAACGCCGAAGGGGCTGATCTCAACCGATCGGGCTGCGCACCGTGAGTCTCTGGGGTAGGGCAGCCCTGAGCCAGTGTGCCACCCAAGGAATGAAAAGCCAAGTTTCCTTACCCACAAGAAGGCACACTGAGGCCCGGTGTGTTCTCTATGAAATTTACGTGGGCTTGAAGGGTGATGCCTATACTACATTGTGGAAAGGCTGGGTCTTACGGCTCTCTCTTTCTCCCTCTCTCGGGCCCATACCCTGGTGCTCAGCTCTTGTGGGAATGCTGAGTGAGAGACACCGCCACTGTGCTGGACTCAGAAGGCTTCCTCCCTTTATGGCAATTCTGTTTGTCTCTTACGTCGAGGAGCAATGGAGGGTGCGCACAGGTATTCTGAAATCAACTGGCTGACGACAGAGGCTCCGGGGGAGCTGGTTTCTCGGTGGAAGGAGCCAAAAGGCCCGCCTTCCTATGGTCTCCTTTAGAGCTGCCGGACACCCGGCCGTCTGAGGCCTAACAATTGGACATTGTGACGGCATGGCATGGAAACCCTGGGAACCCTAAGACACGGTGGAAGTGCGGTTCGCAAGCTGGGTGCCAGGAACCTTCAAAGCACAGTGTGGTTTCATGTACGAAAGCGAGCCCAAGCGTCTGAGGCTGGCAGCCTCTTGCTTGCGAGGCTTGGTGTCCCCGTGGGCCTGACGGCTACTTCCCTGTTTCCGGCACCCTCAGGAAACTCTTCAGAAGAGCCTTCGGAAGCCGCTGAGAGAGAACAGCTGCGAAGTGGAGGCACAGAGCAGTCACCTCGATACCAGCCCCGTGTCCCAAGCAACGATCCTTCCCCGGAGGGTTCTTAACCCACCCAGGGATTCAAGCAGGGAGTTTGCCTTGTCCAACTTGCACAGGAAACTGGCATGAGAGGTAGGGCTCATGTACTTGCGTTCACACGACGAGGCCCGGAGAAGTTCTCACGGAGCCGAATCCAGCACCCTTCCTCCACCACGTGTGTACAACAAAGGAGCGCTGGGCAGTGGGTGTTCTCAGGCCAAGAGAGAAGTCCTTGTTCTGTGCTGCACCTGCTGGGTGGTTCAAGGGTTCTCTGACCTTCCTCCTCTGGAAGCTTTTCAGAGCTGAGGCTACCCCTGGGCTGCGAAAGCAGAGAGGCGTAGAGGCCTTTCACACTGAAGGCGTGGGCTGGTTTCCCAGGGAGAAAGTGTACGTCGCCCACACCCACACCCCCACCCCACCCCAGCTGGAGGCGTGCAGGTTGACACCATTTTGTTCTGCCCACGGAAAATACAAAGAGGCGTACACGATTTGGGCTGTCTGGCGAAAGGATTCTGAATCGCTGGCACCCTGAGTACCTTTCCTGAAGTTTGCCTCCTAGCTGGTTAAACTCGGCGTTCAGAGGCGAGATGAGAACAGACTTGCTCAGCGTGCGGCGACGAGCCTTGACGCCCTGCCCTAAACGTTTGTGCTTCTGGCCAGCGTCGCGCAAGTACTTTGACACGTAGGATTCTTACCTTTACTCTAAGCTGTCCCTGTTGGCTGAAGCAGTCGGCGTGTCTGTATCGCAGCCTGGGAGGCAGGGCGTTGGGGGAGTCCGCCAAGTGACTGGCCTCCATCATAGCTGAGAAAGTGCGTCGAGGTTTGCGGGAGCCACTTACAGGGAAAGGTTGCAATTCGGAATTGGAGACTGTGCTGGCAAACGTCAGCAGCTCCTCTCCCTCGCAGTGCTCTGGGTGTGCCGACTCCTAACAGCCACCACGGTCCCCAGCTTGTGAACGGTCCCACTGCGAGCCGGTTTCATCCGTGAAAGATCCACGTGAGGCCGATCTCCAGCGATCGGGCTCCACGCCTTGAGCCTCTGGGACAGGGCAGCCCTGTGCCGATGTGCCCACCAGGGGACGCAACCGAAGTTTACTTACCACGGGAAAGCGCATCAAGGCCTCGTGTTCTCTCCATGAGATGAACGCGAGCTTGAAGGGTGACGCGTCAGAGTACACTGTGAACAGCTCGCCGGTACGCCTGTCTTGCCCCCTCTCACGGTCTCACGCACCCGGGCTCAGTTCCCTGTTGGAATGCTGAGTGGGAGCGCCAGCCTCCCTTCTGGACTCTGAAGCCTTCCGCCCCTAATGGCAAGTCTGTGTGCCTCTCACGTGGGGGGGGCGGAATGAGGTCGCCCGCAGAGGTTCTGACATGAAAGAACTAAAGACGCGTGGTGCTGAGGAGCTGGTTCCTCACGGAGGGAGCCCAAAGGCCAGAACGCCGAAGGTCTCTTCCAAGGCTGCCGGACGCTCTGCCCTTCTAGGCCTGAGATACGGACCTTGTGACGGCACGGAAAGCCTGCGAGATTTAGGAGACATCGCCAGTGCAAGTGGCAATCCGGAAGGAAGACCCTTCAAGGCGGAGGGTCCTTTCCTGCACAAAACTGCGCCCTAGCATTTAACTTCACAGAACAGGTATCCTCGCACGCCTGTGGCTTACTCTACAGAAAGGACACTGTGAGCAACCTCTTCCGAAAAGCCTTCGCCAACGGCTTGGAGACAACAGCAAGCGAGCGCAGTGGAGGCACAGACCATTATCCTAGATAGCAGCACAGTGTCTCTAGCAGAGATCGCCTCCCGGAGGATACTTACGCCACACCGAGGTTCCAGCAGGGAGTTTTGCCTTGTAGCAGTACAACTCACTCAAGAAACAGGGCTGAGGTGTAGGGCTAATCTGACGTGCGCTCACTCTATGTGTCCGCGAGAAGGTTTCACGGAGCAGAAGGCATCACCGACCGCGACCACGTGTGTGCACCCAAGAAGCCCTGTGCCGTGGGTGTTCTCAGGCCGACCGAGAAGACCTAGGTGTGTGCTGTACCCGCTCTCGGTGCTTCACACGTTGCGTGACCCTGTGCCTTTGGAGGGTTTTCAGGGCGGGTGGCACCTCTGCGCTGCGAGCGCGAAGAGGCGTAGAGGCCTTTCACACTGGAGGAAGGGCCTGCATCTATCTCACGGAGAAAATGTGTACGTCGCCCGGCAGATGGAGGCGCGCTCTTGACACCATTTCTTCTGCCCGTTTAAAACACAAGTATTTGTACTCGATCCGGGCTGCCTGGTTACATGCTTGGCAGTCCGCATCACCCCGAGTACCTTTCCTGAAGTTTGATTCGTAGCTGGGTAAACTCGGGCTTCAGAGGCTAGATGAGACCCAACGTGTTCGGCTTGTGGCGAAAGCCTTTGACCAGAGGCCTATACGCTTGTGCTCGTGGCGAGGGCTAGGCAAGAACGTTTACGCACTGGGTTTTTATCTTTACTCCAAGCTGCCCCTTTCGGCTGCAGCAGGCGGCGTGTCCGTATCCCAGCCAGGGAAGCAGGCCCGTGGGGGAGTCTGCCAGGCGACAGGCCTCCACTCTAGATAACGGCGAAAGTGCATCGAGGCCTTCGGAAGCCCCTCTCAAGGAAAGGCTCCTCTCCGGACTAGAAGACTTTGCTAGCGGACTTCAGCAGCTCCTCTCCTTCAGGGTGCTCCGGCTGTGAAGACTAGTGAAAGCCACCATGGTCCCCAGCTTCTGAACGGCTCTTTCCCGAGTTGGTCCCATCCGTGGAAACGCCGAAGGGGCTGATCTCAACCGATCGGGCTGCGCACCGTGAGTCTCTGGGGTAGGGCAGCCCTGAGCCAGTGTGCCACCCAAGGAATGAAAAGCCAAGTTTCCTTACCCACAAGAAGGCACACTGAGGCCCGGTGTGTTCTCTATGAAATTTACGTGGGCTTGAAGGGTGATGCCTATACTACATTGTGGAAAGGCTGGGTCTTACGGCTCTCTCTTTCTCCCTCTCTCGGGCCCATACCCTGGTGCTCAGCTCTTGTGGGAATGCTGAGTGAGAGACACCGCCACTGTGCTGGACTCAGAAGGCTTCCTCCCTTTATGGCAATTCTGTTTGTCTCTTACGTCGAGGAGCAATGGAGGGTGCGCACAGGTATTCTGAAATCAACTGGCTGACGACAGAGGCTCCGGGGGAGCTGGTTTCTCGGTGGAAGGAGCCAAAAGGCCCGCCTTCCTATGGTCTCCTTTAGAGCTGCCGGACACCCGGCCGTCTGAGGCCTAACAATTGGACATTGTGACGGCATGGCATGGAAACCCTGGGAACCCTAAGACACGGTGGAAGTGCGGTTCGCAAGCTGGGTGCCAGGAACCTTCAAAGCACAGTGTGGTTTCATGTACGAAAGCGAGCCCAAGCGTCTGAGGCTGGCAGCCTCTTGCTTGCGAGGCTTGGTGTCCCCGTGGGCCTGACGGCTACTTCCCTGTTTCCGGCACCCTCAGGAAACTCTTCAGAAGAGCCTTCGGAAGCCGCTGAGAGAGAACAGCTGCGAAGTGGAGGCACAGAGCAGTCACCTCGATACCAGCCCCGTGTCCCAAGCAACGATCCTTCCCCGGAGGGTTCTTAACCCACCCAGGGATTCAAGCAGGGAGTTTGCCTTGTCCAACTTGCACAGGAAACTGGCATGAGAGGTAGGGCTCATGTACTTGCGTTCACACGACGAGGCCCGGAGAAGTTCTCACGGAGCCGAATCCAGCACCCTTCCTCCACCACGTGTGTACAACAAAGGAGCGCTGGGCAGTGGGTGTTCTCAGGCCAAGAGAGAAGTCCTTGTTCTGTGCTGCACCTGCTGGGTGGTTCAAGGGTCCTCTGACCTTCCTCCTCTGGAAGCTTTTCAGAGCTGAGGCTACCCCTGGGCTGCGAAAGCAGAGAGGCGTAGAGGCCTTTCACACTGAAGGCGTGGGCTGGTTTCCCAGGGAGAAAGTGTACGTCGCCCACACCCACACCCCCACCCCACCCCAGCTGGAGGCGTGCAGGTTGACACCATTTTGTTCTGCCCACGGAAAATACAAAGAGGCGTACACGATTTGGGCTGTCTGGCGAAACGATTCTGAATCGCTGGCACCCTGAGTACCTTTCCTGAAGTTTGCCTCCTAGCTGGTTAAACTCGGCGTTCAGAGGCGAGATGAGAACAGACTTGCTCAGCGTGCGGCGACGAGCCTTGACGCCCTGCCCTAAACGTTTGTGCTTCTGGCCAGCGTCGCGCAAGTACTTTGACACGTAGGATTCTTACCTTTACTCTAAGCTGTCCCTGTTGGCTGAAGCAGTCGGCGTGTCTGTATCGCAGCCTGGGAGGCAGGGCGTTGGGGGAGTCCGCCAAGTGACTGGCCTCCATCATAGCTGAGAAAGTGCGTCGAGGTTTTCGGGAGCCACTTACAGGGAAAGGTTGCAATTCGGAATTGGAGACTGTGCTGGCAAACGTCAGCAGCTCCTCTCCCTCGCAGTGCTCTGGGTGTGCCGACTCCTAACAGCCACCACGGTCCCCAGCTTGTGAACGGTCCCACTGCGAGCCGGTTTCATCCGTGAAAGATCCACGTGAGGCCGATCTCCAGCGATCGGGCTCCACGCCTTGAGCCTCTGGGACAGGGCAGCCCTGTGCCGATGTGCCCACCAGGGGACGCAACCGAAGTTTACTTACCACGGGAAAGCGCATCAAGGCCTCGTGTTCTCTCCATGAGATGAACGCGAGCTTGAAGGGTGACGCGTCAGAGTACACTGTGAACAGCTCGCCGGTACGCCTGTCTTGCCCCCTCTCACGGTCTCACGCACCCGGGCTCAGTTCCCTGTTGGAATGCTGAGTGGGAGCGCCAGCCTCCCTTCTGGACTCTGAAGCCTTCCGCCCCTAATGGCAAGTCTGTGTGCCTCTCACGTGGGGGGGGCGGAATGAGGTCGCCCGCAGAGGTTCTGACATGAAAGAACTAAAGACGCGTGGTGCTGAGGAGCTGGTTCCTCACGGAGGGAGCCCAAAGGCCAGAACGCCGAAGGTCTCTTCCAAGGCTGCCGGACGCTCTGCCGTTCTAGGCCTGAGATACGGACCTTGTGACGGCACGGAAAGCCTGCGAGATTTAGGAGACATCGCCAGTGCAAGTGGCAATCCGGAAGGAAGACCCTTCAAGGCGGAGGGTCCTTTCCTGCACAAAACTGCGCCCTAGCATTTAACTTCACAGAACAGGTATCCTCGCACGCCTGTGGCTTACTCTACAGAAAGGACACTGTGAGCAACCTCTTCCGAAAAGCCTTCGCCAACGGCTTGGAGACAACAGCAAGCGAGCGCAGTGGAGGCACAGACCATTATCCTAGATAGCAGCACAGTGTCTCTAGCAGAGATCGCCTCCCGGAGGATACTTACGCCACACCGAGGTTCCAGCAGGGAGTTTTGCCTTGTAGCAGTACAACTCACTCAAGAAACAGGGCTGAGGTGTAGGGCTAATCTGACGTGCGCTCACTCTATGTGTCCGCGAGAAGGTTTCACGGAGCAGAAGGCATCACCGACCGCGACCACGTGTGTGCACCCAAGAAGCCCTGTGCCGTGGGTGTTCTCAGGCCGACCGAGAAGACCTAGGTGTGTGCTGTACCCGCTCTCGGTGCTTCACACGTTGCGTGACCCTGTGCCTTTGGAGGGTTTTCAGGGCGGGTGGCACCTCTGCGCTGCGAGCGCGAAGAGGCGTAGAGGCCTTTCACACTGGAGGAAGGGCCTGCATCTATCTCACGGAGAAAATGTGTACGTCGCCCGGCAGATGGAGGCGCGCTCTTGACACCATTTCTTCTGCCCGTTTAAAACACAAGTATTTGTACTCGATCCGGGCTGCCTGGTTACGTGCTTGGCAGTCCGCATCACCCCGAGTACCTTTCCTGAAGTTTGATTCGTAGCTGGGTAAACTCGGGCTTCAGAGGCTAGATGAGACCCAACGTGTTCGGCTTGTGGCGAAAGCCTTTGACCAGAGGCCTATACGCTTGTGCTCGTGGCGAGGGCTAGGCAAGAACGTTTATGCACTGGGTTTTTATCTTTACTCCAAGCTGCCCCTTTCGGCTGCAGCAGGCGGCGTGTCCGTATCCCAGCCAGGGAAGCAGGCCCGTGGGGGAGTCTGCCAGGCGACAGGCCTCCACTCTAGATAACGGCGAAAGTGCATCGAGGCCTTCGGAAGCCCCTCTCAAGGAAAGGCTCCTCTCCGGACTAGAAGACTTTGCTAGCGGACTTCAGCAGCTCCTCTCCTTCAGGGTGCTCCGGCTGTGAAGACTAGTGAAAGCCACCATGGTCCCCAGCTTCTGAACGGCTCTTTCCCGAGTTGGTCCCATCCGTGGAAACGCCGAAGGGGCTGATCTCAACCGATCGGGCTGCGCACCGTGAGTCTCTGGGGTAGGGCAGCCCTGAGCCAGTGTGCCACCCAAGGAATGAAAAGCCAAGTTTCCTTACCCACAAGAAGGCACACTGAGGCCCGGTGTGTTCTCTATGAAATTTACGTGGGCTTGAAGGGTGATGCCTATACTACATTGTGGAAAGGCTGGGTCTTACGGCTCTCTCTTTCTCCCTCTCTCGGGCCCATACCCTGGTGCTCAGCTCTTGTGGGAATGCTGAGTGAGAGACACCGCCACTGTGCTGGACTCAGAAGGCTTCCTCCCTTTATGGCAATTCTGTTTGTCTCTTACGTCGAGGAGCAATGGAGGGTGCGCACAGGTATTCTGAAATCAACTGGCTGACGACAGAGGCTCCGGGGGAGCTGGTTTCTCGGTGGAAGGAGCCAAAAGGCCCGCCTTCCTATGGTCTCCTTTAGAGCTGCCGGACACCCGGCCGTCTGAGGCCTAACAATTGGACATTGTGACGGCATGGCATGGAAACCCTGGGAACCCTAAGACACGGTGGAAGTGCGGTTCGCAAGCTGGGTGCCAGGAACCTTCAAAGCACAGTGTGGTTTCATGTACGAAAGCGAGCCCAAGCGTCTGAGGCTGGCAGCCTCTTGCTTGCGAGGCTTGGTGTCCCCGTGGGCCTGACGGCTACTTCCCTGTTTCCGGCACCCTCAGGAAACTCTTCAGAAGAGCCTTCGGAAGCCGCTGAGAGAGAACAGCTGCGAAGTGGAGGCACAGAGCAGTCACCTCGATACCAGCCCCGTGTCCCAAGCAACGATCCTTCCCCGGAGGGTTCTTAACCCACCCAGGGATTCAAGCAGGGAGTTTGCCTTGTCCAACTTGCACAGGAAACTGGCATGAGAGGTAGGGCTCATGTACTTGCGTTCACACGACGAGGCCCGGAGAAGTTCTCACGGAGCCGAATCCAGCACCCTTCCTCCACCACGTGTGTACAACAAAGGAGCGCTGGGCAGTGGGTGTTCTCAGGCCAAGAGAGAAGTCCTTGTTCTGTGCTGCACCTGCTGGGTGGATCAAGGGTTCTCTGACCTTCCTCCTCTGGAAGCTTTTCAGAGCTGAGGCTACCCCTGGGCTGCGAAAGCAGAGAGGCGTAGAGGCCTTTCACACTGAAGGCGTGGGCTGGTTTCCCAGGGAGAAAGTGTACGTCGCCCACACCCACACCCCCACCCCACCCCAGCTGGAGGCGTGCAGGTTGACACCATTTTGTTCTGCCCACGGAAAATACAAAGAGGCGTACACGATTTGGGCTGTCTGGCGAAAGGATTCTGAATCGCTGGCACCCTGAGTACCTTTCCTGAAGTTTGCCTCCTAGCTGGTTAAACTCGGCGTTCAGAGGCGAGATGAGAACAGACTTGCTCAGCGTGCGGCGACGAGCCTTGACGCCCTGCCCTAAACGTTTGTGCTTCTGGCCAGCGTCGCGCAAGTACTTTGACACGTAGGATTCTTACCTTTACTCTAAGCTGTCCCTGTTGGCTGAAGCAGTCGGCGTGTCTGTATCGCAGCCTGGGAGGCAGGGCGTTGGGGGAGTCCGCCAAGTGACTGGCCTCCATCATAGCTGAGAAAGTGCGTCGAGGTTTTCGGGAGCCACTTACAGGGAAAGGTTGCAATTCGGAATTGGAGACTGTGCTGGCAAACGTCAGCAGCTCCTCTCCCTCGCAGTGCTCTGGGTGTGCCGACTCCTAACAGCCACCACGGTCCCCAGCTTGTGAACGGTCCCACTGCGAGCCGGTTTCATCCGTGAAAGATCCACGTGAGGCCGATCTCCAGCGATCGGGCTCCACGCCTTGAGCCTCTGGGACAGGGCAGCCCTGTGCCGATGTGCCCACCAGGGGACGCAACCGAAGTTTACTTACCACGGGAAAGCGCATCAAGGCCTCGTGTTCTCTGCATGAGATGAACGCGAGCTTGAAGGGTGACGCGTCAGAGTACACTGTGAACAGCTCGCCGGTACGCCTGTCTTGCCCCCTCTCACGGTCTCACGCACCCGGGCTCAGTTCCCTGTTGGAATGCTGAGTGGGAGCGCCAGCCTCCCTTCTGGACTCTGAAGCCTTCCGCCCCTAATGGCAAGTCTGTGTGCCTCTCACGTGGGGGGGCGGAATGAGGTCGCCCGCAGAGGTTCTGACATGAAAGAACTAAAGACGCGTGGTGCTGAGGAGCTGGTTCCTCACGGAGGGAGCCCAAAGGCCAGAACGCCGAATGTCTCTTCCAAGGCTGCCGGACGCTCTGCCCTTCTAGGCCTGAGATACGGACCTTGTGACGGCACGGAAAGCCTGCGAGATTTAGGAGACATCGCCAGTGCAAGTGGCAATCCGGAAGGAAGACCCTTCAAGGCGGAGGGTCCTTTCCTGCACAAAACTGCGCCCTAGCATTTAACTTCACAGAACAGGTATCCTCGCACGCCTGTGGCTTACTCTACAGAAAGGACACTGTGAGCAACCTCTTCCGAAAAGCCTTCGCCAACGGCTTGGAGACAACAGCAAGCGAGCGCAGTGGAGGCACAGACCATTATCCTAGATAGCAGCACAGTGTCTCTAGCAGAGATCGCCTCCCGGAGGATACTTACGCCACACCGAGGTTCCAGCAGGGAGTTTTGCCTTGTAGCAGTACAACTCACTCAAGAAACAGGGCTGAGGTGTAGGGCTAACCTGACGTGCGCTCACTCTATGTGTCCGCGAGAAGGTTTCACGGAGCAGAAGGCATCACCGACCGCGACCACGTGTGTGCACCCAAGAAGCCCTGTGCCGTGGGTGTTCTCAGGCCGACCGAGAAGACCTAGGTGTGTGCTGTACCCGCTCTCGGTGCTTCACACGTTGCGTGACCCTGTGCCTTTGGAGGGTTTTCAGGGCGGGTGGCACCTCTGCGCTGCGAGCGCGAAGAGGCGTAGAGGCCTTTCACACTGGAGGAAGGGCCTGCATCTATCTCACGGAGAAAATGTGTACGTCGCCCGGCAGATGGAGGCGCGCTCTTGACACCATTTCTTCTGCCCGTTTAAAACACAAGTATTTGTACTCGATCCGGGCTGCCTGGTTACATGCTTGGCAGTCCGCATCACCCCGAGTACCTTTCCTGAAGTTTGATTCGTAGCTGGGTAAACTCGGGCTTCAGAGGCTAGATGAGACCCAACGTGTTCGGCTTGTGGCGAAAGCCTTTGACCAGAGGCCTATACGCTTGTGCTCGTGGCGAGGGCTAGGCAAGAACGTTTACGCACTGGGTTTTTATCTTTACTCCAAGCTGCCCCTTTCGGCTGCAGCAGGCGGCGTGTCCGTATCCCAGCCAGGGAAGCAGGCCCGTGGGGGAGTCTGCCAGGCGACAGGCCTCCACTCTAGATAACGGCGAAAGTGCATCGAGGCCTTCGGAAGCCCCTCTCAAGGAAAGGCTCCTCTCCGGACTAGAAGACTTTGCTAGCGGACTTCAGCAGCTCCTCTCCTTCAGGGTGCTCCGGCTGTGAAGACTAGTGAAAGCCACCATGGTCCCCAGCTTCTGAACGGCTCTTTCCCGAGTTGGTCCCATCCGTGGAAACGCCGAAGGGGCTGATCTCAACCGATCGGGCTGCGCACCGTGAGTCTCTGGGGTAGGGCAGCCCTGAGCCAGTGTGCCACCCAAGGAATGAAAAGCCAAGTTTCCTTACCCACAAGAAGGCACACTGAGGCCCGGTGTGTTCTCTATGAAATTTACGTGGGCTTGAAGGGTGATGCCTATACTACATTGTGGAAAGGCTGGGTCTTACGGCTCTCTCTTTCTCCCTCTCTCGGGCCCATACCCTGGTGCTCAGCTCTTGTGGGAATGCTGAGTGAGAGACACCGCCACTGTGCTGGACTCAGAAGGCTTCCTCCCTTTATGGCAATTCTGTTTGTCTCTTACGTCGAGGAGCAATGGAGGGTGCGCACAGGTATTCTGAAATCAACTGGCTGACGACAGAGGCTCCGGGGGAGCTGGTTTCTCGGTGGAAGGAGCCAAAAGGCCCGCCTTCCTATGGTCTCCTTTAGAGCTGCCGGACACCCGGCCGTCTGAGGCCTAACAATTTGACATTGTGACGGCATGGCATGGAAACCCTGGGAACCCTAAGACACGGTGGAAGTGCGGTTCGCAAGCTGGGTGCCAGGAACCTTCAAAGCACAGTGTGGTTTCATGTACGAAAGCGAGCCCAAGCGTCTGAGGCTGGCAGCCTCTTGCTTGCGAGGCTTGGTGTCCTCGTGGGCCTGACGGCTACTTCCCTGTTTCCGGCACCCTCAGGAAACTCTTCAGAAGAGCCTTCGGAAGCCGCTGAGAGAGAACAGCTGCGAAGTGGAGGCACAGAGCAGTCACCTCCATACCAGCCCCGTGTCCCAAGCAACGATCCTTCCCCGGAGGGTTCTTAACCCACCCAGGGATTCAAGCAGGGAGTTTGCCTTGTCCAACTTGCACAGGAAACTGGCATGAGAGGTAGGGCTCATGTACTTGCGTTCACACGACGAGGCCCGGAGAAGTTCTCACGGAGCCGAATCCAGCACCCTTCCTCCACCACGTGTGTACAACAAAGGAGCGCTGGGCAGTGGGTGTTCTCAGGCCAAGAGAGAAGTCCTTGTTCTGTGCTGCACCTGCTGGGTGGTTCAAGGGTTCTCTGACCTTCCTCCTCTGGAAGCTTTTCAGAGCTGAGGCTACCCCTGGGCTGCGAAAGCAGAGAGGCGTAGAGGCCTTTCACACTGAAGGCGTGGGCTGGTTTCCCAGGGAGAAAGTGTACGTCGCCCACACCCACACCCCCACCCCACCCCAGCTGGAGGCGTGCAGGTTGACACCATTTTGTTCTGCCCACGGAAAATACAAAGAGGCGTACACGATTTGGGCTGTCTGGCGAAAGGATTCTGAATCGCTGGCACCCTGAGTACCTTTCCTGAAGTTTGCCTCCTAGCTGGTTAAACTCGGCGTTCAGAGGCGAGATGAGAACAGACTTGCTCAGCGTGCGGCGACGAGCCTTGACGCCCTGCCCTAAACGTTTGTGCTTCTGGCCAGCGTCGCGCAAGTACTTTGACACGTAGGATTCTTACCTTTACTCTAAGCTGTCCCTGTTGGCTGAAGCAGTCGGCGTGTCTGTATCGCAGCCTGGGAGGCAGGGCGTTGGGGGAGTCCGCCAAGTGACTGGCCTCCATCATAGCTGAGAAAGTGCGTCGAGGTTTTCGGGAGCCACTTACAGGGAAAGGTTGCAATTCGGAATTGGAGACTGTGCTGGCAAACGTCAGCAGCTCCTCTCCCTCGCAGTGCTCTGGGTGTGCCGACTCCTAACAGCCACCACGGTCCCCAGCTTGTGAACGGTCCCACTGCGAGCCGGTTTCATCCGTGAAAGATCCACGTGAGGCCGATCTCCAGCGATCGGGCTCCACGCCTTGAGCCTCTGGGACAGGGCAGCCCTGTGCCGATGTGCCCACCAGGGGACGCAACCGAAGTTTACTTACCACGGGAAAGCGCATCAAGGCCTCGTGTTCTCTCCATGAGATGAACGCGAGCTTGAAGGGTGACGCGTCAGAGTACACTGTGAACAGCTCGCCGGTACGCCTGTCTTGCCCCCTCTCACGGTCTCACGCACCCGGGCTCAGTTCCCTGTTGGAATGCTGAGTGGGAGCGCCAGCCTCCCTTGTGGACTCTGAAGCCTTCCGCCCCTAATGGCAAGTCTGTGTGCCTCTCACGTGGGGGGGCGGAATGAGGTCGCCCGCAGAGGTTCTGACATGAAAGAACTAAAGACGCGTGGTGCTGAGGAGCTGGTTCCTCACGGAGGGAGCCCAAAGGCCAGAACGCCGAAGGTCTCTTCCAAGGCTGCCGGACGCTCTGCCCTTCTAGGCCTGAGATACGGACCTTGTGACGGCACGGAAAGCCTGCGAGATTTAGGAGACATCGCCAGTGCAAGTGGCAATCCGGAAGGAAGACCCTTCAAGGCGGAGGGTCCTTTCCTGCACAAAACTGCGCCCTAGCATTTAACTTCACAGAACAGGTATCCTCGCACGCCTGTGGCTTACTCTACAGAAAGGACACTGTGAGCAACCTCTTCCGAAAAGCCTTCGCCAACGGCTTGGAGACAACAGCAAGCGAGCGCAGTGGAGGCACAGACCATTATCCTAGATAGCAGCACAGTGTCTCTAGCAGAGATCGCCTCCCGGAGGATACTTACGCCACACCGAGGTTCCAGCAGGGAGTTTTGCCTTGTAGCAGTACAACTCACTCAAGAAACAGGGCTGAGGTGTAGGGCTAATCTGACGTGCGCTCACTCTATGTGTCCGCGAGAAGGTTTCACGGAGCAGAAGGCATCACCGACCGCGACCACGTGTGTGCACCCAAGAAGCCCTGTGCCGTGGGTGTTCTCAGGCCGACCGAGAAGACCTAGGTGTGTGCTGTACCCGCTCTCGGTGGTTCACACGTTGCGTGACCCTGTGCCTTTGGAGGGTTTTCAGGGCGGGTGGCACCTCTGCGCTGCGAGCGCGAAGAGGCGTAGAGGCCTTTCACACTGGAGGAAGGGCCTGCATCTATCTCACGGAGAAAATGTGTACGTCGCCCGGCAGATGGAGGCGCGCTCTTGACACCATTTCTTCTGCCCGTTTAAAACACAAGTATTTGTACTCGATCCGGGCTGCCTGGTTACATGCTTGGCAGTCCGCATCACCCCGAGTACCTTTCCTGAAGTTTGATTCGTAGCTGGGTAAACTCGGGCTTCAGAGGCTAGATGAGACCCAACGTGTTCGGCTTGTGGCGAAAGCCTTTGACCAGAGGCCTATACGCTTGTGCTCGTGGCGAGGGCTAGGCAAGAACGTTTACGCACTGGGTTTTTATCTTTACTCCAAGCTGCCCCTTTCGGCTGCAGCAGGCGGCGTGTCCGTATCCCAGCCAGGGAAGCAGGCCCGTGGGGGAGTCTGCCAGGCGACAGGCCTCCACTCTAGATAACGGCGAAAGTGCATCGAGGCCTTCGGAAGCCCCTCTCAAGGAAAGGCTCCTCTCCGGACTAGAAGACTTTGCTAGCGGACTTCAGCAGCTCCTCTCCTTCAGGGTGCTCTGGCTGTGAAGACTAGTGAAAGCCACCATGGTCCCCAGCTTCTGAACGGCTCTTTCCCGAGTTGGTCCCATCCGTGGAAACGCCGAAGGGGCTGATCTCAACCGATCGGGCTGCGCACCGTGAGTCTCTGGGGTAGGGCAGCCCTGAGCCAGTGTGCCACCCAAGGAATGAAAAGCCAAGTTTCCTTACCCACAAGAAGGCACACTGAGGCCCGGTGTGTTCTCTATGAAATTTACGTGGGCTTGAAGGGTGATGCCTATACTACATTGTGGAAAGGCTGGGTCTTACGGCTCTCTCTTTCTCCCTCTCTCGGGCCCATACCCTGGTGCTCAGCTCTTGTGGGAATGCTGAGTGAGAGACACCGCCACTGTGCTGGACTCAGAAGGCTTCCTCCCTTTATGGCAATTCTGTTTGTCTCTTACGTCGAGGAGCAATGGAGGGTGCGCACAGGTATTCTGAAATCAACTGGCTGACGACAGAGGCTCCGGGGGAGCTGGTTTCTCGGTGGAAGGAGCCAAAAGGCCCGCCTTCCTATGGTCTCCTTTAGAGCTGCCGGACACCCGGCCGTCTGAGGCCTAACAATTGGACATTGTGACGGCATGGCATGGAAACCCTGGGAACCCTAAGACACGGTGGAAGTGCGGTTCGCAAGCTGGGTGCCAGGAACCTTCAAAGCACAGTGTGGTTTCATGTACGAAAGCGAGCCCAAGCGTCTGAGGCTGGCAGCCTCTTGCTTGCGAGGCTTGGTGTCCTCGTGGGCCTGACGGCTACTTCCCTGTTTCCGGCACCCTCAGGAAACTCTTCAGAAGAGCCTTCGGAAGCCGCTGAGAGAGAACAGCTGCGAAGTGGAGGCACAGAGCAGTCACCTCCATACCAGCCCCGTGTCCCAAGCAACGATCCTTCCCCAGAGGGTTCTTAACCCACCCAGGGATTCAAGCAGGGAGTTTGCCTTGTCCAACTTGCACAGGAAACTGGCATGAGAGGTAGGGCTCATGTACTTGCGTTCACACGACGAGGCCCGGAGAAGTTCTCACGGAGCCGAATCCAGCACCCTTCCTCCACCACGTGTGTACAACAAAGGAGCGCTGGGCAGTGGGTGTTCTCAGGCCAAGAGAGAAGTCCTTGTTCTGTGCTGCACCTGCTGGGTGGTTCAAGGGTTCTCTGACCTTCCTCCTCTGGAAGCTTTTCAGAGCTGAGGCTACCCCTGGGCTGCGAAAGCAGAGAGGCGTAGAGGCCTTTCACACTGAAGGCGTGGGCTGGTTTCCCAGGGAGAAAGTGTACGTCGCCCACACCCACACCCCCACCCCACCCCAGCTGGAGGCGTGCAGGTTGACACCATTTTGTTCTGCCCACGGAAAATACAAAGAGGCGTACATGATTTGGGCTGTCTGGCGAAAGGATTCTGAATCGCTGGCACCCTGAGTACCTTTCCTGAAGTTTGCCTCCTAGCTGGTTAAACTCGGCGTTCAGAGGCGAGATGAGAACAGACTTGCTCAGCGTGCGGCGACGAGCCTTGACGCCCTGCCCTAAACGTTTGTGCTTCTGGCCAGCGTCGCGCAAGTACTTTGACACGTAGGATTCTTACCTTTACTCTAAGCTGTCCCTGTTGGCTGAAGCAGTCGGCGTGTCTGTATCGCAGCCTGGGAGGCAGGGCGTTGGGGGAGTCCGCCAAGTGACTGGCCTCCATCATAGCTGAGAAAGTGCGTCGAGGTTTTCGGGAGCCACTTACAGGGAAAGGTTGCAATTCGGAATTGGAGACTGTGCTGGCAAACGTCAGCAGCTCCTCTCCCTCGCAGTGCTCTGGGTGTGCCGACTCCTAACAGCCACCACGGTCCCCAGCTTGTGAACGGTCCCACTGCGAGCCGGTTTCATCCGTGAAAGATCCACGTGAGGCCGATCTCCAGCGATCGGGCTCCACGCCTTGAGCCTCTGGGACAGGGCAGCCCTGTGCCGATGTGCCCACCAGGGGACGCAACCGAAGTTTACTTACCACGGGAAAGCGCATCAAGGCCTCGTGTTCTCTGCATGAGATGAACGCGAGCTTGAAGGGTGACGCGTCAGAGTACACTGTGAACAGCTCGCCGGTACGCCTGTCTTGCCCCCTCTCACGGTCTCACGCACCCGGGCTCAGTTCCCTGTTGGAATGCTGAGTGGGAGCGCCAGCCTCCCTTCTGGACTCTGAAGCCTTCCGCCCCTAATGGCAAGTCTGTGTGCCTCTCACGTGGGGGGGCGGAATGAGGTCGCCCGCAGAGGTTCTGACATGAAAGAACTAAAGACGCGTGGTGCTGAGGAGCTGGTTCCTCACGGAGGGAGCCCAAAGGCCAGAACGCCGAAGGTCTCTTCCAAGGCTGCCGGACGCTCTGCCCTTCTAGGCCTGAGATACGGACCTTGTGACGGCACGGAAAGCCTGCGAGATTTAGGAGACATCGCCAGTGCAAGTGGCAATCCGGAAGGAAGACCCTTCAAGGCGGAGGGTCCTTTCCTGCACAAAACTGCGCCCTAGCATTTAACTTCACAGAACAGGTATCCTCGCACGCCTGTGGCTTACTCTACAGAAAGGACACTGTGAGCAACCTCTTCCGAAAAGCCTTCGCCAACGGCTTGGAGACAACAGCAAGCGAGCGCAGTGGAGGCACAGACCATTATCCTAGATAGCAGCACAGTGTCTCTAGCAGAGATCGCCTCCCGGAGGATACTTACGCCACACCGAGGTTCCAGCAGGGAGTTTTGCCTTGTAGCAGTACAACTCACTCAAGAAACAGGGCTGAGGTGTAGGGCTAACCTGACGTGCGCTCACTCTATGTGTCCGCGAGAAGGTTTCACGGAGCAGAAGGCATCACCGACCGCGACCACGTGTGTGCACCCAAGAAGCCCTGTGCCGTGGGTGTTCTCAGGCCGACCGAGAAGACCTAGGTGTGTGCTGTACCCGCTCTCGGTGGTTCACACGTTGCGTGACCCTGTGCCTTTGGAGGGTTTTCAGGGCGGGTGGCACCTCTGCGCTGCGAGCGCGAAGAGGCGTAGAGGCCTTTCACACTGGAGGAAGGGCCTGCATCTATCTCACGGAGAAAATGTGTACGTCGCCCGGCAGATGGAGGCGCGCTCTTGACACCATTTCTTCTGCCCGTTTAAAACACAAGTATTTGTACTCGATCCGGGCTGCCTGGTTACATGCTTGGCAGTCCGCATCACCCCGAGTACCTTTCCTGAAGTTTGATTCGTAGCTGGGTAAACTCGGGCTTCAGAGGCTAGATGAGACCCAACGTGTTCGGCTTGTGGCGAAAGCCTTTGACCAGAGGCCTATACGCTTGTGCTCGTGGCGAGGGCTAGGCAAGAACGTTTACGCACTGGGTTTTTATCTTTACTCCAAGCTGCCCCTTTCGGCTGCAGCAGGCGGCGTGTCCGTATCCCAGCCAGGGAAGCAGGCCCGTGGGGGAGTCTGCCAGGCGACAGGCCTCCACTCTAGATAACGGCGAAAGTGCATCGAGGCCTTCGGAAGCCCCTCTCAAGGAAAGGCTCCTCTCCGGACTAGAAGACTTTGCTAGCGGACTTCAGCAGCTCCTCTCCTTCAGGGTGCTCCGGCTGTGAAGACTAGTGAAAGCCACCATGGTCCCCAGCTTCTGAACGGCTCTTTCCCGAGTTGGTCCCATCCGTGGAAACGCCGAAGGGGCTGATCTCAACCGATCGGGCTGCGCACCGTGAGTCTCTGGGGTAGGGCAGCCCTGAGCCAGTGTGCCACCCAAGGAATGAAAAGCCAAGTTTCCTTACCCACAAGAAGGCACACTGAGGCCCGGTGTGTTCTCTATGAAATTTACGTGGGCTTGAAGGGTGATGCCTATACTACATTGTGGAAAGGCTGGGTCTTACGGCTCTCTCTTTCTCCCTCTCTCGGGCCCATACCCTGGTGCTCAGCTCTTGTGGGAATGCTGAGTGAGAGACACCGCCACTGTGCTGGACTCAGAAGGCTTCCTCCCTTTATGGCAATTCTGTTTGTCTCTTACGTCGAGGAGCAATGGAGGGTGCGCACAGGTATTCTGAAATCAACTGGCTGACGACAGAGGCTCCGGGGGAGCTGGTTTCTCGGTGGAAGGAGCCAAAAGGCCCGCCTTCCTATGGTCTCCTTTAGAGCTGCCGGACACCCGGCCGTCTGAGGCCTAACAATTGGACATTGTGACGGCATGGCATGGAAACCCTGGGAACCCTAAGACACGGTGGAAGTGCGGTTCGCAAGCTGGGTGCCAGGAACCTTCAAAGCACAGTGTGGTTTCATGTACGAAAGCGAGCCCAAGCGTCTGAGGCTGGCAGCCTCTTGCTTGCGAGGCTTGGTGTCCTCGTGGGCCTGACGGCTACTTCCCTGTTTCCGGCACCCTCAGGAAACTCTTCAGAAGAGCCTTCGGAAGCCGCTGAAAGAGAACAGCTGCGAAGTGGAGGCACAGAGCAGTCACCTCCATACCAGCCCCGTGTCCCAAGCAACGATCCTTCCCCGGAGGGTTCTTAACCCACCCAGGGATTCAAGCAGGGAGTTTGCCTTGTCCAACTTGCACAGGAAACTGGCATGAGAGGTAGGGCTCATGTACTTGCGTTCACACGACGAGGCCCGGAGAAGTTCTCACGGAGCCGAATCCAGCACCCTTCCTCCACCACGTGTGTACAACAAAGGAGCGCTGGGCAGTGGGTGTTCTCAGGCCAAGAGAGAAGTCCTTGTTCTGTGCTGCACCTGCTGGGTGGTTCAAGGGTTCTCTGACCTTCCTCCTCTGGAAGCTTTTCAGAGCTGAGGCTACCCCTGGGCTGCGAAAGCAGAGAGGCGTAGAGGCCTTTCACACTGAAGGCGTGGGCTGGTTTCCCAGGGAGAAAGTGTACGTCGCCCACACCCACACCCCCACCCCACCCCAGCTGGAGGCGTGCAGGTTGACACCATTTTGTTCTGCCCACGGAAAATACAAAGAGGCGTACACGATTTGGGCTGTCTGGCGAAAGGATTCTGAATCGCTGGCACCCTGAGTACCTTTCCTGAAGTTTGCCTCCTAGCTGGTTAAACTCGGCGTTCAGAGGCGAGATGAGAACAGACTTGCTCAGCGTGCGGCGACGAGCCTTGACGCCCTGCCCTAAACGTTTGTGCTTCTGGCCAGCGTCGCGCAAGTACTTTGACACGTAGGATTCTTACCTTTACTCTAAGCTGTCCCTGTTGGCTGAAGCAGTCGGCGTGTCTGTATCGCAGCCTGGGAGGCAGGGCGTTGGGGGAGTCCGCCAAGTGACTGGCCTCCATCATAGCTGAGAAAGTGCGTCGAGGTTTTCGGGAGCCACTTACAGGGAAAGGTTGCAATTCGGAATTGGAGACTGTGCTGGCAAACGTCAGCAGCTCCTCTCCCTCGCAGTGCTCTGGGTGTGCCGACTCCTAACAGCCACCACGGTCCCCAGCTTGTGAACGGTCCCACTGCGAGCCGGTTTCATCCGTGAAAGATCCACGTGAGGCCGATCTCCAGCGATCGGGCTCCACGCCTTGAGCCTCTGGGACAGGGCAGCCCTGTGCCGATGTGCCCACCAGGGGACGCAACCGAAGTTTACTTACCACGGGAAAGCGCATCAAGGCCTCGTGTTCTCTGCATGAGATGAACGCGAGCTTGAAGGGTGACGCGTCAGAGTACACTGTGAACAGCTCGCCGGTACGCCTGTCTTGCCCCCTCTCACGGTCTCACGCACCCGGGCTCAGTTCCCTGTTGGAATGCTGAGTGGGAGCGCCAGCCTCCCTTCTGGACTCTGAAGCCTTCCGCCCCTAATGGCAAGTCTGTGTGCCTCTCACGTGGGGGGGCGGAATGAGGTCGCCCGCAGAGGTTCTGACATGAAAGAACTAAAGACGCGTGGTGCTGAGGAGCTGGTTCCTCACGGAGGGAGCCCAAAGGCCAGAACGCCGAAGGTCTCTTCCAAGGCTGCCGGACGCTCTGCCCTTCTAGGCCTGAGATACGGACCTTGTGACGGCACGGAAAGCCTGCGAGATTTAGGAGACATCGCCAGTGCAAGTGGCAATCCGGAAGGAAGACCCTTCAAGGCGGAGGGTCCTTTCCTGCACAAAACTGCGCCCTAGCATTTAACTTCACAGAACAGGTATCCTCGCACGCCTGTGGCTTACTCTACAGAAAGGACACTGTGAGCAACCTCTTCCGAAAAGCCTTCGCCAACGGCTTGGAGACAACAGCAAGCGAGCGCAGTGGAGGCACAGACCATTATCCTAGATAGCAGCACAGTGTCTCTAGCAGAGATCGCCTCCCGGAGGATACTTACGCCACACCGAGGTTCCAGCAGGGAGTTTTGCCTTGTAGCAGTACAACTCACTCAAGAAACAGGGCTGAGGTGTAGGGCTAATCTGACGTGCGCTCACTCTATGTGTCCGCGAGAAGGTTTCACGGAGCAGAAGGCATCACCGACCGCGACCACGTGTGTGCACCCAAGAAGCCCTGTGCCGTGGGTGTTCTCAGGCCGACCGAGAAGACCTAGGTGTGTGCTGTACCCGCTCTCGGTGGTTCACACGTTGCGTGACCCTGTGCCTTTGGAGGGTTTTCAGGGCGGGTGGCACCTCTGCGCTGCGAGCGCGAAGAGGCGTAGAGGCCTTTCACACTGGAGGAAGGGCCTGCATCTATCTCACGGAGAAAATGTGTACGTCGCCCGGCAGATGGAGGCGCGCTCTTGACACCATTTCTTCTGCCCGTTTAAAACACAAGTATTTGTACTCGATCCGGGCTGCCTGGTTACATGCTTGGCAGTCCGCATCACCCCGAGTACCTTTCCTGAAGTTTGATTCGTAGCTGGGTAAACTCGGGCTTCAGAGGCTAGATGAGACCCAAGGTGTTCGGCTTGTGGCGAAAGCCTTTGACCAGAGGCCTATACGCTTGTGCTCGTGGCGAGGGCTAGGCAAGAACGTTTACGCACTGGGTTTTTATCTTTACTCCAAGCTGCCCCTTTCGGCTGCAGCAGGCGGCGTGTCCGTATCCCAGCCAGGGAAGCAGGCCCGTGGGGGAGTCTGCCAGGCGACAGGCCTCCACTCTAGATAACGGCGAAAGTGCATCGAGGCCTTCGGAAGCCCCTCTCAAGGAAAGGCTCCTCTCCGGACTAGAAGACTTTGCTAGCGGACTTCAGCAGCTCCTCTCCTTCAGGGTGCTCCGGCTGTGAAGACTAGTGAAAGCCACCATGGTCCCCAGCTTCTGAACGGCTCTTTCCCGAGTTGGTCCCATCCGTGGAAACGCCGAAGGGGCTGATCTCAACCGATCGGGCTGCGCACCGTGAGTCTCTGGGGTAGGGCAGCCCTGAGCCAGTGTGCCACCCAAGGAATGAAAAGCCAAGTTTCCTTACCCACAAGAAGGCACACTGAGGCCCGGTGTGTTCTCTATGAAATTTACGTGGGCTTGAAGGGTGATGCCTATACTACATTGTGGAAAGGCTGGGTCTTACGGCTCTCTCTTTCTCCCTCTCTCGGGCCCATACCCTGGTGCTCAGCTCTTGTGGGAATGCTGAGTGAGAGACACCGCCACTGTGCTGGACTCAGAAGGCTTCCTCCCTTTATGGCAATTCTGTTTGTCTCTTACGTCGAGGAGCAATGGAGGGTGCGCACAGGTATTCTGAAATCAACTGGCTGACGACAGAGGCTCCGGGGGAGCTGGTTTCTCGGTGGAAGGAGCCAAAAGGCCCGCCTTCCTATGGTCTCCTTTAGAGCTGCCGGACACCCGGCCGTCTGAGGCCTAACAATTGGACATTGTGACGGCATGGCATGGAAACCCTGGGAACCCTAAGACACGGTGGAAGTGCGGTTCGCAAGCTGGGTGCCAGGAACCTTCAAAGCACAGTGTGGTTTCATGTACGAAAGCGAGCCCAAGCGTCTGAGGCTGGCAGCCTCTTGCTTGCGAGGCTTGGTGTCCTCGTGGGCCTGACGGCTACTTCCCTGTTTCCGGCACCCTCAGGAAACTCTTCAGAAGAGCCTTCGGAAGCCGCTGAGAGAGAACAGCTGCGAAGTGGAGGCACAGAGCAGTCACCTCCATACCAGCCCCGTGTCCCAAGCAACGATCCTTCCCCAGAGGGTTCTTAACCCACCCAGGGATTCAAGCAGGGAGTTTGCCTTGTCCAACTTGCACAGGAAACTGGCATGAGAGATAGGGCTCATGTACTTGCGTTCACACGACGAGGCCCGGAGAAGTTCTCACGGAGCCGAATCCAGCACCCTTCCTCCACCACGTGTGTACAACAAAGGAGCGCTGGGCAGTGGGTGTTCTCAGGCCAAGAGAGAAGTCCTTGTTCTGTGCTGCACCTGCTGGGTGGTTCAAGGGTTCTCTGACCTTCCTCCTCTGGAAGCTTTTCAGAGCTGAGGCTACCCCTGGGCTGCGAAAGCAGAGAGGCGTAGAGGCCTTTCACACTGAAGGCGTGGGCTGGTTTCCCAGGGAGAAAGTGTACGTCGCCCACACCCACACCCCCACCCCACCCCAGCTGGAGGCGTGCAGGTTGACACCATTTTGTTCTGCCCACGGAAAATACAAAGAGGCGTACACGATTTGGGCTGTCTGGCGAAAGGATTCTGAATCGCTGGCACCCTGAGTACCTTTCCTGAAGTTTGCCTCCTAGCTGGTTAAACTCGGCGTTCAGAGGCGAGATGAGAACAGACTTGCTCAGCGTGCGGCGACGAGCCTTGACGCCCTGCCCTAAACGTTTGTGCTTCTGGCCAGCGTCGCGCAAGTACTTTGACACGTAGGATTCTTACCTTTACTCTAAGCTGTCCCTGTTGGCTGAAGCAGTCGGCGTGTCTGTATCGCAGCCTGGGAGGCAGGGCGTTGGGGGAGTCCGCCAAGTGACTGGCCTCCATCATAGCTGAGAAAGTGCGTCGAGGTTTTCGGGAGCCACTTACAGGGAAAGGTTGCAATTCGGAATTGGAGACTGTGCTGGCAAACGTCAGCAGCTCCTCTCCCTCGCAGTGCTCTGGGTGTGCCGACTCCTAACAGCCACCACGGTCCCCAGCTTGTGAACGGTCCCACTGCGAGCCGGTTTCATCCGTGAAAGATCCACGTGAGGCCGATCTCCAGCGATCGGGCTCCACGCCTTGAGCCTCTGGGACAGGGCAGCCCTGTGCCGATGTGCCCACCAGGGGACGCAACCGAAGTTTACTTACCACGGGAAAGCGCATCAAGGCCTCGTGTTCTCTGCATGAGATGAACGCGAGCTTGAAGGGTGACGCGTCAGAGTACACTGTGAACAGCTCGCCGGTACGCCTGTCTTGCCCCCTCTCACGGTCTCACGCACCCGGGCTCAGTTCCCTGTTGGAATGCTGAGTGGGAGCGCCAGCCTCCCTTCTGGACTCTGAAGCCTTCCGCCCCTAATGGCAAGTCTGTGTGCCTCTCACGTGGGGGGGCGGAATGAGGTCGCCCGCAGAGGTTCTGACATGAAAGAACTAAAGACGCGTGGTGCTGAGGAGCTGGTTCCTCACGGAGGGAGCCCAAAGGCCAGAACGCCGAAGGTCTCTTCCAAGGCTGCCGGACGCTCTGCCCTTCTAGGCCTGAGATACGGACCTTGTGACGGCACGGAAAGCCTGCGAGATTTAGGAGACATCGCCAGTGCAAGTGGCAATCCGGAAGGAAGACCCTTCAAGGCGGAGGGTCCTTTCCTGCACAAAACTGCGCCCTAGCATTTAACTTCACAGAACAGGTATCCTCGCACGCCTGTGGCTTACTCTACAGAAAGGACACTGTGAGCAACCTCTTCCGAAAAGCCTTCGCCAACGGCTTGGAGACAACAGCAAGCGAGCGCAGTGGAGGCACAGACCATTATCCTAGATAGCAGCACAGTGTCTCTAGCAGAGATCGCCTCCCGGAGGATACTTACGCCACACCGAGGTTCCAGCAGGGAGTTTTGCCTTGTAGCAGTACAACTCACTCAAGAAACAGGGCTGAGGTGTAGGGCTAACCTGACGTGCGCTCACTCTATGTGTCCGCGAGAAGGTTTCACGGAGCAGAAGGCATCACTGACCGCGACCACGTGTGTGCACCCAAGAAGCCCTGTGCCGTGGGTGTTCTCAGGCCGACCGAGAAGACCTAGGTGTGTGCTGTACCCGCTCTCGGTGGTTCACACGTTGCGTGACCCTGTGCCTTTGGAGGGTTTTCAGGGCGGGTGGCACCTCTGCGCTGCGAGCGCGAAGAGGCGTAGAGGCCTTTCACACTGGAGGAAGGGCCTGCATCTATCTCACGGAGAAAATGTGTACGTCGCCCGGCAGATGGAGGCGCGCTCTTGACACCATTTCTTCTGCCCGTTTAAAACACAAGTATTTGTACTCGATCCGGGCTGCCTGGTTACATGCTTGGCAGTCCGCATCACCCCGAGTACCTTTCCTGAAGTTTGATTCGTAGCTGGGTAAACTCGGGCTTCAGAGGCTAGATGAGACCCAACGTGTTCGGCTTGTGGCGAAAGCCTTTGACCAGAGGCCTATACGCTTGTGCTCGTGGCGAGGGCTAGGCAAGAACGTTTACGCACTGGGTTTTTATCTTTACTCCAAGCTGCCCCTTTCGGCTGCAGCAGGCGGCGTGTCCGTATCCCAGCCAGGGAAGCAGGCCCGTGGGGGAGTCTGCCAGGCGACAGGCCTCCACTCTAGATAACGGCGAAAGTGCATCGAGGCCTTCGGAAGCCCCTCTCAAGGAAAGGCTCCTCTCCGGACTAGAAGACTTTGCTAGCGGACTTCAGCAGCTCCTCTCCTTCAGGGTGCTCCGGCTGTGAAGACTAGTGAAAGCCACCATGGTCCCCAGCTTCTGAACGGCTCTTTCCCGAGTTGGTCCCATCCGTGGAAACGCCGAAGGGGCTGATCTCAACCGATCGGGCTGCGCACCGTGAGTCTCTGGGGTAGGGCAGCCCTGAGCCAGTGTGCCACCCAAGGAATGAAAAGCCAAGTTTCCTTACCCACAAGAAGGCACACTGAGGCCCGGTGTGTTCTCTATGAAATTTACGTGGGCTTGAAGGGTGATGCCTATACTACATTGTGGAAAGGCTGGGTCTTACGGCTCTCTCTTTCTCCCTCTCTCGGGCCCATACCCTGGTGCTCAGCTCTTGTGGGAATGCTGAGTGAGAGACACCGCCACTGTGCTGGACTCAGAAGGCTTCCTCCCTTTATGGCAATTCTGTTTGTCTCTTACGTCGAGGAGCAATGGAGGGTGCGCACAGGTATTCTGAAATCAACTGGCTGACGACAGAGGCTCCGGGGGAGCTGGTTTCTCGGTGGAAGGAGCCAAAAGGCCCGCCTTCCTATGGTCTCCTTTAGAGCTGCCGGACACCCGGCCGTCTGAGGCCTAACAATTGGACATTGTGACGGCATGGCATGGAAACCCTGGGAACCCTAAGACACGGTGGAAGTGCGGTTCGCAAGCTGGGTGCCAGGAACCTTCAAAGCACAGTGTGGTTTCATGTACGAAAGCGAGCCCAAGCGTCTGAGGCTGGCAGCCTCTTGCTTGCGAGGCTTGGTGTCCTCGTGGGCCTGACGGCTACTTCCCTGTTTCCGGCACCCTCAGGAAACTCTTCAGAAGAGCCTTCGGAAGCCGCTGAGAGAGAACAGCTGCGAAGTGGAGGCACAGAGCAGTCACCTCCATACCAGCCCCGTGTCCCAAGCAACGATCCTTCCCCGGAGGGTTCTTAACCCACCCAGGGATTCAAGCAGGGAGTTTGCCTTGTCCAACTTGCACAGGAAACTGGCATGAGAGGTAGGGCTCATGTACTTGCGTTCACACGACGAGGCCCGGAGAAGTTCTCACGGAGCCGAATCCAGCACCCTTCCTCCACCACGTGTGTACAACAAAGGAGCGCTGGGCAGTGGGTGTTCTCAGGCCAAGAGAGAAGTCCTTGTTCTGTGCTGCACCTGCTGGGTGGTTCAAGGGTTCTCTGACCTTCCTCCTCTGGAAGCTTTTCAGAGCTGAGGCTACCCCTGGGCTGCGAAAGCAGAGAGGCGTAGAGGCCTTTCACACTGAAGGCGTGGGCTGGTTTCCCAGGGAGAAAGTGTACGTCGCCCACACCCACACCCCCACCCCACCCCAGCTGGAGGCGTGCAGGTTGACACCATTTTGTTCTGCCCACGGAAAATACAAAGAGGCGTACACGATTTGGGCTGTCTGGCGAAAGGATTCTGAATCGCTGGCACCCTGAGTACCTTTCCTGAAGTTTGCCTCCTAGCTGGTTAAACTCGGCGTTCAGAGGCGAGATGAGAACAGACTTGCTCAGCGTGCGGCGACGAGCCTTGATGCCCTGCCCTAAACGTTTGTGCTTCTGGCCAGCGTCGCGCAAGTACTTTGACACGTAGGATTCTTACCTTTACTCTAAGCTGTCCCTGTTGGCTGAAGCAGTCGGCGTGTCTGTATCGCAGCCTGGGAGGCAGGGCGTTGGGGGAGTCCGCCAAGTGACTGGCCTCCATCATAGCTGAGAAAGTGCGTCGAGGTTTTCGGGAGCCACTTACAGGGAAAGGTTGCAATTCGGAATTGGAGACTGTGCTGGCAAACGTCAGCAGCTCCTCTCCCTCGCAGTGCTCTGGGTGTGCCGACTCCTAACAGCCACCACGGTCCCCAGCTTGTGAACGGTCCCACTGCGAGCCGGTTTCATCCGTGAAAGATCCACGTGAGGCCGATCTCCAGCGATCGGGCTCCACGCCTTGAGCCTCTGGGACAGGGCAGCCCTGTGCCGATGTGCCCACCAGGGGACGCAACCGAAGTTTACTTACCACGGGAAAGCGCATCAAGGCCTCGTGTTCTCTCCATGAGATGAACGCGAGCTTGAAGGGTGACGCGTCAGAGTACACTGTGAACAGCTCGCCGGTATGCCTGTCTTGCCCCCTCTCACGGTCTCACGCACCCGGGCTCAGTTCCCTGTTGGAATGCTGAGTGGGAGCGCCAGCCTCCCTTCTGGACTCTGAAGCCTTCCGCCCCTAATGGCAAGTCTGTGTGCCTCTCACGTGGGGGGGCGGAATGAGGTCGCCCGCAGAGGTTCTGACATGAAAGAACTAAAGACGCGTGGTGCTGAGGAGCTGGTTCCTCACGGAGGGAGCCCAAAGGCCAGAACGCCGAAGGTCTCTTCCAAGGCTGCCGGACGCTCTGCCCTTCTAGGCCTGAGATACGGACCTTGTGACGGCACGGAAAGCCTGCGAGATTTAGGAGACATCGCCAGTGCAAGTGGCAATCCGGAAGGAAGACCCTTCAAGGCGGAGGGTCCTTTCCTGCACAAAACTGCGCCCTAGCATTTAACTTCACAGAACAGGTATCCTCGCACGCCTGTGGGTTACTCTACAGAAAGGACACTGTGAGCAACCTCTTCCGAAAAGCCTTCGCCAACGGCTTGGAGACAACAGCAAGCGAGCGCAGTGGAGGCACAGACCATTATCCTAGATAGCAGCACAGTGTCTCTAGCAGAGATCGCCTCCCGGAGGATACTTACGCCACACCGAGGTTCCAGCAGGGAGTTTTGCCTTGTAGCAGTACAACTCACTCAAGAAACAGGGCTGAGGTGTAGGGCTAATCTGACGTGCGCTCACTCTATGTGTCCGCGAGAAGGTTTCACGGAGCAGAAGGCATCACCGACCGCGACCACGTGTGTGCACCCAAGAAGCCCTGTGCCGTGGGTGTTCTCAGGCCGACCGAGAAGACCTAGGTGTGTGCTGTACCCGCTCTCGGTGGTTCACACGTTGCGTGACCCTGTGCCTTTGGAGGGTTTTCAGGGCGGGTGGCACCTCTGCGCTGCGAGCGCGAAGAGGCGTAGAGGCCTTTCACACTGGAGGAAGGGCCTGCATCTATCTCACGGAGAAAATGTGTACGTCGCCCGGCAGATGGAGGCGCGCTCTTGACACCATTTCTTCTGCCCGTTTAAAACACAAGTATTTGTACTCGATCCGGGCTGCCTGGTTACATGCTTGGCAGTCCGCATCACCCCGAGTACCTTTCCTGAAGTTTGATTCGTAGCTGGGTAAACTCGGGCTTCAGAGGCTAGATGAGACCCAAGGTGTTCGGCTTGTGGCGAAAGCCTTTGACCAGAGGCCTATACGCTTGTGCTCGTGGCGAGGGCTAGGCAAGAACGTTTACGCACTGGGTTTTTATCTTTACTCCAAGCTGCCCCTTTCGGCTGCAGCAGGCGGCGTGTCCGTATGCCAGCCAGGGAAGCAGGCCCGTGGGGGAGTCTGCCAGGCGACAGGCCTCCACTCTAGATAACGGCGAAAGTGCATCGAGGCCTTCGGAAGCCCCTCTCAAGGAAAGGCTCCTCTCCGGACTAGAAGACTTTGCTAGCGGACTTCAGCAGCTCCTCTCCTTCAGGGTGCTCCGGCTGTGAAGACTAGTGAAAGCCACCATGGTCCCCAGCTTCTGAACGGCTCTTTCCCGAGTTGGTCCCATCCGTGGAAACGCCGAAGGGGCTGATCTCAACCGATCGGGCTGTGCACCGTGAGTCTCTGGGGTAGGGCAGCCCTGAGCCAGTGTGCCACCCAAGGAATGAAAAGCCAAGTTTCCTTACCCACAAGAAGGCACGCTGAGGCCCGGTGTGTTCTCTATGAAATTTACGTGGGCTTGAAGGGTGATGCCTATACTACATTGTGGAAAGGCTGGGTCTTACGGCTCTCTCTTTCTCCCTCTCTCGGGCCCATACCCTGGTGCTCAGCTCTTGTGGGAATGCTGAGTGAGAGACACCGCCACTGTGCTGGACTCAGAAGGCTTCCTCCCTTTATGGCAATTCTGTTTGTCTCTTACGTCGAGGAGCAATGGAGGGTGCGCACAGGTATTCTGAAATCAACTGGCTGACGACAGAGGCTCCGGGGGAGCTGGTTTCTCGGTGGAAGGAGCCAAAAGGCCCGCCTTCCTATGGTCTCCTTTAGAGCTGCCGGACACCCGGCCGTCTGAGGCCTAACAATTGGACATTGTGACGGCATGGCATGGAAACCCTGGGAACCCTAAGACACGGTGGAAGTGCGGTTCGCAAGCTGGGTGCCAGGAACCTTCAAAGCACAGTGTGGTTTCATGTACGAAAGCGAGCCCAAGCGTCTGAGGCTGGCAGCCTCTTGCTTGCGAGGCTTGGTGTCCTCGTGGGCCTGACGGCTACTTCCCTGTTTCCGGCACCCTCAGGAAACTCTTCAGAAGAGCCTTCGGAAGCCGCTGAGAGAGAACAGCTGCGAAGTGGAGGCACAGAGCAGTCACCTCCATACCAGCCCCGTGTCCCAAGCAACGATCCTTCCCCGGAGGGTTCTTAACCCACCCAGGGATTCAAGCAGGGAGTTTGCCTTGTCCAACTTGCACAGGAAACTGGCATGAGAGGTAGGGCTCATGTACTTGCGTTCACACGACGAGGCCCGGAGAAGTTCTCACGGAGCCGAATCCAGCACCCTTCCTCCACCACGTGTGTACAACAAAGGAGCGCTGGGCAGTGGGTGTTCTCAGGCCAAGAGAGAAGTCCTTGTTCTGTGCTGCACCTGCTGGGTGGTTCAAGGGTTCTCTGACCTTCCTCCTCTGGAAGCTTTTCAGAGCTGAGGCTACCCCTGGGCTGCGAAAGCAGAGAGGCGTAGAGGCCTTTCACACTGAAGGCGTGGGCTGGTTTCCCAGGGAGAAAGTGTACGTCGCCCACACCCACACCCCCACCCCACCCCAGCTGGAGGCGTGCAGGTTGACACCATTTTGTTCTGCCCACGGAAAATACAAAGAGGCGTACACGATTTGGGCTGTCTGGCGAAAGGATTCTGAATCGCTGGCACCCTGAGTACCTTTCCTGAAGTTTGCCTCCTAGCTGGTTAAACTCGGCGTTCAGAGGCGAGATGAGAACAGACTTGCTCAGCGTGCGGCGACGAGCCTTGATGCCCTGCCCTAAACGTTTGTGCTTCTGGCCAGCGTCGCGCAAGTACTTTGACACGTAGGATTCTTACCTTTACTCTAAGCTGTCCCTGTTGGCTGAAGCAGTCGGCGTGTCTGTATCGCAGCCTGGGAGGCAGGGCGTTGGGGGAGTCCGCCAAGTGACTGGCCTCCATCATAGCTGAGAAAGTGCGTCGAGGTTTTCGGGAGCCACTTACAGGGAAAGGTTGCAATTCGGAATTGGAGACTGTGCTGGCAAACGTCAGCAGCTCCTCTCCCTCGCAGTGCTCTGGGTGTGCCGACTCCTAACAGCCACCACGGTCCCCAGCTTGTGAACGGTCCCACTGCGAGCCGGTTTCATCCGTGAAAGATCCACGTGAGGCCGATCTCCAGCGATCGGGCTCCACGCCTTGAGCCTCTGGGACAGGGCAGCCCTGTGCCGATGTGCCCACCAGGGGACGCAACCGAAGTTTACTTACCACGGGAAAGCGCATCAAGGCCTCGTGTTCTCTCCATGAGATGAACGCGAGCTTGAAGGGTGACGCGTCAGAGTACACTGTGAACAGCTCGCCGGTACGCCTGTCTTGCCCCCTCTCACGGTCTCACGCACGCGGGCTCAGTTCCCTGTTGGAATGCTGAGTGGGAGCGCCAGCCTCCCTTCTGGACTCTGAAGCCTTCCGCCCCTAATGGCAAGTCTGTGTGCCTCTCACGTGGGGGGGCGGAATGAGGTCGCCCGCAGAGGTTCTGACATGAAAGAACTAAAGACGCGTGGTGCTGAGGAGCTGGTTCCTCACGGAGGGAGCCCAAAGGCCAGAACGCCGAAGGTCTCTTGCAAGGCTGCCGGACGCTCTGCCCTTCTAGGCCTGAGATACGGACATTGTGACGGCACGGAAAGCCTGCGAGATTTAGGAGACATCGCCAGTGCAAGTGGCAATCCGGAAGGAAGACCCTTCAAGGCGGAGGGTCCTTTCCTGCACAAAACTGCGCCCTAGCATTTAACTTCACAGAACAGGTATCCTCGCACGCCTGTGGCTTACTCTACAGAAAGGACACTGTGAGCAACCTCTTCCGAAAAGCCTTCGCCAACGGCTTGGAGACAACAGCAAGCGAGCGCAGTGGAGGCACAGACCATTATCCTAGATAGCAGCACAGTGTCTCTAGCAGAGATCGCCTCCCGGAGGATACTTACGCCACACCGAGGTTCCAGCAGGGAGTTTTGCCTTGTAGCAGTACAACTCACTCAAGAAACAGGGCTGAGGTGTAGGGCTAATCTGACGTGCGCTCACTCTATGTGTCCGCGAGAAGGTTTCACGGAGCAGAAGGCATCACCGACCGCGACCACGTGTGTGCACCCAAGAAGCCCTGTGCCGTGGGTGTTCTCAGGCCGACCGAGAAGACCTAGGTGTGTGCTGTACCCGCTCTCGGTGGTTCACACGTTGCGTGACCCTGTGCCTTTGGAGGGTTTTCAGGGCGGGTGGCACCTCTGCGCTGCGAGCGCGAAGAGGCGTAGAGGCCTTTCACACTGGAGGAAGGGCCTGCATCTATCTCACGGAGAAAATGTGTACGTCGCCCGGCAGATGGAGGCGCGCTCTTGACACCATTTCTTCTGCCCGTTTAAAACACAAGTATTTGTACTCGATCCGGGCTGCCTGGTTACATGCTTGGCAGTCCGCATCACCCCGAGTACCTTTCCTGAAGTTTGATTCGTAGCTGGGTAAACTCGGGCTTCAGAGGCTAGATGAGACCCAACGTGTTCGGCTTGTGGCGAAAGCCTTTGACCAGAGGCCTATACGCTTGTGCTCGTGGCGAGGGCTAGGCAAGAACGTTTACGCACTGGGTTTTTATCCTTACTCCAAGCTGTCCCTTTCGGCTGCAGCAGGCGGCGTGTCCGTATGCCAGCCAGGGAAGCAGGCCCGTGGGGGAGTCTGCCAGGCGACAGGCCTCCACTCTAGATAACGGCGAAAGTGCATCGAGGCCTTCGGAAGCCCCTCTCAAGGAAAGGCTCCTCTCCGGACTAGAAGACTTTGCTAGCGGACTTCAGCAGCTCCTCTCCTTCAGGGTGCTCCGGCTGTGAAGACTAGTGAAAGCCACCATGGTCCCCAGCTTCTGAACGGCTCTTTCCCGAGTTGGTCCCATCCGTGGAAACGCCGAAGGGGCTGATCTCAACCGATCGGGCTGCGCACCGTGAGTCTCTGGGGTAGGGCAGCCCTGAGCCAGTGTGCCACCCAAGGAATGAAAAGCCAAGTTTCCTTACCCACAAGAAGGCACACTGAGGCCCGGTGTGTTCTCTATGAAATTTACGTGGGCTTGAAGGGTGATGCCTATACTACATTGTGGAAAGGCTGGGTCTTACGGCTCTCTCTTTCTCCCTCTCTCGGGCCCATACCCTGGTGCTCAGCTCTTGTGGGAATGCTGAGTGAGAGACACCGCCACTGTGCTGGACTCAGAAGGCTTCCTCCCTTTATGGCAATTCTGTTTGTCTCTTACGTCGAGGAGCAATGGAGGGTGCGCACAGGTATTCTGAAATCAACTGGCTGACGACAGAGGCTCCGGGGGAGCTGGTTTCTCGGTGGAAGGAGCCAAAAGGCCCGCCTTCCTATGGTCTCCTTTAGAGCTGCCGGACACCCGGCCGTCTGAGGCCTAACAATTGGACATTGTGACGGCATGGCATGGAAACCCTGGGAACCCTAAGACACGGTGGAAGTGCGGTTCGCAAGCTGGGTGCCAGGAACCTTCAAAGCACAGTGTGGTTTCATGTACGAAAGCGAGCCCAAGCGTCTGAGGCTGGCAGCCTCTTGCTTGCGAGGCTTGGTGTCCTCGTGGGCCTGACGGCTACTTCCCTGTTTCCGGCACCCTCAGGAAACTCTTCAGAAGAGCCTTCGGAAGCCGCTGAGAGAGAACAGCTGCGAAGTGGAGGCACAGAGCAGTCACCTCCATACCAGCCCCGTGTCCCAAGCAACGATCCTTCCCCAGAGGGTTCTTAACCCACCCAGGGATTCAAGCAGGGAGTTTGCCTTGTCCAACTTGCACAGGAAACTGGCATGAGAGGTAGGGCTCATGTACTTGCGTTCACACGACGAGGCCCGGAGAAGTTCTCACGGAGCCGAATCCAGCACCCTTCCTCCACCACGTGTGTACAACAAAGGAGCGCTGGGCAGTGGGTGTTCTCAGGCCAAGAGAGAAGTCCTTGTTCTGTGCTGCACCTGCTGGGTGGTTCAAGGGTTCTCTGACCTTCCTCCTCTGGAAGCTTTTCAGAGCTGAGGCTACCCCTGGGCTGCGAAAGCAGAGAGGCGTAGAGGCCTTTCACACTGAAGGCGTGGGCTGGTTTCCCAGGGAGAAAGTGTACGTCGCCCACACCCACACCCCCACCCCACCCCAGCTGGAGGCGTGCAGGTTGACACCATTTTGTTCTGCCCACGGAAAATACAAAGAGGCGTACACGATTTGGGCTGTCTGGCGAAAGGATTCTGAATCGCTGGCACCCTGAGTACCTTTCCTGAAGTTTGCCTCCTAGCTGGTTAAACTCGGCGTTCAGAGGCGAGATGAGAACAGACTTGCTCAGCGTGCGGCGACGAGCCTTGACGCCCTGCCCTAAACGTTTGTGCTTCTGGCCAGCGTCGCGCAAGTACTTTGACACGTAGGATTCTTACCTTTACTCTAAGCTGTCCCTGTTGGCTGAAGCAGTCGGCGTGTCTGTATCGCAGCCTGGGAGGCAGGGCGTTGGGGGAGTCCGCCAAGTGACTGGCCTCCATCATAGCTGAGAAAGTGCGTCGAGGTTTTCGGGAGCCACTTACAGGGAAAGGTTGCAATTCGGAATTGGAGACTGTGCTGGCAAACGTCAGCAGCTCCTCTCCCTCGCAGTGCTCTGGGTGTGCCGACTCCTAACAGCCACCACGGTCCCCAGCTTGTGAACGGTCCCACTGCGAGCCGGTTTCATCCGTGAAAGATCCACGTGAGGCCGATCTCCAGCGATCGGGCTCCACGCCTTGAGCCTCTGGGACAGGGCAGCCCTGTGCCGATGTGCCCACCAGGGGACGCAACCGAAGTTTACTTACCACGGGAAAGCGCATCAAGGCCTCGTGTTCTCTCCATGAGATGAACGCGAGCTTGAAGGGTGACGCGTCAGAGTACACTGTGAACAGCTCGCCGGTACGCCTGTCTTGCCCCCTCTCACGGTCTCACGCACCCGGGCTCAGTTCCCTGTTGGAATGCTGAGTGGGAGCGCCAGCCTCCCTTCTGGACTCTGAAGCCTTCCGCCCCTAATGGCAAGTCTGTGTGCCTCTCACGTGGGGGGGCGGAATGAGGTCGCCCGCAGAGGTTCTGACATGAAAGAACTAAAGACGCGTGGTGCTGAGGAGCTGGTTCCTCACGGAGGGAGCCCAAAGGCCAGAACGCCGAAGGTCTCTTCCAAGGCTGCCGGACGCTCTGCCCTTCTAGGCCTGAGATACGGACCTTGTGACGGCACGGAAAGCCTGCGAGATTTAGGAGACATCGCCAGTGCAAGTGGCAATCCGGAAGGAAGACCCTTCAAGGCGGAGGGTCCTTTCCTGCACAAAACTGCGCCCTAGCATTTAACTTCACAGAACAGGTATCCTCGCACGCCTGTGGCTTACTCTACAGAAAGGACACTGTGAGCAACCTCTTCCGAAAAGCCTTCGCCAACGGCTTGGAGACAACAGCAAGCGAGCGCAGTGGAGGCACAGACCATTATCCTAGATAGCAGCACAGTGTCTCTAGCAGAGATCGCCTCCCGGAGGATACTTACGCCACACCGAGGTTCCAGCAGGGAGTTTTGCCTTGTAGCAGTACAACTCACTCAAGAAACAGGGCTGAGGTGTAGGGCTAACCTGACGTGCGCTCACTCTATGTGTCCGCGAGAAGGTTTCACGGAGCAGAAGGCATCACCGACCGCGACCACGTGTGTGCACCCAAGAAGCCCTGTGCCGTGGGTGTTCTCAGGCCGACCGAGAAGACCTAGGTGTGTGCTGTACCCGCTCTCGGTGGTTCACACGTTGCGTGACCCTGTGCCTTTGGAGGGTTTTCAGGGCGGGTGGCACCTCTGCGCTGCGAGCGCGAAGAGGCGTAGAGGCCTTTCACACTGGAGGAAGGGCCTGCATCTATCTCACGGAGAAAATGTGTACGTCGCCCGGCAGATGGAGGCGCGCTCTTGACACCATTTCTTCTGCCCGTTTAAAACACAAGTATTTGTACTCGATCCGGGCTGCCTGGTTACATGCTTGGCAGTCCGCATCACCCCGAGTACCTTTCCTGAAGTTTGATTCGTAGCTGGGTAAACTCGGGCTTCAGAGGCTAGATGAGACCCAACGTGTTCGGCTTGTGGCGAAAGCCTTTGACCAGAGGCCTATACGCTTGTGCTCGTGGCGAGGGCTAGGCAAGAACGTTTACGCACTGGGTTTTTATCTTTACTCCAAGCTGCCCCTTTCGGCTGCAGCAGGCGGCGTGTCCGTATCCCAGCCAGGGAAGCAGGCCCGTGGGGGAGTCTGCCAGGCGACAGGCCTCCACTCTAGATAACGGCGAAAGTGCATCGAGGCCTTCGGAAGCCCCTCTCAAGGAAAGGCTCCTCTCCGGACTAGAAGACTTTGCTAGCGGACTTCAGCAGCTCCTCTCCTTCAGGGTGCTCCGGCTGTGAAGACTAGTGAAAGCCACCATGGTCCCCAGCTTCTGAACGGCTCTTTCCCGAGTTGGTCCCATCCGTGGAAACGCCGAAGGGGCTGATCTCAACCGATCGGGCTGCGCACCGTGAGTCTCTGGGGTAGGGCAGCCCTGAGCCAGTGTGCCACCCAAGGAATGAAAAGCCAAGTTTCCTTACCCACAAGAAGGCACACTGAGGCCCGGTGTGTTCTCTATGAAATTTACGTGGGCTTGAAGGGTGATGCCTATACTACATTGTGGAAAGGCTGGGTCTTACGGCTCTCTCTTTCTCCCTCTCTCGGGCCCATACCCTGGTGCTCAGCTCTTGTGGGAATGCTGAGTGAGAGACACCGCCACTGTGCTGGACTCAGAAGGCTTCCTCCCTTTATGGCAATTCTGTTTGTCTCTTACGTCGAGGAGCAATGGAGGGTGCGCACAGGTATTCTGAAATCAACTGGCTGACGACAGAGGCTCCGGGGGAGCTGGTTTCTCGGTGGAAGGAGCCAAAAGGCCCGCCTTCCTATGGTCTCCTTTAGAGCTGCCGGACACCCGGCCGTCTGAGGCCTAACAATTGGACATTGTGACGGCATGGCATGGAAACCCTGGGAACCCTAAGACACGGTGGAAGTGCGGTTCGCAAGCTGGGTGCCAGGAACCTTCAAAGCACAGTGTGGTTTCATGTACGAAAGCGAGCCCAAGCGTCTGAGGCTGGCAGCCTCTTGCTTGCGAGGCTTGGTGTCCTCGTGGGCCTGACGGCTACTTCCCTGTTTCCGGCACCCTCAGGAAACTCTTCAGAAGAGCCTTCGGAAGCCGCTGAGAGAGAACAGCTGCGAAGTGGAGGCACAGAGCAGTCACCTCCATACCAGCCCCGTGTCCCAAGCAACGATCCTTCCCCGGAGGGTTCTTAACCCACCCAGGGATTCAAGCAGGGAGTTTGCCTTGTCCAACTTGCACAGGAAACTGGCATGAGAGGTAGGGCTCATGTACTTGCGTTCACACGACGAGGCCCGGAGAAGTTCTCACGGAGCCGAATCCAGCACCCTTCCTCCACCACGTGTGTACAACAAAGGAGCGCTGGGCAGTGGGTGTTCTCAGGCCAAGAGAGAAGTCCTTGTTCTGTGCTGCACCTGCTGGGTGGTTCAAGGGTTCTCTGACCTTCCTCCTCTGGAAGCTTTTCAGAGCTGAGGCTACCCCTGGGCTGCGAAAGCAGAGAGGCGTAGAGGCCTTTCACACTGAAGGCGTGGGCTGGTTTCCCAGGGAGAAAGTGTACGTCGCCCACACCCACACCCCCACCCCACCCCAGCTGGAGGCGTGCAGGTTGACACCATTTTGTTCTGCCCACGGAAAATACAAAGAGGCGTACACGATTTGGGCTGTCTGGCGAAAGGATTCTGAATCGCTGGCACCCTGAGTACCTTTCCTGAAGTTTGCCTCCTAGCTGGTTAAACTCGGCGTTCAGAGGCGAGATGAGAACAGACTTGCTCAGCGTGCGGCGACGAGCCTTGATGCCCTGCCCTAAACGTTTGTGCTTCTGGCCAGCGTCGCGCAAGTACTTTGACACGTAGGATTCTTACCTTTACTCTAAGCTGTCCCTGTTGGCTGAAGCAGTCGGCGTGTCTGTATCGCAGCCTGGGAGGCAGGGCGTTGGGGGAGTCCGCCAAGTGACTGGCCTCCATCATAGCTGAGAAAGTGCGTCGAGGTTTTCGGGAGCCACTTACAGGGAAAGGTTGCAATTCGGAATTGGAGACTGTGCTGGCAAACGTCAGCAGCTCCTCTCCCTCGCAGTGCTCTGGGTGTGCCGACTCCTAACAGCCACCACGGTCCCCAGCTTGTGAACGGTCCCACTGCGAGCCGGTTTCATCCGTGAAAGATCCACGTGAGGCCGATCTCCAGCGATCGGGCTCCACGCCTTGAGCCTCTGGGACAGGGCAGCCCTGTGCCGATGTGCCCACCAGGGGACGCAACCGAAGTTTACTTACCACGGGAAAGCGCATCAAGGCCTCGTGTTCTCTCCATGAGATGAACGCGAGCTTGAAGGGTGACGCGTCAGAGTACACTGTGAACAGCTCGCCGGTACGCCTGTCTTGCCCCCTCTCACGGTCTCACGCACCCGGGCTCAGTTCCCTGTTGGAATGCTGAGTGGGAGCGCCAGCCTCCCTTCTGGACTCTGAAGCCTTCCGCCCCTAATGGCAAGTCTGTGTGCCTCTCACGTGGGGGGGCGGAATGAGGTCGCCCGCAGAGGTTCTGACATGAAAGAACTAAAGACGCGTGGTGCTGAGGAGCTGGTTCCTCACGGAGGGAGCCCAAAGGCCAGAACGCCGAAGGTCTCTTCCAAGGCTGCCGGACGCTCTGCCCTTCTAGGCCTGAGATACGGACCTTGTGACGGCACGGAAAGCCTGCGAGATTTAGGAGACATCGCCAGTGCAAGTGGCAATCCGGAAGGAAGACCCTTCAAGGCGGAGGGTCCTTTCCTGCACAAAACTGCGCCCTAGCATTTAACTTCACAGAACAGGTATCCTCGCACGCCTGTGGCTTACTCTACAGAAAGGACACTGTGAGCAACCTCTTCCGAAAAGCCTTCGCCAACGGCTTGGAGACAACAGCAAGCGAGCGCAGTGGAGGCACAGACCATTATCCTAGATAGCAGCACAGTGTCTCTAGCAGAGATCGCCTCCCGGAGGATACTTACGCCACACCGAGGTTCCAGCAGGGAGTTTTGCCTTGTAGCAGTACAACTCACTCAAGAAACAGGGCTGAGGTGTAGGGCTAATCTGACGTGCGCTCACTCTATGTGTCCGCGAGAAGGTTTCACGGAGCAGAAGGCATCACCGACCGCGACCACGTGTGTGCACCCAAGAAGCCCTGTGCCGTGGGTGTTCTCAGGCCGACCGAGAAGACCTAGGTGTGTGCTGTACCCGCTCTCGGTGGTTCACACGTTGCGTGACCCTGTGCCTTTGGAGGGTTTTCAGGGCGGGTGGCACCTCTGCGCTGCGAGCGCGAAGAGGCGTAGAGGCCTTTCACACTGGAGGAAGGGCCTGCATCTATCTCACGGAGAAAATGTGTACGTCGCCCGGCAGATGGAGGCGCGCTCTTGACACCATTTCTTCTGCCCGTTTAAAACACAAGTATTTGTACTCGATCCAGGCTGCCTGGTTACATGCTTGGCAGTCCGCATCACCCCGAGTACCTTTCCTGAAGTTTGATTCGTAGCTGGGTAAACTCGGGCTTCAGAGGCTAGATGAGACCCAACGTGTTCGGCTTGTGGCGAAAGCCTTTGACCAGAGGCCTATACGCTTGTGCTCGTGGCGAGGGCTAGGCAAGAACGTTTACGCACTGGGTTTTTATCCTTACTCCAAGCTGCCCCTTTCGGCTGCAGCAGGCGGCGTGTCCGTATGCCAGCCAGGGAAGCAGGCCCGTGGGGGAGTCTGCCAGGCGACAGGCCTCCACTCTAGATAACGGCGAAAGTGCATCGAGGCCTTCGGAAGCCCCTCTCAAGGAAAGGCTCCTCTCCGGACTAGAAGACTTTGCTAGCGGACTTCAGCAGCTCCTCTCCTTCAGGGTGCTCCGGCTGTGAAGACTAGTGAAAGCCACCATGGTCCCCAGCTTCTGAACGGCTCTTTCCCGAGTTGGTCCCATCCGTGGAAACGCCGAAGGGGCTGATCTCAACCGATCGGGCTGCGCACCGTGAGTCTCTGGGGTAGGGCAGCCCTGAGCCAGTGTGCCACCCAAGGAATGAAAAGCCAAGTTTCCTTACCCACAAGAAGGCACACTGAGGCCCGGTGTGTTCTCTATGAAATTTACGTGGGCTTGAAGGGTGATGCCTATACTACATTGTGGAAAGGCTGGGTCTTACGGCTCTCTCTTTCTCCCTCTCTCGGGCCCATACCCTGGTGCTCAGCTCTTGTGGGAATGCTGAGTGAGAGACACCGCCACTGTGCTGGACTCAGAAGGCTTCCTCCCTTTATGGCAATTCTGTTTGTCTCTTACGTCGAGGAGCAATGGAGGGTGCGCACAGGTATTCTGAAATCAACTGGCTGACGACAGAGGCTCCGGGGGAGCTGGTTTCTCGGTGGAAGGAGCCAAAAGGCCCGCCTTCCTATGGTCTCCTTTAGAGCTGCCGGACACCCGGCCGTCTGAGGCCTAACAATTGGACATTGTGACGGCATGGCATGGAAACCCTGGGAACCCTAAGACACGGTGGAAGTGCGGTTCGCAAGCTGGGTGCCAGGAACCTTCAAAGCACAGTGTGGTTTCATGTACGAAAGCGAGCCCAAGCGTCTGAGGCTGGCAGCCTCTTGCTTGCGAGGCTTGGTGTCCTCGTGGGCCTGACGGCTACTTCCCTGTTTCCGGCACCCTCAGGAAACTCTTCAGAAGAGCCTTCGGAAGCCGCTGAGAGAGAACAGCTGCGAAGTGGAGGCACAGAGCAGTCACCTCCATACCAGCCCCGTGTCCCAAGCAACGATCCTTCCCCGGAGGGTTCTTAACCCACCCAGGGATTCAAGCAGGGAGTTTGCCTTGTCCAACTTGCACAGGAAACTGGCATGAGAGGTAGGGCTCATGTACTTGCGTTCACACGACGAGGCCCGGAGAAGTTCTCACGGAGCCGAATCCAGCACCCTTCCTCCACCACGTGTGTACAACAAAGGAGCGCTGGGCAGTGGGTGTTCTCAGGCCAAGAGAGAAGTCCTTGTTCTGTGCTGCACCTGCTGGGTGGTTCAAGGGTTCTCTGACCTTCCTCCTCTGGAAGCTTTTCAGAGCTGAGGCTACCCCTGGGCTGCGAAAGCAGAGAGGCGTAGAGGCCTTTCACACTGAAGGCGTGGGCTGGTTTCCCAGGGAGAAAGTGTACGTCGCCCACACCCACACCCCCACCCCACCCCAGCTGGAGGCGTGCAGGTTGACACCATTTTGTTCTGCCCACGGAAAATACAAAGAGGCGTACACGATTTGGGCTGTCTGGCGAAAGGATTCTGAATCGCTGGCACCCTGAGTACCTTTCCTGAAGTTTGCCTCCTAGCTGGTTAAACTCGGCGTTCAGAGGCGAGATGAGAACAGACTTGCTCAGCGTGCGGCGACGAGCCTTGATGCCCTGCCCTAAACGTTTGTGCTTCTGGCCAGCGTCGCGCAAGTACTTTGACACGTAGGATTCTTACCTTTACTCTAAGCTGTCCCTGTTGGCTGAAGCAGTCGGCGTGTCTGTATCGCAGCCTGGGAGGCAGGGCGTTGGGGGAGTCCGCCAAGTGACTGGCCTCCATCATAGCTGAGAAAGTGCGTCGAGGTTTTCGGGAGCCACTTACAGGGAAAGGTTGCAATTCGGAATTGGAGACTGTGCTGGCAAACGTCAGCAGCTCCTCTCCCTCGCAGTGCTCTGGGTGTGCCGACTCCTAACAGCCACCACGGTCCCCAGCTTGTGAACGGTCCCACTGCGAGCCGGTTTCATCCGTGAAAGATCCACGTGAGGCCGATCTCCAGCGATCGGGCTCCACGCCTTGAGCCTCTGGGACAGGGCAGCCCTGTGCCGATGTGCCCACCAGGGGACGCAACCGAAGTTTACTTACCACGGGAAAGCGCATCAAGGCCTCGTGTTCTCTCCATGAGATGAACGCGAGCTTGAAGGGTGACGCGTCAGAGTACACTGTGAACAGCTCGCCGGTATGCCTGTCTTGCCCCCTCTCACGGTCTCACGCACCCGGGCTCAGTTCCCTGTTGGAATGCTGAGTGGGAGCGCCAGCCTCCCTTCTGGACTCTGAAGCCTTCCGCCCCTAATGGCAAGTCTGTGTGCCTCTCACGTGGGGGGGCGGAATGAGGTCGCCCGCAGAGGTTCTGACATGAAAGAACTAAAGACGCGTGGTGCTGAGGAGCTGGTTCCTCACGGAGGGAGCCCAAAGGCCAGAACGCCGAAGGTCTCTTCCAAGGCTGCCGGACGCTCTGCCCTTCTAGGCCTGAGATACGGACCTTGTGACGGCACGGAAAGCCTGCGAGATTTAGGAGACATCGCCAGTGCAAGTGGCAATCCGGAAGGAAGACCCTTCAAGGCGGAGGGTCCTTTCCTGCACAAAACTGCGCCCTAGCATTTAACTTCACAGAACAGGTATCCTCGCACGCCTGTGGGTTACTCTACAGAAAGGACACTGTGAGCAACCTCTTCCGAAAAGCCTTCGCCAACGGCTTGGAGACAACAGCAAGCGAGCGCAGTGGAGGCACAGACCATTATCCTAGATAGCAGCACAGTGTCTCTAGCAGAGATCGCCTCCCGGAGGATACTTACGCCACACCGAGGTTCCAGCAGGGAGTTTTGCCTTGTAGCAGTACAACTCACTCAAGAAACAGGGCTGAGGTGTAGGGCTAATCTGACGTGCGCTCACTCTATGTGTCCGCGAGAAGGTTTCACGGAGCAGAAGGCATCACCGACCGCGACCACGTGTGTGCACCCAAGAAGCCCTGTGCCGTGGGTGTTCTCAGGCCGACCGAGAAGACCTAGGTGTGTGCTGTACCCGCTCTCGGTGGTTCACACGTTGCGTGACCCTGTGCCTTTGGAGGGTTTTCAGGGCGGGTGGCACCTCTGCGCTGCGAGCGCGAAGAGGCGTAGAGGCCTTTCACACTGGAGGAAGGGCCTGCATCTATCTCACGGAGAAAATGTGTACGTCGCCCGGCAGATGGAGGCGCGCTCTTGACACCATTTCTTCTGCCCGTTTAAAACACAAGTATTTGTACTCGATCCGGGCTGCCTGGTTACATGCTTGGCAGTCCGCATCACCCCGAGTACCTTTCCTGAAGTTTGATTCGTAGCTGGGTAAACTCGGGCTTCAGAGGCTAGATGAGACCCAACGTGTTCGGCTTGTGGCGAAAGCCTTTGACCAGAGGCCTATACGCTTGTGCTCGTGGCGAGGGCTAGGCAAGAACGTTTACGCACTGGGTTTTTATCCTTACTCCAAGCTGCCCCTTTCGGCTGCAGCAGGCGGCGTGTCCGTATGCCAGCCAGGGAAGCAGGCCCGTGGGGGAGTCTGCCAGGCGACAGGCCTCCACTCTAGATAACGGCGAAAGTGCATCGAGGCCTTCGGAAGCCCCTCTCAAGGAAAGGCTCCTCTCCGGACTAGAAGACTTTGCTAGCGGACTTCAGCAGCTCCTCTCCTTCAGGGTGCTCCGGCTGTGAAGACTAGTGAAAGCCACCATGGTCCCCAGCTTCTGAACGGCTCTTTCCCGAGTTGGTCCCATCCGTGGAAACGTCGAAGGGGCTGATCTCAACCGATCGGGCTGTGCACCGTGAGTCTCTGGGGTAGGGCAGCCCTGAGCCAGTGTGCCACCCAAGGAATGAAAAGCCAAGTTTCCTTACCCACAAGAAGGCACACTGAGGCCCGGTGTGTTCTCTATGAAATTTACGTGGGCTTGAAGGGTGATGCCTATACTACATTGTGGAAAGGCTGGGTCTTACGGCTCTCTCTTTCTCCCTCTCTCGGGCCCATACCCTGGTGCTCAGCTCTTGTGGGAATGCTGAGTGAGAGACACCGCCACTGTGCTGGACTCAGAAGGCTTCCTCCCTTTATGGCAATTCTGTTTGTCTCTTACGTCGAGGAGCAATGGAGGGTGCGCACAGGTATTCTGAAATCAACTGGCTGACGACAGAGGCTCCGGGGGAGCTGGTTTCTCGGTGGAAGGAGCCAAAAGGCCCGCCTTCCTATGGTCTCCTTTAGAGCTGCCGGACACCCGGCCGTCTGAGGCCTAACAATTGGACATTGTGACGGCATGGCATGGAAACCCTGGGAACCCTAAGACACGGTGGAAGTGCGGTTCGCAAGCTGGGTGCCAGGAACCTTCAAAGCACAGTGTGGTTTCATGTACGAAAGCGAGCCCAAGCGTCTGAGGCTGGCAGCCTCTTGCTTGCGAGGCTTGGTGTCCTCGTGGGCCTGACGGCTACTTCCCTGTTTCCGGCACCCTCAGGAAACTCTTCAGAAGAGCCTTCGGAAGCCGCTGAGAGAGAACAGCTGCGAAGTGGAGGCACAGAGCAGTCACCTCCATACCAGCCCCGTGTCCCAAGCAACGATCCTTCCCCGGAGGGTTCTTAACCCACCCAGGGATTCAAGCAGGGAGTTTGCCTTGTCCAACTTGCACAGGAAACTGGCATGAGAGGTAGGGCTCATGTACTTGCGTTCACACGACGAGGCCCGGAGAAGTTCTCACGGAGCCGAATCCAGCACCCTTCCTCCACCACGTGTGTACAACAAAGGAGCGCTGGGCAGTGGGTGTTCTCAGGCCAAGAGAGAAGTCCTTGTTCTGTGCTGCACCTGCTGGGTGGTTCAAGGGTTCTCTGACCTTCCTCCTCTGGAAGCTTTTCAGAGCTGAGGCTACCCCTGGGCTGCGAAAGCAGAGAGGCGTAGAGGCCTTTCACACTGAAGGCGTGGGCTGGTTTCCCAGGGAGAAAGTGTACGTCGCCCACACCCACACCCCCACCCCACCCCAGCTGGAGGCGTGCAGGTTGACACCATTTTGTTCTGCCCACGGAAAATACAAAGAGGCGTACACGATTTGGGCTGTCTGGCGAAAGGATTCTGAATCGCTGGCACCCTGAGTACCTTTCCTGAAGTTTGCCTCCTAGCTGGTTAAACTCGGCGTTCAGAGGCGAGATGAGAACAGACTTGCTCAGCGTGCGGCGACGAGCCTTGATGCCCTGCCCTAAACGTTTGTGCTTCTGGCCAGCGTCGCGCAAGTACTTTGACACGTAGGATTCTTACCTTTACTCTAAGCTGTCCCTGTTGGCTGAAGCAGTCGGCGTGTCTGTATCGCAGCCTGGGAGGCAGGGCGTTGGGGGAGTCCGCCAAGTGACTGGCCTCCATCATAGCTGAGAAAGTGCGTCGAGGTTTTCGGGAGCCACTTACAGGGAAAGGTTGCAATTCGGAATTGGAGACTGTGCTGGCAAACGTCAGCAGCTCCTCTCCCTCGCAGTGCTCTGGGTGTGCCGACTCCTAACAGCCACCACGGTCCCCAGCTTGTGAACGGTCCCACTGCGAGCCGGTTTCATCCGTGAAAGATCCACGTGAGGCCGATCTCCAGCGATCGGGCTCCACGCCTTGAGCCTCTGGGACAGGGCAGCCCTGTGCCGATGTGCCCACCAGGGGACGCAACCGAAGTTTACTTACCACGGGAAAGCGCATCAAGGCCTCGTGTTCTCTCCATGAGATGAACGCGAGCTTGAAGGGTGACGCGTCAGAGTACACTGTGAACAGCTCGCCGGTACGCCTGTCTTGCCCCCTCTCACGGTCTCACGCACGCGGGCTCAGTTCCCTGTTGGAATGCTGAGTGGGAGCGCCAGCCTCCCTTCTGGACTCTGAAGCCTTCCGCCCCTAATGGCAAGTCTGTGTGCCTCTCACGTGGGGGGGCGGAATGAGGTCGCCCGCAGAGGTTCTGACATGAAAGAACTAAAGACGCGTGGTGCTGAGGAGCTGGTTCCTCACGGAGGGAGCCCAAAGGCCAGAACGCCGAAGGTCTCTTCCAAGGCTGCCGGACGCTCTGCCCTTCTAGGCCTGAGATACGGACATTGTGACGGCACGGAAAGCCTGCGAGATTTAGGAGACATCGCCAGTGCAAGTGGCAATCCGGAAGGAAGACCCTTCAAGGCGGAGGGTCCTTTCCTGCACAAAACTGCGCCCTAGCATTTAACTTCACAGAACAGGTATCCTCGCACGCCTGTGGCTTACTCTACAGAAAGGACACTGTGAGCAACCTCTTCCGAAAAGCCTTCGCCAACGGCTTGGAGACAACAGCAAGCGAGCGCAGTGGAGGCACAGACCATTATCCTAGATAGCAGCACAGTGTCTCTAGCAGAGATCGCCTCCCGGAGGATACTTACGCCACACCGAGGTTCCAGCAGGGAGTTTTGCCTTGTAGCAGTACAACTCACTCAAGAAACAGGGCTGAGGTGTAGGGCTAATCTGACGTGCGCTCACTCTATGTGTCCGCGAGAAGGTTTCACGGAGCAGAAGGCATCACCGACCGCGACCACGTGTGTGCACCCAAGAAGCCCTGTGCCGTGGGTGTTCTCAGGCCGACCGAGAAGACCTAGGTGTGTGCTGTACCCGCTCTCGGTGGTTCACACGTTGCGTGACCCTGTGCCTTTGGAGGGTTTTCAGGGCGGGTGGCACCTCTGCGCTGCGAGCGCGAAGAGGCGTAGAGGCCTTTCACACTGGAGGAAGGGCCTGCATCTATCTCACGGAGAAAATGTGTACGTCGCCCGGCAGATGGAGGCGCGCTCTTGACACCATTTCTTCTGCCCGTTTAAAACACAAGTATTTGTACTCGATCCGGGCTGCCTGGTTACATGCTTGGCAGTCCGCATCACCCCGAGTACCTTTCCTGAAGTTTGATTCGTAGCTGGGTAAACTCGGGCTTCAGAGGCTAGATGAGACCCAACGTGTTCGGCTTGTGGCGAAAGCCTTTGACCAGAGGCCTATACGCTTGTGCTCGTGGCGAGGGCTAGGCAAGAACGTTTACGCACTGGGTTTTTATCCTTACTCCAAGCTGTCCCTTTCGGCTGCAGCAGGCGGCGTGTCCGTATGCCAGCCAGGGAAGCAGGCCCGTGGGGGAGTCTGCCAGGCGACAGGCCTCCACTCTAGATAACGGCGAAAGTGCATCGAGGCCTTCGGAAGCCCCTCTCAAGGAAAGGCTCCTCTCCGGACTAGAAGACTTTGCTAGCGGACTTCAGCAGCTCCTCTCCTTCAGGGTGCTCCGGCTGTGAAGACTAGTGAAAGCCACCATGGTCCCCAGCTTCTGAACGGCTCTTTCCCGAGTTGGTCCCATCCGTGGAAACGCCGAAGGGGCTGATCTCAACCGATCGGGCTGCGCACCGTGAGTCTCTGGGGTAGGGCAGCCCTGAGCCAGTGTGCCACCCAAGGAATGAAAAGCCAAGTTTCCTTACCCACAAGAAGGCACACTGAGGCCCGGTGTGTTCTCTATGAAATTTACGTGGGCTTGAAGGGTGATGCCTATACTACATTGTGGAAAGGCTGGGTCTTACGGCTCTCTCTTTCTCCCTCTCTCGGGCCCATACCCTGGTGCTCAGCTCTTGTGGGAATGCTGAGTGAGAGACACCGCCACTGTGCTGGACTCAGAAGGCTTCCTCCCTTTATGGCAATTCTGTTTGTCTCTTACGTCGAGGAGCAATGGAGGGTGCGCACAGGTATTCTGAAATCAACTGGCTGACGACAGAGGCTCCGGGGGAGCTGGTTTCTCGGTGGAAGGAGCCAAAAGGCCCGCCTTCCTATGGTCTCCTTTAGAGCTGCCGGACACCCGGCCGTCTGAGGCCTAACAATTGGACATTGTGACGGCATGGCATGGAAACCCTGGGAACCCTAAGACACGGTGGAAGTGCGGTTCGCAAGCTGGGTGCCAGGAACCTTCAAAGCACAGTGTGGTTTCATGTACGAAAGCGAGCCCAAGCGTCTGAGGCTGGCAGCCTCTTGCTTGCGAGGCTTGGTGTCCTCGTGGGCCTGACGGCTACTTCCCTGTTTCCGGCACCCTCAGGAAACTCTTCAGAAGAGCCTTCGGAAGCCGCTGAGAGAGAACAGCTGCGAAGTGGAGGCACAGAGCAGTCACCTCCATACCAGCCCCGTGTCCCAAGCAACGATCCTTCCCCGGAGGGTTCTTAACCCACCCAGGGATTCAAGCAGGGAGTTTGCCTTGTCCAACTTGCACAGGAAACTGGCATGAGAGGTAGGGCTCATGTACTTGCGTTCACACGACGAGGCCCGGAGAAGTTCTCACGGAGCCGAATCCAGCACCCTTCCTCCACCACGTGTGTACAACAAAGGAGCGCTGGGCAGTGGGTGTTCTCAGGCCAAGAGAGAAGTCCTTGTTCTGTGCTGCACCTGCTGGGTGGTTCAAGGGTTCTCTGACCTTCCTCCTCTGGAAGCTTTTCAGAGCTGAGGCTACCCCTGGGCTGCGAAAGCAGAGAGGCGTAGAGGCCTTTCACACTGAAGGCGTGGGCTGGTTTCCCAGGGAGAAAGTGTACGTCGCCCACACCCACACCCCCACCCCACCCCAGCTGGAGGCGTGCAGGTTGACACCATTTTGTTCTGCCCACGGAAAATACAAAGAGGCGTACACGATTTGGGCTGTCTGGCGAAAGGATTCTGAATCGCTGGCACCCTGAGTACCTTTCCTGAAGTTTGCCTCCTAGCTGGTTAAACTCGGCGTTCAGAGGCGAGATGAGAACAGACTTGCTCAGCGTGCGGCGACGAGCCTTGATGCCCTGCCCTAAACGTTTGTGCTTCTGGCCAGCGTCGCGCAAGTACTTTGACACGTAGGATTCTTACCTTTACTCTAAGCTGTCCCTGTTGGCTGAAGCAGTCGGCGTGTCTGTATCGCAGCCTGGGAGGCAGGGCGTTGGGGGAGTCCGCCAAGTGACTGGCCTCCATCATAGCTGAGAAAGTGCGTCGAGGTTTTCGGGAGCCACTTACAGGGAAAGGTTGCAATTCGGAATTGGAGACTGTGCTGGCAAACGTCAGCAGCTCCTCTCCCTCGCAGTGCTCTGGGTGTGCCGACTCCTAACAGCCACCACGGTCCCCAGCTTGTGAACGGTCCCACTGCGAGCCGGTTTCATCCGTGAAAGATCCACGTGAGGCCGATCTCCAGCGATCGGGCTCCACGCCTTGAGCCTCTGGGACAGGGCAGCCCTGTGCCGATGTGCCCACCAGGGGACGCAACCGAAGTTTACTTACCACGGGAAAGCGCATCAAGGCCTCGTGTTCTCTCCATGAGATGAACGCGAGCTTGAAGGGTGACGCGTCAGAGTACACTGTGAACAGCTCGCCGGTACGCCTGTCTTGCCCCCTCTCACGGTCTCACGCACCCGGGCTCAGTTCCCTGTTGGAATGCTGAGTGGGAGCGCCAGCCTCCCTTCTGGACTCTGAAGCCTTCCGCCCCTAATGGCAAGTCTGTGTGCCTCTCACGTGGGGGGGCGGAATGAGGTCGCCCGCAGAGGTTCTGACATGAAAGAACTAAAGACGCGTGGTGCTGAGGAGTTGGTTCCTCACGGAGGGAGCCCAAAGGCCAGAACGCCGAAGGTCTCTTCCAAGGCTGCCGGACGCTCTGCCCTTCTAGGCCTGAGATACGGACCTTGTGACGGCATGGAAAGCCTGCGAGATTTAGGAGACATCGCCAGTGCAAGTGGCAATCCGGAAGGAAGACCCTTCAAGGCGGAGGGTCCTTTCCTGCACAAAACTGCGCCCTAGCATTTAACTTCACAGAACAGGTATCCTCGCACGCCTGTGGCTTACTCTACAGAAAGGACACTGTGAGCAACCTCTTCCGAAAAGCCTTCGCCAACGGCTTGGAGACAACAGCAAGCGAGCGCAGTGGAGGCACAGACCATTATCCTAGATAGCAGCACAGTGTCTCTAGCAGAGATCGCCTCCCGGAGGATACTTACGCCACACCGAGGTTCCAGCAGGGAGTTTTGCCTTGTAGCAGTACAACTCACTCAAGAAACAGGGCTGAGGTGTAGGGCTAATCTGACGTGCGCTCACTCTATGTGTCCGCGAGAAGGTTTCACGGAGCAGAAGGCATCACCGACCGCGACCACGTGTGTGCACCCAAGAAGCCCTGTGCCGTGGGTGTTCTCAGGCCGACCGAGAAGACCTAGGTGTGTGCTGTACCCGCTCTCGGTGGTTCACACGTTGCGTGACCCTGTGCCTTTGGAGGGTTTTCAGGGCGGGTGGCACCTCTGCGCTGCGAGCGCGAAGAGGCGTAGAGGCCTTTCACACTGGAGGAAGGGCCTGCATCTATCTCACGGAGAAAATGTGTACGTCGCCCGGCAGATGGAGGCGCGCTCTTGACACCATTTCTTCTGCCCGTTTAAAACACAAGTATTTGTACTCGATCCGGGCTGCCTGGTTACATGCTTGGCAGTCCGCATCACCCCGAGTACCTTTCCTGAAGTTTGATTCGTAGCTGGGTAAACTCGGGCTTCAGAGGCTAGATGAGACCCAACGTGTTCGGCTTGTGGCGAAAGCCTTTGACCAGAGGCCTATACGCTTGTGCTCGTGGCGAGGGCTAGGCAAGAACGTTTACGCACTGGGTTTTTATCCTTACTCCAAGCTGCCCCTTTCGGCTGCAGCAGGCGGCGTGTCCGTATCCCAGCCAGGGAAGCAGCCCCGTGGGGGAGTCTGCCAGGTGACAGGCCTCCACTCTAGATAACGGCGAAAATGCATCGAGGCCTTCGGAAGCCCCTCTCAAGGAAAGGCTCCTCTCCGGACTAGAAGACTTTGCTAGCGGACTTCAGCAGCTCCTCTCCTTCAGGGTGCTCCGGCTGTGAAGACTAGTGAAAGCCACCATGGTCCCCAGCTTCTGAACGGCTCTTTCCCGAGTTGGTCCCATCCGTGGAAACGCCGAAGGGGCTGATCTCAACCGATCGGGCTGCGCACCGTGAGTCTCTGGGGTAGGGCAGCCCTGAGCCAGTGTGCCACCCAAGGAATGAAAAGCCAAGTTTCCTTACCCACAAGAAGGCACACTGAGGCCCGGTGTGTTCTCTATGAAATTTACGTGGGCTTGAAGGGTGATGCCTATACTACATTGTGGAAAGGCTGGGTCTTACGGCTCTCTCTTTCTCCCTCTCTCGGGCCCATACCCTGGTGCTCAGCTCTTGTGGGAATGCTGAGTGAGAGACACCGCCACTGTGCTGGACTCAGAAGGCTTCCTCCCTTTATGGCAATTCTGTTTGTCTCTTACGTCGAGGAGCAATGGAGGGTGCGCACAGGTATTCTGAAATCAACTGGCTGACGACAGAGGCTCCGGGGGAGCTGGTTTCTCGGTGGAAGGAGCCAAAAGGCCCGCCTTCCTATGGTCTCCTTTAGAGCTGCCGGACACCCGGCCGTCTGAGGCCTAACAATTGGACATTGTGACGGCATGGCATGGAAACCCTGGGAACCCTAAGACACGGTGGAAGTGCGGTTCGCAAGCTGGGTGCCAGGAACCTTCAAAGCACAGTGTGGTTTCATGTACGAAAGCGAGCCCAAGCGTCTGAGGCTGGCAGCCTCTTGCTTGCGAGGCTTGGTGTCCTCGTGGGCCTGACGGCTACTTCCCTGTTTCCGGCACCCTCAGGAAACTCTTCAGAAGAGCCTTCGGAAGCCGCTGAGAGAGAACAGCTGCGAAGTGGAGGCACAGAGCAGTCACCTCCATACCAGCCCCGTGTCCCAAGCAACGATCCTTCCCCGGAGGGTTCTTAACCCACCCAGGGATTCAAGCAGGGAGTTTGCCTTGTCCAACTTGCACAGGAAACTGGCATGAGAGGTAGGGCTCATGTACTTGCGTTCACACGACGAGGCCCGGAGAAGTTCTCACGGAGCCGAATCCAGCACCCTTCCTCCACCACGTGTGTACAACAAAGGAGCGCTGGGCAGTGGGTGTTCTCAGGCCAAGAGAGAAGTCCTTGTTCTGTGCTGCACCTGCTGGGTGGTTCAAGGGTTCTCTGACCTTCCTCCTCTGGAAGCTTTTCAGAGCTGAGGCTACCCCTGGGCTGCGAAAGCAGAGAGGCGTAGAGGCCTTTCACACTGAAGGCGTGGGCTGGTTTCCCAGGGAGAAAGTGTACGTCGCCCACACCCACACCCCCACCCCACCCCAGCTGGAGGCGTGCAGGTTGACACCATTTTGTTCTGCCCACGGAAAATACAAAGAGGCGTACACGATTTGGGCTGTCTGGCGAAAGGATTCTGAATCGCTGGCACCCTGAGTACCTTTCCTGAAGTTTGCCTCCTAGCTGGTTAAACTCGGCGTTCAGAGGCGAGATGAGAACAGACTTGCTCAGCGTGCGGCGACGAGCCTTGATGCCCTGCCCTAAACGTTTGTGCTTCTGGCCAGCGTCGCGCAAGTACTTTGACACGTAGGATTCTTACCTTTACTCTAAGCTGTCCCTGTTGGCTGAAGCAGTCGGCGTGTCTGTATCGCAGCCTGGGAGGCAGGGCGTTGGGGGAGTCCGCCAAGTGACTGGCCTCCATCATAGCTGAGAAAGTGCGTCGAGGTTTTCGGGAGCCACTTACAGGGAAAGGTTGCAATTCGGAATTGGAGACTGTGCTGGCAAACGTCAGCAGCTCCTCTCCCTCGCAGTGCTCTGGGTGTGCCGACTCCTAACAGCCACCACGGTCCCCAGCTTGTGAACGGTCCCACTGCGAGCCGGTTTCATCCGTGAAAGATCCACGTGAGGCCGATCTCCAGCGATCGGGCTCCACGCCTTGAGCCTCTGGGACAGGGCAGCCCTGTGCCGATGTGCCCACCAGGGGACGCAACCGAAGTTTACTTACCACGGGAAAGCGCATCAAGGCCTCGTGTTCTCTCCATGAGATGAACGCGAGCTTGAAGGGTGACGCGTCAGAGTACACTGTGAACAGCTCGCCGGTACGCCTGTCTTGCCCCCTCTCACGGTCTCACGCACCCGGGCTCAGTTCCCTGTTGGAATGCTGAGTGGGAGCGCCAGCCTCCCTTCTGGACTCTGAAGCCTTCCGCCCCTAATGGCAAGTCTGTGTGCCTCTCACGTGGGGGGGCGGAATGAGGTCGCCCGCAGAGGTTCTGACATGAAAGAACTAAATACGCGTGGTGCTGAGGAGCTGGTTCCTCACGGAGGGAGCCCAAAGGCCAGAACGCCGAAGGTCTCTTCCAAGGCTGCCGGACGCTCTGCCCTTCTAGGCCTGAGATACGGACCTTGTGACGGCACGGAAAGCCTGCGAGATTTAGGAGACATCGCCAGTGCAAGTGGCAATCCGGAAGGAAGACCCTTCAAGGCGGAGGGTCCTTTCCTGCACAAAACTGCGCCCTAGCATTTAACTTCACAGAACAGGTATCCTCGCACGCCTGTGGCTTACTCTACAGAAAGGACACTGTGAGCAACCTCTTCCGAAAAGCCTTCGCCAACGGCTTGGAGACAACAGCAAGCGAGCGCAGTGGAGGCACAGACCATTATCCTAGATAGCAGCACAGTGTCTCTAGCAGAGATCGCCTCCCGGAGGATACTTACGCCACACCGAGGTTCCAGCAGGGAGTTTTGCCTTGTAGCAGTACAACTCACTCAAGAAACAGGGCTGAGGTGTAGGGCTAATCTGACGTGCGCTCACTCTATGTGTCCGCGAGAAGGTTTCACGGAGCAGAAGGCATCACCGACCGCGACCACGTGTGTGCACCCAAGAAGCCCTGTGCCGTGGGTGTTCTCAGGCCGACCAAGAAGACCTAGGTGTGTGCTGTACCCGCTCTCGGTGGTTCACACGTTGCGTGACCCTGTGCCTTTGGAGGGTTTTCAGGGCGGGTGGCACCTCTGCGCTGCGAGCGCGAAGAGGCGTAGAGGCCTTTCACACTGGAGGAAGGGCCTGCATCTATCTCACGGAGAAAATGTGTACGTCGCCCGGCAGATGGAGGCGCGCTCTTGACACCATTTCTTCTGCCCGTTTAAAACACAAGTATTTGTACTCGATCCGGGCTGCCTGGTTACATGCTTGGCAGTCCGCATCACCCCGAGTACCTTTCCTGAAGTTTGATTCGTAGCTGGGTAAACTCGGGCTTCAGAGGCTAGATGAGACCCAACGTGTTCGGCTTGTGGCGAAAGCCTTTGACCAGAGGCCTATACGCTTGTGCTCGTGGCGAGGGCTAGGCAAGAACGTTTACGCACTGGGTTTTTATCCTTACTCCAAGCTGCCCCTTTCGGCTGCAGCAGGCGGCGTGTCCGTATCCCAGCCAGGGAAGCAGGCCCGTGGGGGAGTCTGCCAGGCGACAGGCCTCCACTCTAGATAACGGCGAAAATGCATCGAGGCCTTCGGAAGCCCCTCTCAAGGAAAGGCTCCTCTCCGGACTAGAAGACTTTGCTAGCGGACTTCAGCAGCTCCTCTCCTTCAGGGTGCTCCGGCTGTGAAGACTAGTGAAAGCCACCATGGTCCCCAGCTTCTGAACGGCTCTTTCCCGAGTTGGTCCCATCCGTGGAAACGCCGAAGGGGCTGATCTCAACCGATCGGGCTGCGCACCGTGAGTCTCTGGGGTAGGGCAGCCCTGAGCCAGTGTGCCACCCAAGGAATGAAAAGCCAAGTTTCCTTACCCACAAGAAGGCACACTGAGGCCCGGTGTGTTCTCTATGAAATTTACGTGGGCTTGAAGGGTGATGCCTATACTACATTGTGGAAAGGCTGGGTCTTACGGCTCTCTCTTTCTCCCTCTCTCGGGCCCATACCCTGGTGCTCAGCTCTTGTGGGAATGCTGAGTGAGAGACACCGCCACTGTGCTGGACTCAGAAGGCTTCCTCCCTTTATGGCAATTCTGTTTGTCTCTTACGTCGAGGAGCAATGGAGGGTGCGCACAGGTATTCTGAAATCAACTGGCTGACGACAGAGGCTCCGGGGGAGCTGGTTTCTCGGTGGAAGGAGCCAAAAGGCCCGCCTTCCTATGGTCTCCTTTAGAGCTGCCGGACACCCGGCCGTCTGAGGCCTAACAATTGGACATTGTGACGGCATGGCATGGAAACCCTGGGAACCCTAAGACACGGTGGAAGTGCGGTTCGCAAGCTGGGTGCCAGGAACCTTCAAAGCACAGTGTGGTTTCATGTACGAAAGCGAGCCCAAGCGTCTGAGGCTGGCAGCCTCTTGCTTGCGAGGCTTGGTGTCCTCGTGGGCCTGACGGCTACTTCCCTGTTTCCGGCACCCTCAGGAAACTCTTCAGAAGAGCCTTCGGAAGCCGCTGAGAGAGAACAGCTGCGAAGTGGAGGCACAGAGCAGTCACCTCGATACCAGCCCCGTGTCCCAAGCAACGATCCTTCCCCGGAGGGTTCTTAACCCACCCAGGGATTCAAGCAGGGAGTTTGCCTTGTCCAACTTGCACAGGAAACTGGCATGAGAGGTAGGGCTCATGTACTTGCGTTCACACGACGAGGCCCGGAGAAGTTCTCACGGAGCCGAATCCAGCACCCTTCCTCCACCACGTGTGTACAACAAAGGAGCGCTGGGCAGTGGGTGTTCTCAGGCCAAGAGAGAAGTCCTTGTTCTGTGCTGCACCTGCTGGGTGGTTCAAGGGTTCTCTGACCTTCCTCCTCTGGAAGCTTTTCAGAGCTGAGGCTACCCCTGGGCTGCGAAAGCAGAGAGGCGTAGAGGCCTTTCACACTGAAGGCGTGGGCTGGTTTCCCAGGGAGAAAGTGTACGTCGCCCACACCCACACCCCCACCCCACCCCAGCTGGAGGCGTGCAGGTTGACACCATTTTGTTCTGCCCACGGAAAATACAAAGAGGCGTACACGATTTGGGCTGTCTGGCGAAAGGATTCTGAATCGCTGGCACCCTGAGTACCTTTCCTGAAGTTTGCCTCCTAGCTGGTTAAACTCGGCGTTCAGAGGCGAGATGAGAACAGACTTGCTCAGCGTGCGGCGACGAGCCTTGATGCCCTGCCCTAAACGTTTGTGCTTCTGGCCAGCGTCGCGCAAGTACTTTGACACGTAGGATTCTTACCTTTACTCTAAGCTGTCCCTGTTGGCTGAAGCAGTCGGCGTGTCTGTATCGCAGCCTGGGAGGCAGGGCGTTGGGGGAGTCCGCCAAGTGACTGGCCTCCATCATAGCTGAGAAAGTGCGTCGAGGTTTTCGGGAGCCACTTACAGGGAAAGGTTGCAATTCGGAATTGGAGACTGTGCTGGCAAACGTCAGCAGCTCCTCTCCCTCGCAGTGCTCTGGGTGTGCCGACTCCTAACAGCCACCACGGTCCCCAGCTTGTGAACGGTCCCACTGCGAGCCGGTTTCATCCGTGAAAGATCCACGTGAGGCCGATCTCCAGCGATCGGGCTCCACGCCTTGAGCCTCTGGGACAGGGCAGCCCTGTGCCGATGTGCCCACCAGGGGACGCAACCGAAGTTTACTTACCACGGGAAAGCGCATCAAGGCCTCGTGTTCTCTCCATGAGATGAACGCGAGCTTGAAGGGTGACGCGTCAGAGTACACTGTGAACAGCTCGCCGGTACGCCTGTCTTGCCCCCTCTCACGGTCTCACGCACCCGGGCTCAGTTCCCTGTTGGAATGCTGAGTGGGAGCGCCAGCCTCCCTTCTGGACTCTGAAGCCTTCCGCCCCTAATGGCAAGTCTGTGTGCCTCTCACGTGGGGGGGCGGAATGAGGTCGCCCGCAGAGGTTCTGACATGAAAGAACTAAAGACGCGTGGTGCTGAGGAGCTGGTTCCTCATGGAGGGAGCCCAAAGGCCAGAACGCCGAAGGTCTCTTCCAAGGCTGCCGGACGCTCTGCCGTTCTAGGCCTGAGATACGGACCTTGTGACGGCACGGAAAGCCTGCGAGATTTAGGAGACATCGCCAGTGCAAGTGGCAATCCGGAAGGAAGACCCTTCAAGGCGGAGGGTCCTTTCCTGCACAAAACTGCGCCCTAGCATTTAACTTCACAGAACAGGTATCCTCGCACGCCTGTGGCTTACTCTACAGAAAGGACACTGTGAGCAACCTCTTCCGAAAAGCCTTCGCCAACGGCTTGGAGACAACAGCAAGCGAGCGCAGTGGAGGCACAGACCATTATCCTAGATAGCAGCACAGTGTCTCTAGCAGAGATCGCCTCCCGGAGGATACTTACGCCACACCGAGGTTCCAGCAGGGAGTTTTGCCTTGTAGCAGTACAACTCACTCAAGAAACAGGGCTGAGGTGTAGGGCTAATCTGACGTGCGCTCACTCTATGTGTCCGCGAGAAGGTTTCACGGAGCAGAAGGCATCACCGACCGCGACCACGTGTGTGCACCCAAGAAGCCCTGTGCCGTGGGTGTTCTCAGGCCGACCGAGAAGACCTAGGTGTGTGCTGTACCCGCTCTCGGTGGTTCACACGTTGCGTGACCCTGTGCCTTTGGAGGGTTTTCAGGGCGGGTGGCACCTCTGCGCTGCGAGCGCGAAGAGGCGTAGAGGCCTTTCACACTGGAGGAAGGGCCTGCATCTATCTCACGGAGAAAATGTGTACGTCGCCCGGCAGATGGAGGCGCGCTCTTGACACCATTTCTTCTGCCCGTTTAAAACACAAGTATTTGTACTCGATCCGGGCTGCCTGGTTACATGCTTGGCAGTCCGCATCACCCCGAGTACCTTTCCTGAAGTTTGATTCGTAGCTGGGTAAACTCGGGCTTCAGAGGCTAGATGAGACCCAACGTGTTCGGCTTGTGGCGAAAGCCTTTGACCAGAGGCCTATACGCTTGTGCTCGTGGCGAGGGCTAGGCAAGAACGTTTACGCACTGGGTTTTTATCCTTACTCCAAGCTGTCCCTTTCGGCTGCAGCAGGCGGCGTGTCCGTATGCCAGCCAGGGAAGCAGGCCCGTGGGGGAGTCTGCCAGGCGACAGGCCTCCACTCTAGATAACGGCGAAAGTGCATCGAGGCCTTCGGAAGCCCCTCTCAAGGAAAGGCTCCTCTCCGGACTAGAAGACTTTGCTAGCGGACTTCAGCAGCTCCTCTCCTTCAGGGTGCTCCGGCTGTGAAGACTAGTGAAAGCCACCATGGTCCCCAGCTTCTGAACGGCTCTTTCCCGAGTTGGTCCCATCCGTGGAAACGCCGAAGGGGCTGATCTCAACCGATCGGGCTGCGCACCGTGAGTCTCTGGGGTAGGGCAGCCCTGAGCCAGTGTGCCACCCAAGGAATGAAAAGCCAAGTTTCCTTACCCACAAGAAGGCACACTGAGGCCCGGTGTGTTCTCTATGAAATTTACGTGGGCTTGAAGGGTGATGCCTATACTACATTGTGGAAAGGCTGGGTCTTACGGCTCTCTCTTTCTCCCTCTCTCGGGCCCATACCCTGGTGCTCAGCTCTTGTGGGAATGCTGAGTGAGAGACACCGCCACTGTGCTGGACTCAGAAGGCTTCCTCCCTTTATGGCAATTCTGTTTGTCTCTTACGTCGAGGAGCAATGGAGGGTGCGCACAGGTATTCTGAAATCAACTGGCTGACGACAGAGGCTCCGGGGGAGCTGGTTTCTCGGTGGAAGGAGCCAAAAGGCCCGCCTTCCTATGGTCTCCTTTAGAGCTGCCGGACACCCGGCCGTCTGAGGCCTAACAATTGGACATTGTGACGGCATGGCATGGAAACCCTGGGAACCCTAAGACACGGTGGAAGTGCGGTTCGCAAGCTGGGTGCCAGGAACCTTCAAAGCACAGTGTGGTTTCATGTACGAAAGCGAGCCCAAGCGTCTGAGGCTGGCAGCCTCTTGCTTGCGAGGCTTGGTGTCCTCGTGGGCCTGACGGCTACTTCCCTGTTTCCGGCACCCTCAGGAAACTCTTCAGAAGAGCCTTCGGAAGCCGCTGAGAGAGAACAGCTGCGAAGTGGAGGCACAGAGCAGTCACCTCGATACCAGCCCCGTGTCCCAAGCAACGATCCTTCCCCGGAGGGTTCTTAACCCACCCAGGGATTCAAGCAGGGAGTTTGCCTTGTCCAACTTGCACAGGAAACTGGCATGAGAGGTAGGGCTCATGTACTTGCGTTCACACGATGAGGCCCGGAGAAGTTCTCACGGAGCCGAATCCAGCACCCTTCCTCCACCACGTGTGTACAACAAAGGAGCGCTGGGCAGTGGGTGTTCTCAGGCCAAGAGAGAAGTCCTTGTTCTGTGCTGCACCTGCTGGGTGGTTCAAGGGTTCTCTGACCTTCCTCCTCTGGAAGCTTTTCAGAGCTGAGGCTACCCCTGGGCTGCGAAAGCAGAGAGGCGTAGAGGCCTTTCACACTGAAGGCGTGGGCTGGTTTCCCAGGGAGAAAGTGTACGTCGCCCACACCCACACCCCCACCCCACCCCAGCTGGAGGCGTGCAGGTTGACACCATTTTGTTCTGCCCACGGAAAATACAAAGAGGCGTACACGATTTGGGCTGTCTGGCGAAAGGATTCTGAATCGCTGGCACCCTGAGTACCTTTCCTGAAGTTTGCCTCCTAGCTGGTTAAACTCGGCGTTCAGAGGCGAGATGAGAACAGACTTGCTCAGCGTGCGGCGACGAGCCTTGATGCCCTGCCCTAAACGTTTGTGCTTCTGGCCAGCGTCGCGCAAGTACTTTGACACGTAGGATTCTTACCTTTACTCTAAGCTGTCCCTGTTGGCTGAAGCAGTCGGCGTGTCTGTATCGCAGCCTGGGAGGCAGGGCGTTGGGGGAGTCCGCCAAGTGACTGGCCTCCATCATAGCTGAGAAAGTGCGTCGAGGTTTTCGGGAGCCACTTACAGGGAAAGGTTGCAATTCGGAATTGGAGACTGTGCTGGCAAACGTCAGCAGCTCCTCTCCCTCGCAGTGCTCTGGGTGTGCCGACTCCTAACAGCCACCACGGTCCCCAGCTTGTGAACGGTCCCACTGCGAGCCGGTTTCATCCGTGAAAGATCCACGTGAGGCCGATCTCCAGCGATCGGGCTCCACGCCTTGAGCCTCTGGGACAGGGCAGCCCTGTGCCGATGTGCCCACCAGGGGACGCAACCGAAGTTTACTTACCACGGGAAAGCGCATCAAGGCCTCGTGTTCTCTGCATGAGATGAACGCGAGCTTGAAGGGTGACGCGTCAGAGTACACTGTGAACAGCTCGCCGGTACGCCTGTCTTGCCCCCTCTCACGGTCTCACGCACCCGGGCTCAGTTCCCTGTTGGAATGCTGAGTGGGAGCGCCAGCCTCCCTTCTGGACTCTGAAGCCTTCCGCCCCTAATGGCAAGTCTGTGTGCCTCTCACGTGGGGGGGGCGGAATGAGGTCGCCCGCAGAGGTTCTGACATGAAAGAACTAAAGACGCGTGGTGCTGAGGAGCTGGTTCCTCACGGAGGGAGCCCAAAGGCCAGAACGCCGAAGGTCTCTTCCAAGGCTGCCGGACGCTCTGCCGTTCTAGGCCTGAGATACGGACCTTGTGACGGCACGGAAAGCCTGCGAGATTTAGGAGACATCGCCAGTGCAAGTGGCAATCCGGAAGGAAGACCCTTCAAGGCGGAGGGTCCTTTCCTGCACAAAACTGCGTCCTAGCATTTAACTTCACAGAACAGGTATCCTCGCACGCCTGTGGCTTACTCTACAGAAAGGACACTGTGAGCAACCTCTTCCGAAAAGCCTTCGCCAACGGCTTGGAGACAACAGCAAGCGAGCGCAGTGGAGGCACAGACCATTATCCTAGATAGCAGCACAGTGTCTCTAGCAGAGATCGCCTCCCGGAGGATACTTACGCCACACCGAGGTTCCAGCAGGGAGTTTTGCCTTGTAGCAGTACAACTCACTCAAGAAACAGGGCTGAGGTGTAGGGCTAATCTGACGTGCGCTCACTCTATGTGTCCGCGAGAAGGTTTCACGGAGCAGAAGGCATCACCGACCGCGACCACGTGTGTGCACCCAAGAAGCCCTGTGCCGTGGGTGTTCTCAGGCCGACCGAGAAGACCTAGGTGTGTGCTGTACCCGCTCTCGGTGGTTCACACGTTGCGTGACCCTGTGCCTTTGGAGGGTTTTCAGGGCGGGTGGCACCTCTGCGCTGCGAGCGCGAAGAGGCGTAGAGGCCTTTCACACTGGAGGAAGGGCCTGCATCTATCTCACGGAGAAAATGTGTACGTCGCCCGGCAGATGGAGGCGCGCTCTTGACACCATTTCTTCTGCCCGTTTAAAACACAAGTATTTGTACTCGATCCGGGCTGCCTGGTTACATGCTTGGCAGTCCGCATCACCCCGAGTACCTTTCCTGAAGTTTGATTCGTAGCTGGGTAAACTCGGGCTTCAGAGGCTAGATGAGACCCAACGTGTTCGGCTTGTGGCGAAAGCCTTTGACCAGAGGCCTATACGCTTGTGCTCGTGGCGAGGGCTAGGCAAGAACGTTTACGCACTGGGTTTTTATCTTTACTCCAAGCTGCCCCTTTCGGCTGCAGCAGGCGGCGTGTCCGTATCCCAGCCAGGGAAGCAGGCCCGTGGGGGAGTCTGCCAGGCGACAGGCCTCCACTCTAGATAACGGCGAAAATGCATCGAGGCCTTCGGAAGCCCCTCTCAAGGAAAGGCTCCTCTCCGGACTAGAAGACTTTGCTAGCGGACTTCAGCAGCTCCTCTCCTTCAGGGTGCTCCGGCTGTGAAGACTAGTGAAAGCCACCATGGTCCCCAGCTTCTGAACGGCTCTTTCCCGAGTTGGTCCCATCCGTGGAAACGCCGAAGGGGCTGATCTCAACCGATCGGGCTGCGCACCGTGAGTCTCTGGGGTAGGGCAGCCCTGAGCCAGTGTGCCACCCAAGGAATGAAAAGCCAAGTTTCCTTACCCACAAGAAGGCACACTGAGGCCCGGTGTGTTCTCTATGAAATTTACGTGGGCTTGAAGGGTGATGCCTATACTACATTGTGGAAAGGCTGGGTCTTACGGCTCTCTCTTTCTCCCTCTCTCGGGCCCATACCCTGGTGCTCAGCTCTTGTGGGAATGCTGAGTGAGAGACACCGCCACTGTGCTGGACTCAGAAGGCTTCCTCCCTTTATGGCAATTCTGTTTGTCTCTTACGTCGAGGAGCAATGGAGGGTGCGCACAGGTATTCTGAAATCAACTGGCTGACGACAGAGGCTCCGGGGGAGCTGGTTTCTCGGTGGAAGGAGCCAAAAGGCCCGCCTTCCTATGGTCTCCTTTAGAGCTGCCGGACACCCGGCCGTCTGAGGCCTAACAATTGGACATTGTGACGGCATGGCATGGAAACCCTGGGAACCCTAAGACACGGTGGAAGTGCGGTTCGCAAGCTGGGTGCCAGGAACCTTCAAAGCACAGTGTGGTTTCATGTACGAAAGCGAGCCCAAGCGTCTGAGGCTGGCAGCCTCTTGCTTGCGAGGCTTGGTGTCCTCGTGGGCCTGACGGCTACTTCCCTGTTTCCGGCACCCTCAGGAAACTCTTCAGAAGAGCCTTCGGAAGCCGCTGAGAGAGAACAGCTGCGAAGTGGAGGCACAGAGCAGTCACCTCGATACCAGCCCCGTGTCCCAAGCAACGATCCTTCCCCGGAGGGTTCTTAACCCACCCAGGGATTCAAGCAGGGAGTTTGCCTTGTCCAACTTGCACAGGAAACTGGCATGAGAGGTAGGGCTCATGTACTTGCGTTCACACGACGAGGCCCGGAGAAGTTCTCACGGAGCCGAATCCAGCACCCTTCCTCCACCACGTGTGTACAACAAAGGAGCGCTGGGCAGTGGGTGTTCTCAGGCCAAGAGAGAAGTCCTTGTTCTGTGCTGCACCTGCTGGGTGGTTCAAGGGTTCTCTGACCTTCCTCCTCTGGAAGCTTTTCAGAGCTGAGGCTACCCCTGGGCTGCGAAAGCAGAGAGGCGTAGAGGCCTTTCACACTGAAGGCGTGGGCTGGTTTCCCAGGGAGAAAGTGTACGTCGCCCACACCCACACCCCCACCCCACCCCAGCTGGAGGCGTGCAGGTTGACACCATTTTGTTCTGCCCACGGAAAATACAAAGAGGCGTACACGATTTGGGCTGTCTGGCGAAAGGATTCTGAATCGCTGGCACCCTGAGTACCTTTCCTGAAGTTTGCCTCCTAGCTGGTTAAACTCGGCGTTCAGAGGCGAGATGAGAACAGACTTGCTCAGCGTGCGGCGACGAGCCTTGACGCCCTGCCCTAAACGTTTGTGCTTCTGGCCAGCGTCGCGCAAGTACTTTGACACGTAGGATTCTTACCTTTACTCTAAGCTGTCCCTGTTGGCTGAAGCAGTCGGCGTGTCTGTATCGCAGCCTGGGAGGCAGGGCGTTGGGGGAGTCCGCCAAGTGACTGGCCTCCATCATAGCTGAGAAAGTGCGTCGAGGTTTTCGGGAGCCACTTACAGGGAAAGGTTGCAATTCGGAATTGGAGACTGTGCTGGCAAACGTCAGCAGCTCCTCTCCCTCGCAGTGCTCTGGGTGTGCCGACTCCTAACAGCCACCACGGTCCCCAGCTTGTGAACGGTCCCACTGCGAGCCGGTTTCATCCGTGAAAGATCCACGTGAGGCCGATCTCCAGCGATCGGGCTCCACGCCTTGAGCCTCTGGGACAGGGCAGCCCTGTGCCGATGTGCCCACCAGGGGACGCAACCGAAGTTTACTTACCACGGGAAAGCGCATCAAGGCCTCGTGTTCTCTGCATGAGATGAACGCGAGCTTGAAGGGTGACGCGTCAGAGTACACTGTGAACAGCTCGCCGGTACGCCTGTCTTGCCCCCTCTCACGGTCTCACGCACCCGGGCTCAGTTCCCTGTTGGAATGCTGAGTGGGAGCGCCAGCCTCCCTTCTGGACTCTGAAGCCTTCCGCCCCTAATGGCAAGTCTGTGTGCCTCTCACGTGGGGGGGCGGAATGAGGTCGCCCGCAGAGGTTCTGACATGAAAGAACTAAAGACGCGTGGTGCTGAGGAGCTGGTTCCTCATGGAGGGAGCCCAAAGGCCAGAACGCCGAAGGTCTCTTCCAAGGCTGCCGGACGCTCTGCCCTTCTAGGCCTGAGATACGGACCTTGTGACGGCACGGAAAGCCTGCGAGATTTAGGAGACATCGCCAGTGCAAGTGGCAATCCGGAAGGAAGACCCTTCAAGGCGGAGGGTCCTTTCCTGCACAAAACTGCGCCCTAGCATTTAACTTCACAGAACAGGTATCCTCGCACGCCTGTGGCTTACTCTACAGAAAGGACACTGTGAGCAACCTCTTCCGAAAAGCCTTCGCCAACGGCTTGGAGACAACAGCAAGCGAGCGCAGTGGAGGCACAGACCATTATCCTAGATAGCAGCACAGTGTCTCTAGCAGAGATCGCCTCCCGGAGGATACTTACGCCACACCGAGGTTCCAGCAGGGAGTTTTGCCTTGTAGCAGTACAACTCACTCAAGAAACAGGGCTGAGGTGTAGGGCTAATCTGACGTGCGCTCACTCTATGTGTCCGCGAGAAGGTTTCACGGAGCAGAAGGCATCACCGACCGCGACCACGTGTGTGCACCCAAGAAGCCCTGTGCCGTGGGTGTTCTCAGGCCGACCGAGAAGACCTAGGTGTGTGCTGTACCCGCTCTCGGTGGTTCACACGTTGCGTGACCCTGTGCCTTTGGAGGGTTTTCAGGGCGGGTGGCACCTCTGCGCTGCGAGCGCGAAGAGGCGTAGAGGCCTTTCACACTGGAGGAAGGGCCTGCATCTATCTCACGGAGAAAATGTGTACGTCGCCCGGCAGATGGAGGCGCGCTCTTGACACCATTTCTTCTGCCCGTTTAAAACACAAGTATTTGTACTCGATCCGGGCTGCCTGGTTACATGCTTGGCAGTCCGCATCACCCCGAGTACCTTTCCTGAAGTTTGATTCGTAGCTGGGTAAACTCGGGCTTCAGAGGCTAGATGAGACCCAACGTGTTCGGCTTGTGGCGAAAGCCTTTGACCAGAGGCCTATACGCTTGTGCTCGTGGCGAGGGCTAGGCAAGAACGTTTACGCACTGGGTTTTTATCTTTACTCCAAGCTGCCCCTTTCGGCTGCAGCAGGCGGCGTGTCCGTATCCCAGCCAGGGAAGCAGGCCCGTGGGGGAGTCTGCCAGGCGACAGGCCTCCACTCTAGATAACGGCGAAAATGCATCGAGGCCTTCGGAAGCCCCTCTCAAGGAAAGGCTCCTCTCCGGACTAGAAGACTTTGCTAGCGGACTTCAGCAGCTCCTCTCCTTCAGGGTGCTCCGGCTGTGAAGACTAGTGAAAGCCACCATGGTCCCCAGCTTCTGAACGGCTCTTTCCCGAGTTGGTCCCATCCGTGGAAACGCCGAAGGGGCTGATCTCAACCGATCGGGCTGCGCACCGTGAGTCTCTGGGGTAGGGCAGCCCTGAGCCAGTGTGCCACCCAAGGAATGAAAAGCCAAGTTTCCTTACCCACAAGAAGGCACACTGAGGCCCGGTGTGTTCTCTATGAAATTTACGTGGGCTTGAAGGGTGATGCCTATACTACATTGTGGAAAGGCTGGGTCTTACGGCTCTCTCTTTCTCCCTCTCTCGGGCCCATACCCTGGTGCTCAGCTCTTGTGGGAATGCTGAGTGAGAGACACCGCCACTGTGCTGGACTCAGAAGGCTTCCTCCCTTTATGGCAATTCTGTTTGTCTCTTACGTCGAGGAGCAATGGAGGGTGCGCACAGGTATTCTGAAATCAACTGGCTGACGACAGAGGCTCCGGGGGAGCTGGTTTCTCGGTGGAAGGAGCCAAAAGGCCCGCCTTCCTATGGTCTCCTTTAGAGCTGCCGGACACCCGGCCGTCTGAGGCCTAACAATTGGACATTGTGACGGCATGGCATGGAAACCCTGGGAACCCTAAGACACGGTGGAAGTGCGGTTCGCAAGCTGGGTGCCAGGAACCTTCAAAGCACAGTGTGGTTTCATGTACGAAAGCGAGCCCAAGCGTCTGAGGCTGGCAGCCTCTTGCTTGCGAGGCTTGGTGTCCTCGTGGGCCTGACGGCTACTTCCCTGTTTCCGGCACCCTCAGGAAACTCTTCAGAAGAGCCTTCGGAAGCCGCTGAGAGAGAACAGCTGCGAAGTGGAGGCACAGAGCAGTCACCTCGATACCAGCCCCGTGTCCCAAGCAACGATCCTTCCCCGGAGGGTTCTTAACCCACCCAGGGATTCAAGCAGGGAGTTTGCCTTGTCCAACTTGCACAGGAAACTGGCATGAGAGGTAGGGCTCATGTACTTGCGTTCACACGACGAGGCCCGGAGAAGTTCTCACGGAGCCGAATCCAGCACCCTTCCTCCACCACGTGTGTACAACAAAGGAGCGCTGGGCAGTGGGTGTTCTCAGGCCAAGAGAGAAGTCCTTGTTCTGTGCTGCACCTGCTGGGTGGTTCAAGGGTTCTCTGACCTTCCTCCTCTGGAAGCTTTTCAGAGCTGAGGCTACCCCTGGGCTGCGAAAGCAGAGAGGCGTAGAGGCCTTTCACACTGAAGGCGTGGGCTGGTTTCCCAGGGAGAAAGTGTACGTCGCCCACACCCACACCCCCACCCCACCCCAGCTGGAGGCGTGCAGGTTGACACCATTTTGTTCTGCCCACGGAAAATACAAAGAGGCGTACACGATTTGGGCTGTCTGGCGAAAGGATTCTGAATCGCTGGCACCCTGAGTACCTTTCCTGAAGTTTGCCTCCTAGCTGGTTAAACTCGGCGTTCAGAGGCGAGATGAGAACAGACTTGCTCAGCGTGCGGCGACGAGCCTTGATGCCCTGCCCTAAACGTTTGTGCTTCTGGCCAGCGTCGCGCAAGTACTTTGACACGTAGGATTCTTACCTTTACTCTAAGCTGTCCCTGTTGGCTGAAGCAGTCGGCGTGTCTGTATCGCAGCCTGGGAGGCAGGGCGTTGGGGGAGTCCGCCAAGTGACTGGCCTCCATCATAGCTGAGAAAGTGCGTCGAGGTTTTCGGGAGCCACTTACAGGGAAAGGTTGCAATTCGGAATTGGAGACTGTGCTGGCAAACGTCAGCAGCTCCTCTCCCTCGCAGTGCTCTGGGTGTGCCGACTCCTAACAGCCACCACGGTCCCCAGCTTGTGAACGGTCCCACTGCGAGCCGGTTTCATCCGTGAAAGATCCACGTGAGGCCGATCTCCAGCGATCGGGCTCCACGCCTTGAGCCTCTGGGACAGGGCAGCCCTGTGCCGATGTGCCCACCAGGGGACGCAACCGAAGTTTACTTACCACGGGAAAGCGCATCAAGGCCTCGTGTTCTCTCCATGAGATGAACGCGAGCTTGAAGGGTGACGCGTCAGAGTACACTGTGAACAGCTCGCCGGTACGCCTGTCTTGCCCCCTCTCACGGTCTCACGCACCCGGGCTCAGTTCCCTGTTGGAATGCTGAGTGGGAGCGCCAGCCTCCCTTCTGGACTCTGAAGCCTTCCGCCCCTAATGGCAAGTCTGTGTGCCTCTCACGTGGGGGGGCGGAATGAGGTCGCCCGCAGAGGTTCTGACATGAAAGAACTAAAGACGCGTGGTGCTGAGGAGCTGGTTCCTCATGGAGGGAGCCCAAAGGCCAGAACGCCGAAGGTCTCTTCCAAGGCTGCCGGACGCTCTGCCCTTCTAGGCCTGAGATACGGACCTTGTGACGGCACGGAAAGCCTGCGAGATTTAGGAGACATCGCCAGTGCAAGTGGCAATCCGGAAGGAAGACCCTTCAAGGCGGAGGGTCCTTTCCTGCACAAAACTGCGCCCTAGCATTTAACTTCACAGAACAGGTATCCTCGCACGCCTGTGGCTTACTCTACAGAAAGGACACTGTGAGCAACCTCTTCCGAAAAGCCTTCGCCAACGGCTTGGAGACAACAGCAAGCGAGCGCAGTGGAGGCACAGACCATTATCCTAGATAGCAGCACAGTGTCTCTAGCAGAGATCGCCTCCCGGAGGATACTTACGCCACACCGAGGTTCCAGCAGGGAGTTTTGCCTTGTAGCAGTACAACTCACTCAAGAAACAGGGCTGAGGTGTAGGGCTAATCTGACGTGCGCTCACTCTATGTGTCCGCGAGAAGGTTTCACGGAGCAGAAGGCATCACCGACCGCGACCACGTGTGTGCACCCAAGAAGCCCTGTGCCGTGGGTGTTCTCAGGCCGACCGAGAAGACCTAGGTGTGTGCTGTACCCGCTCTCGGTGGTTCACACGTTGCGTGACCCTGTGCCTTTGGAGGGTTTTCAGGGCGGGTGGCACCTCTGCGCTGCGAGCGCGAAGAGGCGTAGAGGCCTTTCACACTGGAGGAAGGGCCTGCATCTATCTCACGGAGAAAATGTGTACGTCGCCCGGCAGATGGAGGCGCGCTCTTGACACCATTTCTTCTGCCCGTTTAAAACACAAGTATTTGTACTCGATCCGGGCTGCCTGGTTACATGCTTGGCAGTCCGCATCACCCCGAGTACCTTTCCTGAAGTTTGATTCGTAGCTGGGTAAACTCGGGCTTCAGAGGCTAGATGAGACCCAACGTGTTCGGCTTGTGGCGAAAGCCTTTGACCAGAGGCCTATACGCTTGTGCTCGTGGCGAGGGCTAGGCAAGAACGTTTACGCACTGGGTTTTTATCTTTACTCCAAGCTGCCCCTTTCGGCTGCAGCAGGCGGCGTGTCCGTATCCCAGCCAGGGAAGCAGGCCCGTGGGGGAGTCTGCCAGGCGACAGGCCTCCACTCTAGATAACGGCGAAAATGCATCGAGGCCTTCGGAAGCCCCTCTCAAGGAAAGGCTCCTCTCCGGACTAGAAGACTTTGCTAGCGGACTTCAGCAGCTCCTCTCCTTCAGGGTGCTCCGGCTGTGAAGACTAGTGAAAGCCACCATGGTCCCCAGCTTCTGAACGGCTCTTTCCCGAGTTGGTCCCATCCGTGGAAACGCCGAAGGGGCTGATCTCAACCGATCGGGCTGCGCACCGTGAGTCTCTGGGGTAGGGCAGCCCTGAGCCAGTGTGCCACCCAAGGAATGAAAAGCCAAGTTTCCTTACCCACAAGAAGGCACACTGAGGCCCGGTGTGTTCTCTATGAAATTTACGTGGGCTTGAAGGGTGATGCCTATACTACATTGTGGAAAGGCTGGGTCTTACGGCTCTCTCTTTCTCCCTCTCTCGGGCCCATACCCTGGTGCTCAGCTCTTGTGGGAATGCTGAGTGAGAGACACCGCCACTGTGCTGGACTCAGAAGGCTTCCTCCCTTTATGGCAATTCTGTTTGTCTCTTACGTCGAGGAGCAATGGAGGGTGCGCACAGGTATTCTGAAATCAACTGGCTGACGACAGAGGCTCCGGGGGAGCTGGTTTCTCGGTGGAAGGAGCCAAAAGGCCCGCCTTCCTATGGTCTCCTTTAGAGCTGCCGGACACCCGGCCGTCTGAGGCCTAACAATTGGACATTGTGACGGCATGGCATGGAAACCCTGGGAACCCTAAGACACGGTGGAAGTGCGGTTCGCAAGCTGGGTGCCAGGAACCTTCAAAGCACAGTGTGGTTTCATGTACGAAAGCGAGCCCAAGCGTCTGAGGCTGGCAGCCTCTTGCTTGCGAGGCTTGGTGTCCTCGTGGGCCTGACGGCTACTTCCCTGTTTCCGGCACCCTCAGGAAACTCTTCAGAAGAGCCTTCGGAAGCCGCTGAGAGAGAACAGCTGCGAAGTGGAGGCACAGAGCAGTCACCTCGATACCAGCCCCGTGTCCCAAGCAACGATCCTTCCCCGGAGGGTTCTTAACCCACCCAGGGATTCAAGCAGGGAGTTTGCCTTGTCCAACTTGCACAGGAAACTGGCATGAGAGGTAGGGCTCATGTACTTGCGTTCACACGACGAGGCCCGGAGAAGTTCTCACGGAGCCGAATCCAGCACCCTTCCTCCACCACGTGTGTACAACAAAGGAGCGCTGGGCAGTGGGTGTTCTCAGGCCAAGAGAGAAGTCCTTGTTCTGTGCTGCACCTGCTGGGTGGTTCAAGGGTTCTCTGACCTTCCTCCTCTGGAAGCTTTTCAGAGCTGAGGCTACCCCTGGGCTGCGAAAGCAGAGAGGCGTAGAGGCCTTTCACACTGAAGGCGTGGGCTGGTTTCCCAGGGAGAAAGTGTACGTCGCCCACACCCACACCCCCACCCCACCCCAGCTGGAGGCGTGCAGGTTGACACCATTTTGTTCTGCCCACGGAAAATACAAAGAGGCGTACACGATTTGGGCTGTCTGGCGAAAGGATTCTGAATCGCTGGCACCCTGAGTACCTTTCCTGAAGTTTGCCTCCTAGCTGGTTAAACTCGGCGTTCAGAGGCGAGATGAGAACAGACTTGCTCAGCGTGCGGCGACGAGCCTTGATGCCCTGCCCTAAACGTTTGTGCTTCTGGCCAGCGTCGCGCAAGTACTTTGACACGTAGGATTCTTACCTTTACTCTAAGCTGTCCCTGTTGGCTGAAGCAGTCGGCGTGTCTGTATCGCAGCCTGGGAGGCAGGGCGTTGGGGGAGTCCGCCAAGTGACTGGCCTCCATCATAGCTGAGAAAGTGCGTCGAGGTTTTCGGGAGCCACTTACAGGGAAAGGTTGCAATTCGGAATTGGAGACTGTGCTGGCAAACGTCAGCAGCTCCTCTCCCTCGCAGTGCTCTGGGTGTGCCGACTCCTAACAGCCACCACGGTCCCCAGCTTGTGAACGGTCCCACTGCGAGCCGGTTTCATCCGTGAAAGATCCACGTGAGGCCGATCTCCAGCGATCGGGCTCCACGCCTTGAGCCTCTGGGACAGGGCAGCCCTGTGCCGATGTGCCCACCAGGGGACGCAACCGAAGTTTACTTACCACGGGAAAGCGCATCAAGGCCTCGTGTTCTCTCCATGAGATGAACGCGAGCTTGAAGGGTGACGCGTCAGAGTACACTGTGAACAGCTCGCCGGTACGCCTGTCTTGCCCCCTCTCACGGTCTCACGCACCCGGGCTCAGTTCCCTGTTGGAATGCTGAGTGGGAGCGCCAGCCTCCCTTCTGGACTCTGAAGCCTTCCGCCCCTAATGGCAAGTCTGTGTGCCTCTCACGTGGGGGGGCGGAATGAGGTCGCCCGCAGAGGTTCTGACATGAAAGAACTAAAGACGCGTGGTGCTGAGGAGCTGGTTCCTCATGGAGGGAGCCCAAAGGCCAGAACGCCGAAGGTCTCTTCCAAGGCTGCCGGACGCTCTGCCGTTCTAGGCCTGAGATACGGACCTTGTGACGGCACGGAAAGCCTGCGAGATTTAGGAGACATCGCCAGTGCAAGTGGCAATCCGGAAGGAAGACCCTTCAAGGCGGAGGGTCCTTTCCTGCACAAAACTGCGCCCTAGCATTTAACTTCACAGAACAGGTATCCTCGCACGCCTGTGGCTTACTCTACAGAAAGGACACTGTGAGCAACCTCTTCCGAAAAGCCTTCGCCAACGGCTTGGAGACAACAGCAAGCGAGCGCAGTGGAGGCACAGACCATTATCCTAGATAGCAGCACAGTGTCTCTAGCAGAGATCGCCTCCCGGAGGATACTTACGCCACACCGAGGTTCCAGCAGGGAGTTTTGCCTTGTAGCAGTACAACTCACTCAAGAAACAGGGCTGAGGTGTAGGGCTAATCTGACGTGCGCTCACTCTATGTGTCCGCGAGAAGGTTTCACGGAGCAGAAGGCATCACCGACCGCGACCACGTGTGTGCACCCAAGAAGCCCTGTGCCGTGGGTGTTCTCAGGCCGACCGAGAAGACCTAGGTGTGTGCTGTACCCGCTCTCGGTGGTTCACACGTTGCGTGACCCTGTGCCTTTGGAGGGTTTTCAGGGCGGGTGGCACCTCTGCGCTGCGAGCGCGAAGAGGCGTAGAGGCCTTTCACACTGGAGGAAGGGCCTGCATCTATCTCACGGAGAAAATGTGTACGTCGCCCGGCAGATGGAGGCGCGCTCTTGACACCATTTCTTCTGCCCGTTTAAAACACAAGTATTTGTACTCGATCCGGGCTGCCTGGTTACATGCTTGGCAGTCCGCATCACCCCGAGTACCTTTCCTGAAGTTTGATTCGTAGCTGGGTAAACTCGGGCTTCAGAGGCTAGATGAGACCCAAGGTGTTCGGCTTGTGGCGAAAGCCTTTGACCAGAGGCCTATACGCTTGTGCTCGTGGCGAGGGCTAGGCAAGAACGTTTACGCACTGGGTTTTTATCTTTACTCCAAGCTGCCCCTTTCGGCTGCAGCAGGCGGCGTGTCCGTATCCCAGCCAGGGAAGCAGGCCCGTGGGGGAGTCTGCCAGGCGACAGGCCTCCACTCTAGATAACGGCGAAAATGCATCGAGGCCTTCGGAAGCCCCTCTCAAGGAAAGGCTCCTCTCCGGACTAGAAGACTTTGCTAGCGGACTTCAGCAGCTCCTCTCCTTCAGGGTGCTCCGGCTGTGAAGACTAGTGAAAGCCACCATGGTCCCCAGCTTCTGAACGGCTCTTTCCCGAGTTGGTCCCATCCGTGGAAACGCCGAAGGGGCTGATCTCAACCGATCGGGCTGCGCACCGTGAGTCTCTGGGGTAGGGCAGCCCTGAGCCAGTGTGCCACCCAAGGAATGAAAAGCCAAGTTTCCTTACCCACAAGAAGGCACACTGAGGCCCGGTGTGTTCTCTATGAAATTTACGTGGGCTTGAAGGGTGATGCCTATACTACATTGTGGAAAGGCTGGGTCTTACGGCTCTCTCTTTCTCCCTCTCTCGGGCCCATACCCTGGTGCTCAGCTCTTGTGGGAATGCTGAGTGAGAGACACCGCCACTGTGCTGGACTCAGAAGGCTTCCTCCCTTTATGGCAATTCTGTTTGTCTCTTACGTCGAGGAGCAATGGAGGGTGCGCACAGGTATTCTGAAATCAACTGGCTGACGACAGAGGCTCCGGGGGAGCTGGTTTCTCGGTGGAAGGAGCCAAAAGGCCCGCCTTCCTATGGTCTCCTTTAGAGCTGCCGGACACCCGGCCGTCTGAGGCCTAACAATTGGACATTGTGACGGCATGGCATGGAAACCCTGGGAACCCTAAGACACGGTGGAAGTGCGGTTCGCAAGCTGGGTGCCAGGAACCTTCAAAGCACAGTGTGGTTTCATGTACGAAAGCGAGCCCAAGCGTCTGAGGCTGGCAGCCTCTTGCTTGCGAGGCTTGGTGTCCTCGTGGGCCTGACGGCTACTTCCCTGTTTCCGGCACCCTCAGGAAACTCTTCAGAAGAGCCTTCGGAAGCCGCTGAGAGAGAACAGCTGCGAAGTGGAGGCACAGAGCCGTCACCTCGATACCAGCCCCGTGTCCCAAGCAACGATCCTTCCCCGGAGGGTTCTTAACCCACCCAGGGATTCAAGCAGGGAGTTTGCCTTGTCCAACTTGCACAGGAAACTGGCATGAGAGGTAGGGCTCATGTACTTGCGTTCACACGACGAGGCCCGGAGAAGTTCTCACGGAGCCGAATCCAGCACCCTTCCTCCACCACGTGTGTACAACAAAGGAGCGCTGGGCAGTGGGTGTTCTCAGGCCAAGAGAGAAGTCCTTGTTCTGTGCTGCACCTGCTGGGTGGTTCAAGGGTTCTCTGACCTTCCTCCTCTGGAAGCTTTTCAGAGCTGAGGCTACCCCTGGGCTGCGAAAGCAGAGAGGCGTAGAGGCCTTTCACACTGAAGGCGTGGGCTGGTTTCCCAGGGAGAAAGTGTACGTCGCCCACACCCACACCCCCACCCCACCCCAGCTGGAGGCGTGCAGGTTGACACCATTTTGTTCTGCCCACGGAAAATACAAAGAGGCGTACACGATTTGGGCTGTCTGGCGAAAGGATTCTGAATCGCTGGCACCCTGAGTACCTTTCCTGAAGTTTGCCTCCTAGCTGGTTAAACTCGGCGTTCAGAGGCGAGATGAGAACAGACTTGCTCAGCGTGCGGCGACGAGCCTTGATGCCCTGCCCTAAACGTTTGTGCTTCTGGCCAGCGTCGCGCAAGTACTTTGACACGTAGGATTCTTACCTTTACTCTAAGCTGTCCCTGTTGGCTGAAGCAGTCGGCGTGTCTGTATCGCAGCCTGGGAGGCAGGGCGTTGGGGGAGTCCGCCAAGTGACTGGCCTCCATCATAGCTGAGAAAGTGCGTCGAGGTTTTCGGGAGCCACTTACAGGGAAAGGTTGCAATTCGGAATTGGAGACTGTGCTGGCAAACGTCAGCAGCTCCTCTCCCTCGCAGTGCTCTGGGTGTGCCGACTCCTAACAGCCACCACGGTCCCCAGCTTGTGAACGGTCCCACTGCGAGCCGGTTTCATCCGTGAAAGATCCACGTGAGGCCGATCTCCAGCGATCGGGCTCCACGCCTTGAGCCTCTGGGACAGGGCAGCCCTGTGCCGATGTGCCCACCAGGGGACGCAACCGAAGTTTACTTACCACGGGAAAGCGCATCAAGGCCTCGTGTTCTCTCCATGAGATGAACGCGAGCTTGAAGGGTGACGCGTCAGAGTACACTGTGAACAGCTCGCCGGTACGCCTGTCTTGCCCCCTCTCACGGTCTCACGCACCCGGGCTCAGTTCCCTGTTGGAATGCTGAGTGGGAGCGCCAGCCTCCCTTCTGGACTCTGAAGCCTTCCGCCCCTAATGGCAAGTCTGTGTGCCTCTCACGTGGGGGGGCGGAATGAGGTCGCCCGCAGAGGTTCTGACATGAAAGAACTAAAGACGCGTGGTGCTGAGGAGCTGGTTCCTCATGGAGGGAGCCCAAAGGCCAGAACGCCGAAGGTCTCTTCCAAGGCTGCCGGACGCTCTGCCCTTCTAGGCCTGAGATACGGACCTTGTGACGGCACGGAAAGCCTGCGAGATTTAGGAGACATCGCCAGTGCAAGTGGCAATCCGGAAGGAAGACCCTTCAAGGCGGAGGGTCCTTTCCTGCACAAAACTGCGCCCTAGCATTTAACTTCACAGAACAGGTATCCTCGCACGCCTGTGGCTTACTCTACAGAAAGGACACTGTGAGCAACCTCTTCCGAAAAGCCTTCGCCAACGGCTTGGAGACAACAGCAAGCGAGCGCAGTGGAGGCACAGACCATTATCCTAGATAGCAGCACAGTGTCTCTAGCAGAGATCGCCTCCCGGAGGATACTTACGCCACACCGAGGTTCCAGCAGGGAGTTTTGCCTTGTAGCAGTACAACTCACTCAAGAAACAGGGCTGAGGTGTAGGGCTAATCTGACGTGCGCTCACTCTATGTGTCCGCGAGAAGGTTTCACGGAGCAGAAGGCATCACCGACCGCGACCACGTGTGTGCACCCAAGAAGCCCTGTGCCGTGGGTGTTCTCAGGCCGACCAAGAAGACCTAGGTGTGTGCTGTACCCGCTCTCGGTGGTTCACACGTTGCGTGACCCTGTGCCTTTGGAGGGTTTTCAGGGCGGGTGGCACCTCTGCGCTGCGAGCGCGAAGAGGCGTAGAGGCCTTTCACACTGGAGGAAGGGCCTGCATCTATCTCACGGAGAAAATGTGTACGTCGCCCGGCAGATGGAGGCGCGCTCTTGACACCATTTCTTCTGCCCGTTTAAAACACAAGTATTTGTACTCGATCCGGGCTGCCTGGTTACATGCTTGGCAGTCCGCATCACCCCGAGTACCTTTCCTGAAGTTTGATTCGTAGCTGGGTAAACTCGGGCTTCAGAGGCTAGATGAGACCCAACGTGTTCGGCTTGTGGCGAAAGCCTTTGACCAGAGGCCTATACGCTTGTGCTCGTGGTGAGGGCTAGGCAAGAACGTTTACGCACTGGGTTTTTATCTTTACTCCAAGCTGCCCCTTTCGGCTGCAGCAGGCGGCGTGTCCGTATGCCAGCCAGGGAAGCAGGCCCGTGGGGGAGTCTGCCAGGCGACAGGCCTCCACTCTAGATAACGGCGAAAATGCATCGAGGCCTTCGGAAGCCCCTCTCAAGGAAAGGCTCCTCTCCGGACTAGAAGACTTTGCTAGCGGACTTCAGCAGCTCCTCTCCTTCAGGGTGCTCCGGCTGTGAAGACTAGTGAAAGCCACCATGGTCCCCAGCTTCTGAACGGCTCTTTCCCGAGTTGGTCCCATCCGTGGAAACGCCGAAGGGGCTGATCTCAACCGATCGGGCTGCGCACCGTGAGTCTCTGGGGTAGGGCAGCCCTGAGCCAGTGTGCCACCCAAGGAATGAAAAGCCAAGTTTCCTTACCCACAAGAAGGCACACTGAGGCCCGGTGTGTTCTCTATGAAATTTACGTGGGCTTGAAGGGTGATGCCTATACTACATTGTGGAAAGGCTGGGTCTTACGGCTCTCTCTTTCTCCCTCTCTCGGGCCCATACCCTGGTGCTCAGCTCTTGTGGGAATGCTGAGTGAGAGACACCGCCACTGTGCTGGACTCAGAAGGCTTCCTCCCTTTATGGCAATTCTGTTTGTCTCTTACGTCGAGGAGCAATGGAGGGTGCGCACAGGTATTCTGAAATCAACTGGCTGACGACAGAGGCTCCGGGGGAGCTGGTTTCTCGGTGGAAGGAGCCAAAAGGCCCGCCTTCCTATGGTCTCCTTTAGAGCTGCCGGACACCCGGCCGTCTGAGGCCTAACAATTGGACATTGTGACGGCATGGCATGGAAACCCTGGGAACCCTAAGACACGGTGGAAGTGCGGTTCGCAAGCTGGGTGCCAGGAACCTTCAAAGCACAGTGTGGTTTCATGTACGAAAGCGAGCCCAAGCGTCTGAGGCTGGCAGCCTCTTGCTTGCGAGGCTTGGTGTCCCCGTGGGCCTGACGGCTACTTCCCTGTTTCCGGCACCCTCAGGAAACTCTTCAGAAGAGCCTTCGGAAGCCGCTGAGAGAGAACAGCTGCGAAGTGGAGGCACAGAGCAGTCACCTCGATACCAGCCCCGTGTCCCAAGCAACGATCCTTCCCCGGAGGGTTCTTAACCCACCCAGGGATTCAAGCAGGGAGTTTGCCTTGTCCAACTTGCACAGGAAACTGGCATGAGAGGTAGGGCTCATGTACTTGCGTTCACACGACGAGGCCCGGAGAAGTTCTCACGGAGCCGAATCCAGCACCCTTCCTCCACCACGTGTGTACAACAAAGGAGCGCTGGGCAGTGGGTGTTCTCAGGCCAAGAGAGAAGTCCTTGTTCTGTGCTGCACCTGCTGGGTGGTTCAAGGGTTCTCTGACCTTCCTCCTCTGGAAGCTTTTCAGAGCTGAGGCTACCCCTGGGCTGCGAAAGCAGAGAGGCGTAGAGGCCTTTCACACTGAAGGCGTGGGCTGGTTTCCCAGGGAGAAAGTGTACGTCGCCCACACCCACACCCCCACCCCACCCCAGCTGGAGGCGTGCAGGTTGACACCATTTTGTTCTGCCCACGGAAAATACAAAGAGGCGTACACGATTTGGGCTGTCTGGCGAAACGATTCTGAATCGCTGGCACCCTGAGTACCTTTCCTGAAGTTTGCCTCCTAGCTGGTTAAACTCGGCGTTCAGAGGCGAGATGAGAACAGACTTGCTCAGCGTGCGGCGACGAGCCTTGATGCCCTGCCCTAAACGTTTGTGCTTCTGGCCAGCGTCGCGCAAGTACTTTGACACGTAGGATTCTTACCTTTACTCTAAGCTGTCCCTGTTGGCTGAAGCAGTCGGCGTGTCTGTATCGCAGCCTGGGAGGCAGGGCGTTGGGGGAGTCCGCCAAGTGACTGGCCTCCATCATAGCTGAGAAAGTGCGTCGAGGTTTTCGGGAGCCACTTACAGGGAAAGGTTGCAATTCGGAATTGGAGACTGTGCTGGCAAACGTCAGCAGCTCCTCTCCCTCGCAGTGCTCTGGGTGTGCCGACTCCTAACAGCCACCACGGTCCCCAGCTTGTGAACGGTCCCACTGCGAGCCGGTTTCATCCGTGAAAGATCCACGTGAGGCCGATCTCCAGCGATCGGGCTCCACGCCTTGAGCCTCTGGGACAGGGCAGCCCTGTGCCGATGTGCCCACCAGGGGACGCAACCGAAGTTTACTTACCACGGGAAAGCGCATCAAGGCCTCGTGTTCTCTCCATGAGATGAACGCGAGCTTGAAGGGTGACGCGTCAGAGTACACTGTGAACAGCTCGCCGGTACGCCTGTCTTGCCCCCTCTCACGGTCTCACGCACCCGGGCTCAGTTCCCTGTTGGAATGCTGAGTGGGAGCGCCAGCCTCCCTTCTGGACTCTGAAGCCTTCCGCCCCTAATGGCAAGTCTGTGTGCCTCTCACGTGGGGGGGCGGAATGAGGTCGCCCGCAGAGGTTCTGACATGAAAGAACTAAAGACGCGTGGTGCTGAGGAGCTGGTTCCTCATGGAGGGAGCCCAAAGGCCAGAACGCCGAAGGTCTCTTCCAAGGCTGCCGGACGCTCTGCCCTTCTAGGCCTGAGATACGGACCTTGTGACGGCACGGAAAGCCTGCGAGATTTAGGAGACATCGCCAGTGCAAGTGGCAATCCGGAAGGAAGACCCTTCAAGGCGGAGGGTCCTTTCCTGCACAAAACTGCGCCCTAGCATTTAACTTCACAGAACAGGTATCCTCGCACGCCTGTGGCTTACTCTACAGAAAGGACACTGTGAGCAACCTCTTCCGAAAAGCCTTCGCCAACGGCTTGGAGACAACAGCAAGCGAGCGCAGTGGAGGCACAGACCATTATCCTAGATAGCAGCACAGTGTCTCTAGCAGAGATCGCCTCCCGGAGGATACTTACGCCACACCGAGGTTCCAGCAGGGAGTTTTGCCTTGTAGCAGTACAACTCACTCAAGAAACAGGGCTGAGGTGTAGGGCTAATCTGACGTGCGCTCACTCTATGTGTCCGCGAGAAGGTTTCACGGAGCAGAAGGCATCACCGACCGCGACCACGTGTGTGCACCCAAGAAGCCCTGTGCCGTGGGTGTTCTCAGGCCGACCGAGAAGACCTAGGTGTGTGCTGTACCCGCTCTCGGTGGTTCACACGCTGCGTGACCCTGTGCCTTTGGAGGGTTTTCAGGGCGGGTGGCACCTCTGCGCTGCGAGCGCGAAGAGGCGTAGAGGCCTTTCACACTGGAGGAAGGGCCTGCATCTATCTCACGGAGAAAATGTGTACGTCGCCCGGCAGATGGAGGCGCGCTCTTGACACCATTTCTTCTGCCCGTTTAAAACACAAGTATTTGTACTCGATCCGGGCTGCCTGGTTACATGCTTGGCAGTCCGCATCACCCCGAGTACCTTTCCTGAAGTTTGATTCGTAGCTGGGTAAACTCGGGCTTCAGAGGCTAGATGAGACCCAACGTGTTCGGCTTGTGGCGAAAGCCTTTGACCAGAGGCCTATACGCTTGTGCTCGTGGCGAGGGCTAGGCAAGAACGTTTACGCACTGGGTTTTTATCTTTACTCCAAGCTGCCCCTTTCGGCTGCAGCAGGCGGCGTGTCCGTATGCCAGCCAGGGAAGCAGGCCCGTGGGGGAGTCTGCCAGGCGACAGGCCTCCACTCTAGATAACGGCGAAAATGCATCGAGGCCTTCGGAAGCCCCTCTCAAGGAAAGGCTCCTCTCCGGACTAGAAGACTTTGCTAGCGGACTTCAGCAGCTCCTCTCCTTCAGGGTGCTCCGGCTGTGAAGACTAGTGAAAGCCACCATGGTCCCCAGCTTCTGAACGGCTCTTTCCCGAGTTGGTCCCATCCGTGGAAACGCCGAAGGGGCTGATCTCAACCGATCGGGCTGCGCACCGTGAGTCTCTGGGGTAGGGCAGCCCTGAGCCAGTGTGCCACCCAAGGAATGAAAAGCCAAGTTTCCTTACCCACAAGAAGGCACACTGAGGCCCGGTGTGTTCTCTATGAAATTTACGTGGGCTTGAAGGGTGATGCCTATACTACATTGTGGAAAGGCTGGGTCTTACGGCTCTCTCTTTCTCCCTCTCTCGGGCCCATACCCTGGTGCTCAGCTCTTGTGGGAATGCTGAGTGAGAGACACCGCCACTGTGCTGGACTCAGAAGGCTTCCTCCCTTTATGGCAATTCTGTTTGTCTCTTACGTCGAGGAGCAATGGAGGGTGCGCACAGGTATTCTGAAATCAACTGGCTGACGACAGAGGCTCCGGGGGAGCTGGTTTCTCGGTGGAAGGAGCCAAAAGGCCCGCCTTCCTATGGTCTCCTTTAGAGCTGCCGGACACCCGGCCGTCTGAGGCCTAACAATTGGACATTGTGACGGCATGGCATGGAAACCCTGGGAACCCTAAGACACGGTGGAAGTGCGGTTCGCAAGCTGGGTGCCAGGAACCTTCAAAGCACAGTGTGGTTTCATGTACGAAAGCGAGCCCAAGCGTCTGAGGCTGGCAGCCTCTTGCTTGCGAGGCTTGGTATCCTCGTGGGCCTGACGGCTACTTCCCTGTTTCCGGCACCCTCAGGAAACTCTTCAGAAGAGCCTTCGGAAGCCGCTGAGAGAGAACAGCTGCGAAGTGGAGGCACAGAGCAGTCACCTCGATACCAGCCCCGTGTCCCAAGCAACGATCCTTCCCCGGAGGGTTCTTAACCCACCCAGGGATTCAAGCAGGGAGTTTGCCTTGTCCAACTTGCACAGGAAACTGGCATGAGAGGTAGGGCTCATGTACTTGCGTTCACACGACGAGGCCCGGAGAAGTTCTCACGGAGCCGAATCCAGCACCCTTCCTCCACCACGTGTGTACAACAAAGGAGCGCTGGGCAGTGGGTGTTCTCAGGCCAAGAGAGAAGTCCTTGTTCTGTGCTGCACCTGCTGGGTGGTTCAAGGGTTCTCTGACCTTCCTCCTCTGGAAGCTTTTCAGAGCTGAGGCTACCCCTGGGCTGCGAAAGCAGAGAGGCGTAGAGGCCTTTCACACTGAAGGCGTGGGCTGGTTTCCCAGGGAGAAAGTGTACGTCGCCCACACCCACACCCCCACCCCACCCCAGCTGGAGGCGTGCAGGTTGACACCATTTTGTTCTGCCCACGGAAAATACAAAGAGGCGTACACGATTTGGGCTGTCTGGCGAAAGGATTCTGAATCGCTGGCACCCTGAGTACCTTTCCTGAAGTTTGCCTCCTAGCTGGTTAAACTCGGCGTTCAGAGGCGAGATGAGAACAGACTTGCTCAGCGTGCGGCGACGAGCCTTGATGCCCTGCCCTAAACGTTTGTGCTTCTGGCCAGCGTCGCGCAAGTACTTTGACACGTAGGATTCTTACCTTTACTCTAAGCTGTCCCTGTTGGCTGAAGCAGTCGGCGTGTCTGTATCGCAGCCTGGGAGGCAGGGCGTTGGGGGAGTCCGCCAAGTGACTGGCCTCCATCATAGCTGAGAAAGTGCGTCGAGGTTTGCGGGAGCCACTTACAGGGAAAGGTTGCAATTCGGAATTGGAGACTGTGCTGGCAAACGTCAGCAGCTCCTCTCCCTCGCAGTGCTCTGGGTGTGCCGACTCCTAACAGCCACCACGGTCCCCAGCTTGTGAACGGTCCCACTGCGAGCCGGTTTCATCCGTGAAAGATCCACGTGAGGCCGATCTCCAGCGATCGGGCTCCACGCCTTGAGCCTCTGGGACAGGGCAGCCCTGTGCCGATGTGCCCACCAGGGGACGCAACCGAAGTTTACTTACCACGGGAAAGCGCATCAAGGCCTCGTGTTCTCTCCATGAGATGAACGCGAGCTTGAAGGGTGACGCGTCAGAGTACACTGTGAACAGCTCGCCGGTACGCCTGTCTTGCCCCCTCTCACGGTCTCACGCACCCGGGCTCAGTTCCCTGTTGGAATGCTGAGTGGGAGCGCCAGCCTCCCTTCTGGACTCTGAAGCCTTCCGCCCCTAATGGCAAGTCTGTGTGCCTCTCACGTGGGGGGGCGGAATGAGGTCGCCCGCAGAGGTTCTGACATGAAAGAACTAAAGACGCGTGGTGCTGAGGAGCTGGTTCCTCATGGAGGGAGCCCAAAGGCCAGAACGCCGAAGGTCTCTTCCAAGGCTGCCGGACGCTCTGCCCTTCTAGGCCTGAGATACGGACCTTGTGACGGCACGGAAAGCCTGCGAGATTTAGGAGACATCGCCAGTGCAAGTGGCAATCCGGAAGGAAGACCCTTCAAGGCGGAGGGTCCTTTCCTGCACAAAACTGCGCCCTAGCATTTAACTTCACAGAACAGGTATCCTCGCACGCCTGTGGCTTACTCTACAGAAAGGACACTGTGAGCAACCTCTTCCGAAAAGCCTTCGCCAACGGCTTGGAGACAACAGCAAGCGAGCGCAGTGGAGGCACAGACCATTATCCTAGATAGCAGCACAGTGTCTCTAGCAGAGATCGCCTCCCGGAGGATACTTACGCCACACCGAGGTTCCAGCAGGGAGTTTTGCCTTGTAGCAGTACAACTCACTCAAGAAACAGGGCTGAGGTGTAGGGCTAATCTGACGTGCGCTCACTCTATGTGTCCGCGAGAAGGTTTCACGGAGCAGAAGGCATCACCGACCGCGACCACGTGTGTGCACCCAAGAAGCCCTGTGCCGTGGGTGTTCTCAGGCCGACCGAGAAGACCTAGGTGTGTGCTGTACCCGCTCTCGGTGGTTCACACGCTGCGTGACCCTGTGCCTTTGGAAGGTTTTCAGAGCGGGTGGCACCTCTGCGCTGCGAGCGCGAAGAGGCGTAGAGGCCTTTCACACTGGAGGAAGGGCCTGCATCTATCTCACGGAGAAAATGTGTACGTCGCCCGGCAGATGGAGGCGCGCTCTTGACACCATTTCTTCTGCCCGTTTAAAACACAAGTATTTGTACTCGATCCGGGCTGCCTGGTTACATGCTTGGCAGTCCGCATCACCCCGAGTACCTTTCCTGAAGTTTGATTCGTAGCTGGGTAAACTCGGGCTTCAGAGGCTAGATGAGACCCAACGTGTTCGGCTTGTGGCGAAAGCCTTTGACCAGAGGCCTATACGCTTGTGCTCGTGGCGAGGGCTAGGCAAGAACGTTTACGCACTGGGTTTTTATCTTTACTCCAAGCTGCCCCTTTCGGCTGCAGCAGGCGGCGTGTCCGTATGCCAGCCAGGGAAGCAGGCCCGTGGGGGAGTCTGCCAGGCGACAGGCCTCCACTCTAGATAACGGCGAAAATGCATCGAGGCCTTCGGAAGCCCCTCTCAAGGAAAGGCTCCTCTCCGGACTAGAAGACTTTGCTAGCGGACTTCAGCAGCTCCTCTCCTTCAGGGTGCTCCGGCTGTGAAGACTAGTGAAAGCCACCATGGTCCCCAGCTTCTGAACGGCTCTTTCCCGAGTTGGTCCCATCCGTGGAAACGCCGAAGGGGCTGATCTCAACCGATCGGGCTGCGCACCGTGAGTCTCTGGGGTAGGGCAGCCCTGAGCCAGTGTGCCACCCAAGGAATGAAAAGCCAAGTTTCCTTACCCACAAGAAGGCACACTGAGGCCCGGTGTGTTCTCTATGAAATTTACGTGGGCTTGAAGGGTGATGCCTATACTACATTGTGGAAAGGCTGGGTCTTACGGCTCTCTCTTTCTCCCTCTCTCGGGCCCATACCCTGGTGCTCAGCTCTTGTGGGAATGCTGAGTGAGAGACACCGCCACTGTGCTGGACTCAGAAGGCTTCCTCCCTTTATGGCAATTCTGTTTGTCTCTTACGTCGAGGAGCAATGGAGGGTGCGCACAGGTATTCTGAAATCAACTGGCTGACGACAGAGGCTCCGGGGGAGCTGGTTTCTCGGTGGAAGGAGCCAAAAGGCCCGCCTTCCTATGGTCTCCTTTAGAGCTGCCGGACACCCGGCCGTCTGAGGCCTAACAATTGGACATTGTGACGGCATGGCATGGAAACCCTGGGAACCCTAAGACACGGTGGAAGTGCGGTTCGCAAGCTGGGTGCCAGGAACCTTCAAAGCACAGTGTGGTTTCATGTACGAAAGCGAGCCCAAGCGTCTGAGGCTGGCAGCCTCTTGCTTGCGAGGCTTGGTGTCCTCGTGGGCCTGACGGCTACTTCCCTGTTTCCGGCACCCTCAGGAAACTCTTCAGAAGAGCCTTCGGAAGCCGCTGAGAGAGAACAGCTGCGAAGTGGAGGCACAGAGCAGTCACCTCCATACCAGCCCCGTGTCCCAAGCAACGATCCTTCCCCGGAGGGTTCTTAACCCACCCAGGGATTCAAGCAGGGAGTTTGCCTTGTCCAACTTGCACAGGAAACTGGCATGAGAGGTAGGGCTCATGTACTTGCGTTCACACGACGAGGCCCGGAGAAGTTCTCACGGAGCCGAATCCAGCACCCTTCCTCCACCACGTGTGTACAACAAAGGAGCGCTGGGCAGTGGGTGTTCTCAGGCCAAGAGAGAAGTCCTTGTTCTGTGCTGCACCTGCTGGGTGGTTCAAGGGTTCTCTGACCTTCCTCCTCTGGAAGCTTTTCAGAGCTGAGGCTACCCCTGGGCTGCGAAAGCAGAGAGGCGTAGAGGCCTTTCACACTGAAGGCGTGGGCTGGTTTCCCAGGGAGAAAGTGTACGTCGCCCACACCCACACCCCCACCCCACCCCAGCTGGAGGCGTGCAGGTTGACACCATTTTGTTCTGCCCACGGAAAATACAAAGAGGCGTACACGATTTGGGCTGTCTGGCGAAAGGATTCTGAATCGCTGGCACCCTGAGTACCTTTCCTGAAGTTTGCCTCCTAGCTGGTTAAACTCGGCGTTCAGAGGCGAGATGAGAACAGACTTGCTCAGCGTGCGGCGACGAGCCTTGATGCCCTGCCCTAAACGTTTGTGCTTCTGGCCAGCGTCGCGCAAGTACTTTGACACGTAGGATTCTTACCTTTACTCTAAGCTGTCCCTGTTGGCTGAAGCAGTCGGCGTGTCTGTATCGCAGCCTGGGAGGCAGGGCGTTGGGGGAGTCCGCCAAGTGACTGGCCTCCATCATAGCTGAGAAAGTGCGTCGAGGTTTTCGGGAGCCACTTACAGGGAAAGGTTGCAATTCGGAATTGGAGACTGTGCTGGCAAACGTCAGCAGCTCCTCTCCCTCGCAGTGCTCTGGGTGTGCCGACTCCTAACAGCCACCACGGTCCCCAGCTTGTGAACGGTCCCACTGCGAGCCGGTTTCATCCGTGAAAGATCCACGTGAGGCCGATCTCCAGCGATCGGGCTCCACGCCTTGAGCCTCTGGGACAGGGCAGCCCTGTGCCGATGTGCCCACCAGGGGACGCAACCGAAGTTTACTTACCACGGGAAAGCGCATCAAGGCCTCGTGTTCTCTCCATGAGATGAACGCGAGCTTGAAGGGTGACGCGTCAGAGTACACTGTGAACAGCTCGCCGGTACGCCTGTCTTGCCCCCTCTCACGGTCTCACGCACCCGGGCTCAGTTCCCTGTTGGAATGCTGAGTGGGAGCGCCAGCCTCCCTTCTGGACTCTGAAGCCTTCCGCCCCTAATGGCAAGTCTGTGTGCCTCTCACGTGGGGGGGCGGAATGAGGTCGCCCGCAGAGGTTCTGACATGAAAGAACTAAAGACGCGTGGTGCTGAGGAGCTGGTTCCTCATGGAGGGAGCCCAAAGGCCAGAACGCCGAAGGTCTCTTCCAAGGCTGCCGGACGCTCTGCCCTTCTAGGCCTGAGATACGGACCTTGTGACGGCACGGAAAGCCTGCGAGATTTAGGAGACATCGCCAGTGCAAGTGGCAATCCGGAAGGAAGACCCTTCAAGGCGGAGGGTCCTTTCCTGCACAAAACTGCGCCCTAGCATTTAACTTCACAGAACAGGTATCCTCGCACGCCTGTGGCTTACTCTACAGAAAGGACACTGTGAGCAACCTCTTCCGAAAAGCCTTCGCCAACGGCTTGGAGACAACAGCAAGCGAGCGCAGTGGAGGCACAGACCATTATCCTAGATAGCAGCACAGTGTCTCTAGCAGAGATCGCCTCCCGGAGGATACTTACGCCACACCGAGGTTCCAGCAGGGAGTTTTGCCTTGTAGCAGTACAACTCACTCAAGAAACAGGGCTGAGGTGTAGGGCTAATCTGACGTGCGCTCACTCTATGTGTCCGCGAGAAGGTTTCACGGAGCAGAAGGCATCACCGACCGCGACCACGTGTGTGCACCCAAGAAGCCCTGTGCCGTGGGTGTTCTCAGGCCGACCGAGAAGACCTAGGTGTGTGCTGTACCCGCTCTCGGTGGTTCACACGCTGCGTGACCCTGTGCCTTTGGAAGGTTTTCAGAGCGGGTGGCACCTCTGCGCTGCGAGCGCGAAGAGGCGTAGAGGCCTTTCACACTGGAGGAAGGGCCTGCATCTATCTCACGGAGAAAATGTGTACGTCGCCCGGCAGATGGAGGCGCGCTCTTGACACCATTTCTTCTGCCCGTTTAAAACACAAGTATTTGTACTCGATCCGGGCTGCCTGGTTACATGCTTGGCAGTCCGCATCACCCCGAGTACCTTTCCTGAAGTTTGATTCGTAGCTGGGTAAACTCGGGCTTCAGAGGCTAGATGAGACCCAACGTGTTCGGCTTGTGGCGAAAGCCTTTGACCAGAGGCCTATACGCTTGTGCTCGTGGCGAGGGCTAGGCAAGAACGTTTACGCACTGGGTTTTTATCTTTACTCCAAGCTGCCCCTTTCGGCTGCAGCAGGCGGCGTGTCCGTATGCCAGCCAGGGAAGCAGGCCCGTGGGGGAGTCTGCCAGGCGACAGGCCTCCACTCTAGATAACGGCGAAAATGCATCGAGGCCTTCGGAAGCCCCTCTCAAGGAAAGGCTCCTCTCCGGACTAGAAGACTTTGCTAGCGGACTTCAGCAGCTCCTCTCCTTCAGGGTGCTCCGGCTGTGAAGACTAGTGAAAGCCACCATGGTCCCCAGCTTCTGAACGGCTCTTTCCCGAGTTGGTCCCATCCGTGGAAACGCCGAAGGGGCTGATCTCAACCGATCGGGCTGCGCACCGTGAGTCTCTGGGGTAGGGCAGCCCTGAGCCAGTGTGCCACCCAAGGAATGAAAAGCCAAGTTTCCTTACCCACAAGAAGGCACACTGAGGCCCGGTGTGTTCTCTATGAAATTTACGTGGGCTTGAAGGGTGATGCCTATACTACATTGTGGAAAGGCTGGGTCTTACGGCTCTCTCTTTCTCCCTCTCTCGGGCCCATACCCTGGTGCTCAGCTCTTGTGGGAATGCTGAGTGAGAGACACCGCCACTGTGCTGGACTCAGAAGGCTTCCTCCCTTTATGGCAATTCTGTTTGTCTCTTACGTCGAGGAGCAATGGAGGGTGCGCACAGGTATTCTGAAATCAACTGGCTGACGACAGAGGCTCCGGGGGAGCTGGTTTCTCGGTGGAAGGAGCCAAAAGGCCCGCCTTCCTATGGTCTCCTTTAGAGCTGCCGGACACCCGGCCGTCTGAGGCCTAACAATTGGACATTGTGACGGCATGGCATGGAAACCCTGGGAACCCTAAGACACGGTGGAAGTGCGGTTCGCAAGCTGGGTGCCAGGAACCTTCAAAGCACAGTGTGGTTTCATGTACGAAAGCGAGCCCAAGCGTCTGAGGCTGGCAGCCTCTTGCTTGCGAGGCTTGGTATCCTCGTGGGCCTGACGGCTACTTCCCTGTTTCCGGCACCCTCAGGAAACTCTTCAGAAGAGCCTTCGGAAGCCGCTGAGAGAGAACAGCTGCGAAGTGGAGGCACAGAGCAGTCACCTCGATACCAGCCCCGTGTCCCAAGCAACGATCCTTCCCCGGAGGGTTCTTAACCCACCCAGGGATTCAAGCAGGGAGTTTGCCTTGTCCAACTTGCACAGGAAACTGGCATGAGAGGTAGGGCTCATGTACTTGCGTTCACACGACGAGGCCCGGAGAAGTTCTCACGGAGCCGAATCCAGCACCCTTCCTCCACCACGTGTGTACAACAAAGGAGCGCTGGGCAGTGGGTGTTCTCAGGCCAAGAGAGAAGTCCTTGTTCTGTGCTGCACCTGCTGGGTGGTTCAAGGGTTCTCTGACCTTCCTCCTCTGGAAGCTTTTCAGAGCTGAGGCTACCCCTGGGCTGCGAAAGCAGAGAGGCGTAGAGGCCTTTCACACTGAAGGCGTGGGCTGGTTTCCCAGGGAGAAAGTGTACGTCGCCCACACCCACACCCCCACCCCACCCCAGCTGGAGGCGTGCAGGTTGACACCATTTTGTTCTGCCCACGGAAAATACAAAGAGGCGTACACGATTTGGGCTGTCTGGCGAAAGGATTCTGAATCGCTGGCACCCTGAGTACCTTTCCTGAAGTTTGCCTCCTAGCTGGTTAAACTCGGCGTTCAGAGGCGAGATGAGAACAGACTTGCTCAGCGTGCGGCGACGAGCCTTGATGCCCTGCCCTAAACGTTTGTGCTTCTGGCCAGCGTCGCGCAAGTACTTTGACACGTAGGATTCTTACCTTTACTCTAAGCTGTCCCTGTTGGCTGAAGCAGTCGGCGTGTCTGTATCGCAGCCTGGGAGGCAGGGCGTTGGGGGAGTCCGCCAAGTGACTGGCCTCCATCATAGCTGAGAAAGTGCGTCGAGGTTTGCGGGAGCCACTTACAGGGAAAGGTTGCAATTCGGAATTGGAGACTGTGCTGGCAAACGTCAGCAGCTCCTCTCCCTCGCAGTGCTCTGGGTGTGCCGACTCCTAACAGCCACCACGGTCCCCAGCTTGTGAACGGTCCCACTGCGAGCCGGTTTCATCCGTGAAAGATCCACGTGAGGCCGATCTCCAGCGATCGGGCTCCACGCCTTGAGCCTCTGGGACAGGGCAGCCCTGTGCCGATGTGCCCACCAGGGGACGCAACCGAAGTTTACTTACCACGGGAAAGCGCATCAAGGCCTCGTGTTCTCTCCATGAGATGAACGCGAGCTTGAAGGGTGACGCGTCAGAGTACACTGTGAACAGCTCGCCGGTACGCCTGTCTTGCCCCCTCTCACGGTCTCACGCACCCGGGCTCAGTTCCCTGTTGGAATGCTGAGTGGGAGCGCCAGCCTCCCTTCTGGACTCTGAAGCCTTCCGCCCCTAATGGCAAGTCTGTGTGCCTCTCACGTGGGGGGGCGGAATGAGGTCGCCCGCAGAGGTTCTGACATGAAAGAACTAAAGACGCGTGGTGCTGAGGAGCTGGTTCCTCATGGAGGGAGCCCAAAGGCCAGAACGCCGAAGGTCTCTTCCAAGGCTGCCGGACGCTCTGCCCTTCTAGGCCTGAGATACGGACCTTGTGACGGCACGGAAAGCCTGCGAGATTTAGGAGACATCGCCAGTGCAAGTGGCAATCCGGAAGGAAGACCCTTCAAGGCGGAGGGTCCTTTCCTGCACAAAACTGCGCCCTAGCATTTAACTTCACAGAACAGGTATCCTCGCACGCCTGTGGCTTACTCTACAGAAAGGACACTGTGAGCAACCTCTTCCGAAAAGCCTTCGCCAACGGCTTGGAGACAACAGCAAGCGAGCGCAGTGGAGGCACAGACCATTATCCTAGATAGCAGCACAGTGTCTCTAGCAGAGATCGCCTCCCGGAGGATACTTACGCCACACCGAGGTTCCAGCAGGGAGTTTTGCCTTGTAGCAGTACAACTCACTCAAGAAACAGGGCTGAGGTGTAGGGCTAATCTGACGTGCGCTCACTCTATGTGTCCGCGAGAAGGTTTCACGGAGCAGAAGGCATCACCGACCGCGACCACGTGTGTGCACCCAAGAAGCCCTGTGCCGTGGGTGTTCTCAGGCCGACCGAGAAGACCTAGGTGTGTGCTGTACCCGCTCTCGGTGGTTCACACGCTGCGTGACCCTGTGCCTTTGGAAGGTTTTCAGAGCGGGTGGCACCTCTGCGCTGCGAGCGCGAAGAGGCGTAGAGGCCTTTCACACTGGAGGAAGGGCCTGCATCTATCTCACGGAGAAAATGTGTACGTCGCCCGGCAGATGGAGGCGCGCTCTTGACACCATTTCTTCTGCCCGTTTAAAACACAAGTATTTGTACTCGATCCGGGCTGCCTGGTTACATGCTTGGCAGTCCGCATCACCCCGAGTACCTTTCCTGAAGTTTGATTCGTAGCTGGGTAAACTCGGGCTTCAGAGGCTAGATGAGACCCAACGTGTTCGGCTTGTGGCGAAAGCCTTTGACCAGAGGCCTATACGCTTGTGCTCGTGGCGAGGGCTAGGCAAGAACGTTTACGCACTGGGTTTTTATCTTTACTCCAAGCTGCCCCTTTCGGCTGCAGCAGGCGGCGTGTCCGTATGCCAGCCAGGGAAGCAGGCCCGTGGGGGAGTCTGCCAGGCGACAGGCCTCCACTCTAGATAACGGCGAAAATGCATCGAGGCCTTCGGAAGCCCCTCTCAAGGAAAGGCTCCTCTCCGGACTAGAAGACTTTGCTAGCGGACTTCAGCAGCTCCTCTCCTTCAGGGTGCTCCGGCTGTGAAGACTAGTGAAAGCCACCATGGTCCCCAGCTTCTGAACGGCTCTTTCCCGAGTTGGTCCCATCCGTGGAAACGCCGAAGGGGCTGATCTCAACCGATCGGGCTGCGCACCGTGAGTCTCTGGGGTAGGGCAGCCCTGAGCCAGTGTGCCACCCAAGGAATGAAAAGCCAAGTTTCCTTACCCACAAGAAGGCACACTGAGGCCCGGTGTGTTCTCTATGAAATTTACGTGGGCTTGAAGGGTGATGCCTATACTACATTGTGGAAAGGCTGGGTCTTACGGCTCTCTCTTTCTCCCTCTCTCGGGCCCATACCCTGGTGCTCAGCTCTTGTGGGAATGCTGAGTGAGAGACACCGCCACTGTGCTGGACTCAGAAGGCTTCCTCCCTTTATGGCAATTCTGTTTGTCTCTTACGTCGAGGAGCAATGGAGGGTGCGCACAGGTATTCTGAAATCAACTGGCTGACGACAGAGGCTCCGGGGGAGCTGGTTTCTCGGTGGAAGGAGCCAAAAGGCCCGCCTTCCTATGGTCTCCTTTAGAGCTGCCGGACACCCGGCCGTCTGAGGCCTAACAATTGGACATTGTGACGGCATGGCATGGAAACCCTGGGAACCCTAAGACACGGTGGAAGTGCGGTTCGCAAGCTGGGTGCCAGGAACCTTCAAAGCACAGTGTGGTTTCATGTACGAAAGCGAGCCCAAGCGTCTGAGGCTGGCAGCCTCTTGCTTGCGAGGCTTGGTGTCCTCGTGGGCCTGACGGCTACTTCCCTGTTTCCGGCACCCTCAGGAAACTCTTCAGAAGAGCCTTCGGAAGCCGCTGAGAGAGAACAGCTGCGAAGTGGAGGCACAGAGCAGTCACCTCCATACCAGCCCCGTGTCCCAAGCAACGATCCTTCCCCGGAGGGTTCTTAACCCACCCAGGGATTCAAGCAGGGAGTTTGCCTTGTCCAACTTGCACAGGAAACTGGCATGAGAGGTAGGGCTCATGTACTTGCGTTCACACGACGAGGCCCGGAGAAGTTCTCACGGAGCCGAATCCAGCACCCTTCCTCCACCACGTGTGTACAACAAAGGAGCGCTGGGCAGTGGGTGTTCTCAGGCCAAGAGAGAAGTCCTTGTTCTGTGCTGCACCTGCTGGGTGGTTCAAGGGTTCTCTGACCTTCCTCCTCTGGAAGCTTTTCAGAGCTGAGGCTACCCCTGGGCTGCGAAAGCAGAGAGGCGTAGAGGCCTTTCACACTGAAGGCGTGGGCTGGTTTCCCAGGGAGAAAGTGTACGTCGCCCACACCCACACCCCCACCCCACCCCAGCTGGAGGCGTGCAGGTTGACACCATTTTGTTCTGCCCACGGAAAATACAAAGAGGCGTACACGATTTGGGCTGTCTGGCGAAAGGATTCTGAATCGCTGGCACCCTGAGTACCTTTCCTGAAGTTTGCCTCCTAGCTGGTTAAACTCGGCGTTCAGAGGCGAGATGAGAACAGACTTGCTCAGCGTGCGGCGACGAGCCTTGATGCCCTGCCCTAAACGTTTGTGCTTCTGGCCAGCGTCGCGCAAGTACTTTGACACGTAGGATTCTTACCTTTACTCTAAGCTGTCCCTGTTGGCTGAAGCAGTCGGCGTGTCTGTATCGCAGCCTGGGAGGCAGGGCGTTGGGGGAGTCCGCCAAGTGACTGGCCTCCATCATAGCTGAGAAAGTGCGTCGAGGTTTTCGGGAGCCACTTACAGGGAAAGGTTGCAATTCGGAATTGGAGACTGTGCTGGCAAACGTCAGCAGCTCCTCTCCCTCGCAGTGCTCTGGGTGTGCCGACTCCTAACAGCCACCACGGTCCCCAGCTTGTGAACGGTCCCACTGCGAGCCGGTTTCATCCGTGAAAGATCCACGTGAGGCCGATCTCCAGTGATCGGGCTCCACGCCTTGAGCCTCTGGGACAGGGCAGCCCTGTGCCGATGTGCCCACCAGGGGACGCAACCGAAGTTTACTTACCACGGGAAAGCGCATCAAGGCCTCGTGTTCTCTCCATGAGATGAACGCGAGCTTGAAGGGTGACGCGTCAGAGTACACTGTGAACAGCTCGCCGGTACGCCTGTCTTGCCCCCTCTCACGGTCTCACGCACCCGGGCTCAGTTCCCTGTTGGAATGCTGAGTGGGAGCGCCAGCCTCCCTTCTGGACTCTGAAGCCTTCCGCCCCTAATGGCAAGTCTGTGTGCCTCTCACGTGGGGGGGCGGAATGAGGTCGCCCGCAGAGGTTCTGACATGAAAGAACTAAAGACGCGTGGTGCTGAGGAGCTGGTTCCTCATGGAGGGAGCCCAAAGGCCAGAACGCCGAAGGTCTCTTCCAAGGCTGCCGGACGCTCTGCCCTTCTAGGCCTGAGATACGGACCTTGTGACGGCACGGAAAGCCTGCGAGATTTAGGAGACATCGCCAGTGCAAGTGGCAATCCGGAAGGAAGACCCTTCAAGGCGGAGGGTCCTTTCCTGCACAAAACTGCGCCCTAGCATTTAACTTCACAGAACAGGTATCCTCGCACGCCTGTGGCTTACTCTACAGAAAGGACACTGTGAGCAACCTCTTCCGAAAAGCCTTCGCCAACGGCTTGGAGACAACAGCAAGCGAGCGCAGTGGAGGCACAGACCATTATCCTAGATAGCAGCACAGTGTCTCTAGCAGAGATCGCCTCCCGGAGGATACTTACGCCACACCGAGGTTCCAGCAGGGAGTTTTGCCTTGTAGCAGTACAACTCACTCAAGAAACAGGGCTGAGGTGTAGGGCTAATCTGACGTGCGCTCACTCTATGTGTCCGCGAGAAGGTTTCACGGAGCAGAAGGCATCACCGACCGCGACCACGTGTGTGCACCCAAGAAGCCCTGTGCCGTGGGTGTTCTCAGGCCGACCGAGAAGACCTAGGTGTGTGCTGTACCCGCTCTCGGTGGTTCACACGTTGCGTGACCCTGTGCCTTTGGAGGGTTTTCAGGGCGGGTGGCACCTCTGCGCTGCGAGCGCGAAGAGGCGTAGAGGCCTTTCACACTGGAGGAAGGGCCTGCATCTATCTCACGGAGAAAATGTGTACGTCGCCCGGCAGATGGAGGCGCGCTCTTGACACCATTTCTTCTGCCCGTTTAAAACACAAGTATTTGTACTCGATCCGGGCTGCCTGGTTACATGCTTGGCAGTCCGCATCACCCCGAGTACCTTTCCTGAAGTTTGATTCGTAGCTGGGTAAACTCGGGCTTCAGAGGCTAGATGAGACCCAACGTGTTCGGCTTGTGGCGAAAGCCTTTGACCAGAGGCCTATACGCTTGTGCTCGTGGCGAGGGCTAGGCAAGAACGTTTACGCACTGGGTTTTTATCCTTACTCCAAGCTGCCCCTTTCGGCTGCAGCAGGCGGCGTGTCCGTATCCCAGCCAGGGAAGCAGGCCCGTGGGGGAGTCTGCCAGGCGACAGGCCTCCACTCTAGATAACGGCGAAAATGCATCGAGGCCTTCGGAAGCCCCTCTCAAGGAAAGGCTCCTCTCCGGACTAGAAGACTTTGCTAGCGGACTTCAGCAGCTCCTCTCCTTCAGGGTGCTCCGGCTGTGAAGACTAGTGAAAGCCACCATGGTCCCCAGCTTCTGAACGGCTCTTTCCCGAGTTGGTCCCATCCGTGGAAACGCCGAAGGGGCTGATCTCAACCGATCGGGCTGCGCACCGTGAGTCTCTGGGGTAGGGCAGCCCTGAGCCAGTGTGCCACCCAAGGAATGAAAAGCCAAGTTTCCTTACCCACAAGAAGGCACACTGAGGCCCGGTGTGTTCTCTATGAAATTTACGTGGGCTTGAAGGGTGATGCCTATACTACATTGTGGAAAGGCTGGGTCTTACGGCTCTCTCTTTCTCCCTCTCTCGGGCCCATACCCTGGTGCTCAGCTCTTGTGGGAATGCTGAGTGAGAGACACCGCCACTGTGCTGGACTCAGAAGGCTTCCTCCCTTTATGGCAATTCTGTTTGTCTCTTACGTCGAGGAGCAATGGAGGGTGCGCACAGGTATTCTGAAATCAACTGGCTGACGACAGAGGCTCCGGGGGAGCTGGTTTCTCGGTGGAAGGAGCCAAAAGGCCCGCCTTCCTATGGTCTCCTTTAGAGCTGCCGGACACCCGGCCGTCTGAGGCCTAACAATTGGACATTGTGACGGCATGGCATGGAAACCCTGGGAACCCTAAGACACGGTGGAAGTGCGGTTCGCAAGCTGGGTGCCAGGAACCTTCAAAGCACAGTGTGGTTTCATGTACGAAAGCGAGCCCAAGCGTCTGAGGCTGGCAGCCTCTTGCTTGCGAGGCTTGGTGTCCTCGTGGGCCTGACGGCTACTTCCCTGTTTCCGGCACCCTCAGGAAACTCTTCAGAAGAGCCTTCGGAAGCCGCTGAGAGAGAACAGCTGCGAAGTGGAGGCACAGAGCAGTCACCTCGATACCAGCCCCGTGTCCCAAGCAACGATCCTTCCCCGGAGGGTTCTTAACCCACCCAGGGATTCAAGCAGGGAGTTTGCCTTGTCCAACTTGCACAGGAAACTGGCATGAGAGGTAGGGCTCATGTACTTGCGTTCACACGACGAGGCCCGGAGAAGTTCTCACGGAGCCGAATCCAGCACCCTTCCTCCACCACGTGTGTACAACAAAGGAGCGCTGGGCAGTGGGTGTTCTCAGGCCAAGAGAGAAGTCCTTGTTCTGTGCTGCACCTGCTGGGTGGTTCAAGGGTTCTCTGACCTTCCTCCTCTGGAAGCTTTTCAGAGCTGAGGCTACCCCTGGGCTGCGAAAGCAGAGAGGCGTAGAGGCCTTTCACACTGAAGGCGTGGGCTGGTTTCCCAGGGAGAAAGTGTACGTCGCCCACACCCACACCCCCACCCCACCCCAGCTGGAGGCGTGCAGGTTGACACCATTTTGTTCTGCCCACGGAAAATACAAAGAGGCGTACACGATTTGGGCTGTCTGGCGAAAGGATTCTGAATCGCTGGCACCCTGAGTACCTTTCCTGAAGTTTGCCTCCTAGCTGGTTAAACTCGGCGTTCAGAGGCGAGATGAGAACAAACTTGCTCAGCGTGCGGCGACGAGCCTTGATGCCCTGCCCTAAACGTTTGTGCTTCTGGCCAGCGTCGCGCAAGTACTTTGACACGTAGGATTCTTACCTTTACTCTAAGCTGTCCCTGTTGGCTGAAGCAGTCGGCGTGTCTGTATCGCAGCCTGGGAGGCAGGGCGTTGGGGGAGTCCGCCAAGTGACTGGCCTCCATCATAGCTGAGAAAGTGCGTCGAGGTTTGCGGGAGCCACTTACAGGGAAAGGTTGCAATTCGGAATTGGAGACTGTGCTGGCAAACGTCAGCAGCTCCTCTCCCTCGCAGTGCTCTGGGTGTGCCGACTCCTAACAGCCACCACGGTCCCCAGCTTGTGAACGGTCCCACTGCGAGCCGGTTTCATCCGTGAAAGATCCACGTGAGGCCGATCTCCAGCGATCGGGCTCCACGCCTTGAGCCTCTGGGACAGGGCAGCCCTGTGCCGATGTGCCCACCAGGGGACGCAACCGAAGTTTACTTACCACGGGAAAGCGCATCAAGGCCTCGTGTTCTCTCCATGAGATGAACGCGAGCTTGAAGGGTGACGCGTCAGAGTACACTGTGAACAGCTCGCCGGTACGCCTGTCTTGCCCCCTCTCACGGTCTCACGCACCCGGGCTCAGTTCCCTGTTGGAATGCTGAGTGGGAGCGCCAGCCTCCCTTCTGGACTCTGAAGCCTTCCGCCCCTAATGGCAAGTCTGTGTGCCTCTCACGTGGGGGGGCGGAATGAGGTCGCCCGCAGAGGTTCTGACATGAAAGAACTAAAGACGCGTGGTGCTGAGGAGCTGGTTCCTCATGGAGGGAGCCCAAAGGCCAGAACGCCGAAGGTCTCTTCCAAGGCTGCCGGACGCTCTGCCCTTCTAGGCCTGAGATACGGACCTTGTGACGGCACGGAAAGCCTGCGAGATTTAGGAGACATCGCCAGTGCAAGTGGCAATCCGGAAGGAAGACCCTTCAAGGCGGAGGGTCCTTTCCTGCACAAAACTGCGCCCTAGCATTTAACTTCACAGAACAGGTATCCTCGCACGCCTGTGGCTTACTCTACAGAAAGGACACTGTGAGCAACCTCTTCCGAAAAGCCTTCGCCAACGGCTTGGAGACAACAGCAAGCGAGCGCAGTGGAGGCACAGACCATTATCCTAGATAGCAGCACAGTGTCTCTAGCAGAGATCGCCTCCCGGAGGATACTTACGCCACACCGAGGTTCCAGCAGGGAGTTTTGCCTTGTAGCAGTACAACTCACTCAAGAAACAGGGCTGAGGTGTAGGGCTAATCTGACGTGCGCTCACTCTATGTGTCCGCGAGAAGGTTTCACGGAGCAGAAGGCATCACCGACCGCGACCACGTGTGTGCACCCAAGAAGCCCTGTGCCGTGGGTGTTCTCAGGCCGACCGAGAAGACCTAGGTGTGTGCTGTACCCGCTCTCGGTGGTTCACACGTTGCGTGACCCTGTGCCTTTGGAGGGTTTTCAGGGCGGGTGGCACCTCTGCGCTGCGAGCGCGAAGAGGCGTAGAGGCCTTTCACACTGGAGGAAGGGCCTGCATCTATCTCACGGAGAAAATGTGTACGTCGCCCGGCAGATGGAGGCGCGCTCTTGACACCATTTCTTCTGCCCGTTTAAAACACAAGTATTTGTACTCGATCCGGGCTGCCTGGTTACATGCTTGGCAGTCCGCATCACCCCGAGTACCTTTCCTGAAGTTTGATTCGTAGCTGGGTAAACTCGGGCTTCAGAGGCTAGATGAGACCCAACGTGTTCGGCTTGTGGCGAAAGCCTTTGACCAGAGGCCTATACGCTTGTGCTCGTGGCGAGGGCTAGGCAAGAACGTTTACGCACTGGGTTTTTATCTTTACTCCAAGCTGCCCCTTTCGGCTGCAGCAGGCGGCGTGTCCGTATCCCAGCCAGGGAAGCAGGCCCGTGGGGGAGTCTGCCAGGCGACAGGCCTCCACTCTAGATAACGGCGAAAGTGCATCGAGGCCTTCGGAAGCCCCTCTCAAGGAAAGGCTCCTCTCCGGACTAGAAGACTTTGCTAGCGGACTTCAGCAGCTCCTCTCCTTCAGGGTGCTCCGGCTGTGAAGACTAGTGAAAGCCACCATGGTCCCCAGCTTCTGAACGGCTCTTTCCCGAGTTGGTCCCATCCGTGGAAACGCCGAAGGGGCTGATCTCAACCGATCGGGCTGCGCACCGTGAGTCTCTGGGGTAGGGCAGCCCTGAGCCAGTGTGCCACCCAAGGAATGAAAAGCCAAGTTTCCTTACCCACAAGAAGGCACACTGAGGCCCGGTGTGTTCTCTATGAAATTTACGTGGGCTTGAAGGGTGATGCCTATACTACATTGTGGAAAGGCTGGGTCTTACGGCTCTCTCTTTCTCCCTCTCTCGGGCCCATACCCTGGTGCTCAGCTCTTGTGGGAATGCTGAGTGAGAGACACCGCCACTGTGCTGGACTCAGAAGGCTTCCTCCCTTTATGGCAATTCTGTTTGTCTCTTACGTCGAGGAGCAATGGAGGGTGCGCACAGGTATTCTGAAATCAACTGGCTGACGACAGAGGCTCCGGGGGAGCTGGTTTCTCGGTGGAAGGAGCCAAAAGGCCCGCCTTCCTATGGTCTCCTTTAGAGCTGCCGGACACCCGGCCGTCTGAGGCCTAACAATTGGACATTGTGACGGCATGGCATGGAAACCCTGGGAACCCTAAGACACGGTGGAAGTGCGGTTCGCAAGCTGGGTGCCAGGAACCTTCAAAGCACAGTGTGGTTTCATGTACGAAAGCGAGCCCAAGCGTCTGAGGCTGGCAGCCTCTTGCTTGCGAGGCTTGGTGTCCTCGTGGGCCTGACGGCTACTTCCCTGTTTCCGGCACCCTCAGGAAACTCTTCAGAAGAGCCTTCGGAAGCCGCTGAGAGAGAACAGCTGCGAAGTGGAGGCACAGAGCAGTCACCTCGATACCAGCCCCGTGTCCCAAGCAACGATCCTTCCCCGGAGGGTTCTTAACCCACCCAGGGATTCAAGCAGGGAGTTTGCCTTGTCCAACTTGCACAGGAAACTGGCATGAGAGGTAGGGCTCATGTACTTGCGTTCACACGACGAGGCCCGGAGAAGTTCTCACGGAGCCGAATCCAGCACCCTTCCTCCACCACGTGTGTACAACAAAGGAGCGCTGGGCAGTGGGTGTTCTCAGGCCAAGAGAGAAGTCCTTGTTCTGTGCTGCACCTGCTGGGTGGTTCAAGGGTTCTCTGACCTTCCTCCTCTGGAAGCTTTTCAGAGCTGAGGCTACCCCTGGGCTGCGAAAGCAGAGAGGCGTAGAGGCCTTTCACACTGAAGGCGTGGGCTGGTTTCCCAGGGAGAAAGTGTACGTCGCCCACACCCACACCCCCACCCCACCCCAGCTGGAGGCGTGCAGGTTGACACCATTTTGTTCTGCCCACGGAAAATACAAAGAGGCGTACACGATTTGGGCTGTCTGGCGAAAGGATTCTGAATCGCTGGCACCCTGAGTACCTTTCCTGAAGTTTGCCTCCTAGCTGGTTAAACTCGGCGTTCAGAGGCGAGATGAGAACAAACTTGCTCAGCGTGCGGCGACGAGCCTTGATGCCCTGCCCTAAACGTTTGTGCTTCTGGCCAGCGTCGCGCAAGTACTTTGACACGTAGGATTCTTACCTTTACTCTAAGCTGTCCCTGTTGGCTGAAGCAGTCGGCGTGTCTGTATCGCAGCCTGGGAGGCAGGGCGTTGGGGGAGTCCGCCAAGTGACTGGCCTCCATCATAGCTGAGAAAGTGCGTCGAGGTTTGCGGGAGCCACTTACAGGGAAAGGTTGCAATTCGGAATTGGAGACTGTGCTGGCAAACGTCAGCAGCTCCTCTCCCTCGCAGTGCTCTGGGTGTGCCGACTCCTAACAGCCACCACGGTCCCCAGCTTGTGAACGGTCCCACTGCGAGCCGGTTTCATCCGTGAAAGATCCACGTGAGGCCGATCTCCAGCGATCGGGCTCCACGCCTTGAGCCTCTGGGACAGGGCAGCCCTGTGCCGATGTGCCCACCAGGGGACGCAACCGAAGTTTACTTACCACGGGAAAGCGCATCAAGGCCTCGTGTTCTCTCCATGAGATGAACGCGAGCTTGAAGGGTGACGCGTCAGAGTACACTGTGAACAGCTCGCCGGTACGCCTGTCTTGCCCCCTCTCACGGTCTCACGCACCCGGGCTCAGTTCCCTGTTGGAATGCTGAGTGGGAGCGCCAGCCTCCCTTCTGGACTCTGAAGCCTTCCGCCCCTAATGGCAAGTCTGTGTGCCTCTCACGTGGGGGGGCGGAATGAGGTCGCCCGCAGAGGTTCTGACATGAAAGAACTAAAGACGCGTGGTGCTGAGGAGCTGGTTCCTCATGGAGGGAGCCCAAAGGCCAGAACGCCGAAGGTCTCTTCCAAGGCTGCCGGACGCTCTGCCCTTCTAGGCCTGAGATACGGACCTTGTGACGGCACGGAAAGCCTGCGAGATTTAGGAGACATCGCCAGTGCAAGTGGCAATCCGGAAGGAAGACCCTTCAAGGCGGAGGGTCCTTTCCTGCACAAAACTGCGCCCTAGCATTTAACTTCACAGAACAGGTATCCTCGCACGCCTGTGGCTTACTCTACAGAAAGGACACTGTGAGCAACCTCTTCCGAAAAGCCTTCGCCAACGGCTTGGAGACAACAGCAAGCGAGCGCAGTGGAGGCACAGACCATTATCCTAGATAGCAGCACAGTGTCTCTAGCAGAGATCGCCTCCCGGAGGATACTTACGCCACACCGAGGTTCCAGCAGGGAGTTTTGCCTTGTAGCAGTACAACTCACTCAAGAAACAGGGCTGAGGTGTAGGGCTAATCTGACGTGCGCTCACTCTATGTGTCCGCGAGAAGGTTTCACGGAGCAGAAGGCATCACCGACCGCGACCACGTGTGTGCACCCAAGAAGCCCTGTGCCGTGGGTGTTCTCAGGCCGACCGAGAAGACCTAGGTGTGTGCTGTACCCGCTCTCGGTGGTTCACACGTTGCGTGACCCTGTGCCTTTGGAGGGTTTTCAGGGCGGGTGGCACCTCTGCGCTGCGAGCGCGAAGAGGCGTAGAGGCCTTTCACACTGGAGGAAGGGCCTGCATCTATCTCACGGAGAAAATGTGTACGTCGCCCGGCAGATGGAGGCGCGCTCTTGACACCATTTCTTCTGCCCGTTTAAAACACAAGTATTTGTACTCGATCCGGGCTGCCTGGTTACATGCTTGGCAGTCCGCATCACCCCGAGTACCTTTCCTGAAGTTTGATTCGTAGCTGGGTAAACTCGGGCTTCAGAGGCTAGATGAGACCCAACGTGTTCGGCTTGTGGCGAAAGCCTTTGACCAGAGGCCTATACGCTTGTGCTCGTGGCGAGGGCTAGGCAAGAACGTTTACGCACTGGGTTTTTATCTTTACTCCAAGCTGCCCCTTTCGGCTGCAGCAGGCGGCGTGTCCGTATCCCAGCCAGGGAAGCAGGCCCGTGGGGGAGTCTGCCAGGCGACAGGCCTCCACTCTAGATAACGGCGAAAGTGCATCGAGGCCTTCGGAAGCCCCTCTCAAGGAAAGGCTCCTCTCCGGACTAGAAGACTTTGCTAGCGGACTTCAGCAGCTCCTCTCCTTCAGGGTGCTCCGGCTGTGAAGACTAGTGAAAGCCACCATGGTCCCCAGCTTCTGAACGGCTCTTTCCCGAGTTGGTCCCATCCGTGGAAACGCCGAAGGGGCTGATCTCAACCGATCGGGCTGCGCACCGTGAGTCTCTGGGGTAGGGCAGCCCTGAGCCAGTGTGCCACCCAAGGAATGAAAAGCCAAGTTTCCTTACCCACAAGAAGGCACACTGAGGCCCGGTGTGTTCTCTATGAAATTTACGTGGGCTTGAAGGGTGATGCCTATACTACATTGTGGAAAGGCTGGGTCTTACGGCTCTCTCTTTCTCCCTCTCTCGGGCCCATACCCTGGTGCTCAGCTCTTGTGGGAATGCTGAGTGAGAGACACCGCCACTGTGCTGGACTCAGAAGGCTTCCTCCCTTTATGGCAATTCTGTTTGTCTCTTACGTCGAGGAGCAATGGAGGGTGCGCACAGGTATTCTGAAATCAACTGGCTGACGACAGAGGCTCCGGGGGAGCTGGTTCCTCGGTGGAAGGAGCCAAAAGGCCCGCCTTCCTATGGTCTCCTTTAGAGCTGCCGGACACCCGGCCGTCTGAGGCCTAACAATTGGACATTGTGACGGCATGGCATGGAAACCCTGGGAACCCTAAGACACGGTGGAAGTGCGGTTCGCAAGCTGGGTGCCAGGAACCTTCAAAGCACAGTGTGGTTTCATGTACGAAAGCGAGCCCAAGCGTCTGAGGCTGGCAGCCTCTTGCTTGCGAGGCTTGGTGTCCCCGTGGGCCTGACGGCTACTTCCCTGTTTCCGGCACCCTCAGGAAACTCTTCAGAAGAGCCTTCGGAAGCCGCTGAGAGAGAACAGCTGCGAAGTGGAGGCACAGAGCAGTCACCTCGATACCAGCCCCGTGTCCCAAGCAACGATCCTTCCCCGGAGGGTTCTTAACCCACCCAGGGATTCAAGCAGGGAGTTTGCCTTGTCCAACTTGCACAGGAAACTGGCATGAGAGGTAGGGCTCATGTACTTGCGTTCACACGACGAGGCCCGGAGAAGTTCTCACGGAGCCGAATCCAGCACCCTTCCTCCACCACGTGTGTACAACAAAGGAGCGCTGGGCAGTGGGTGTTCTCAGGCCAAGAGAGAAGTCCTTGTTCTGTGCTGCACCTGCTGGGTGGTTCAAGGGTTCTCTGACCTTCCTCCTCTGGAAGCTTTTCAGAGCTGAGGCTACCCCTGGGCTGCGAAAGCAGAGAGGCGTAGAGGCCTTTCACACTGAAGGCGTGGGCTGGTTTCCCAGGGAGAAAGTGTACGTCGCCCACACCCACACCCCCACCCCACCCCAGCTGGAGGCGTGCAGGTTGACACCATTTTGTTCTGCCCACGGAAAATACAAAGAGGCGTACACGATTTGGGCTGTCTGGCGAAAGGATTCTGAATCGCTGGCACCCTGAGTACCTTTCCTGAAGTTTGCCTCCTAGCTGGTTAAACTCGGCGTTCAGAGGCGAGATGAGAACAGACTTGCTCAGCGTGCGGCGACGAGCCTTGATGCCCTGCCCTAAACGTTTGTGCTTCTGGCCAGCGTCGCGCAAGTACTTTGACACGTAGGATTCTTACCTTTACTCTAAGCTGTCCCTGTTGGCTGAAGCAGTCGGCGTGTCTGTATCGCAGCCTGGGAGGCAGGGCGTTGGGGGAGTCCGCCAAGTGACTGGCCTCCATCATAGCTGAGAAAGTGCGTCGAGGTTTGCGGGAGCCACTTACAGGGAAAGGTTGCAATTCGGAATTGGAGACTGTGCTGGCAAACGTCAGCAGCTCCTCTCCCTCGCAGTGCTCTGGGTGTGCCGACTCCTAACAGCCACCACGGTCCCCAGCTTGTGAACGGTCCCACTGCGAGCCGGTTTCATCCGTGAAAGATCCACGTGAGGCCGATCTCCAGCGATCGGGCTCCACGCCTTGAGCCTCTGGGACAGGGCAGCCCTGTGCCGATGTGCCCACCAGGGGACGCAACCGAAGTTTACTTACCACGGGAAAGCGCATCAAGGCCTCGTGTTCTCTCCATGAGATGAACGCGAGCTTGAAGGGTGACGCGTCAGAGTACACTGTGAACAGCTCGCCGGTACGCCTGTCTTGCCCCCTCTCACGGTCTCACGCACCCGGGCTCAGTTCCCTGTTGGAATGCTGAGTGGGAGCGCCAGCCTCCCTTCTGGACTCTGAAGCCTTCCGCCCCTAATGGCAAGTCTGTGTGCCTCTCACGTGGGGGGGCGGAATGAGGTCGCCCGCAGAGGTTCTGACATGAAAGAACTAAAGACGCGTGGTGCTGAGGAGCTGGTTCCTCATGGAGGGAGCCCAAAGGCCAGAACGCCGAAGGTCTCTTCCAAGGCTGCCGGACGCTCTGCCCTTCTAGGCCTGAGATACGGACCTTGTGACGGCACGGAAAGCCTGCGAGATTTAGGAGACATCGCCAGTGCAAGTGGCAATCCGGAAGGAAGACCCTTCAAGGCGGAGGGTCCTTTCCTGCACAAAACTGCGCCCTAGCATTTAACTTCACAGAACAGGTATCCTCGCACGCCTGTGGCTTACTCTACAGAAAGGACACTGTGAGCAACCTCTTCCGAAAAGCCTTCGCCAACGGCTTGGAGACAACAGCAAGCGAGCGCAGTGGAGGCACAGACCATTATCCTAGATAGCAGCACAGTGTCTCTAGCAGAGATCGCCTCCCGGAGGATACTTACGCCACACCGAGGTTCCAGCAGGGAGTTTTGCCTTGTAGCAGTACAACTCACTCAAGAAACAGGGCTGAGGTGTAGGGCTAATCTGACGTGCGCTCACTCTATGTGTCCGCGAGAAGGTTTCACGGAGCAGAAGGCATCACCGACCGCGACCACGTGTGTGCACCCAAGAAGCCCTGTGCCGTGGGTGTTCTCAGGCCGACCGAGAAGACCTAGGTGTGTGCTGTACCCGCTCTCGGTGGTTCACACGTTGCGTGACCCTGTGCCTTTGGAGGGTTTTCAGGGCGGGTGGCACCTCTGCGCTGCGAGCGCGAAGAGGCGTAGAGGCCTTTCACACTGGAGGAAGGGCCTGCATCTATCTCACGGAGAAAATGTGTACGTCGCCCGGCAGATGGAGGCGCGCTCTTGACACCATTTCTTCTGCCCGTTTAAAACACAAGTATTTGTACTCGATCCGGGCTGCCTGGTTACATGCTTGGCAGTCCGCATCACCCCGAGTACCTTTCCTGAAGTTTGATTCGTAGCTGGGTAAACTCGGGCTTCAGAGGCTAGATGAGACCCAACGTGTTCGGCTTGTGGCGAAAGCCTTTGACCAGAGGCCTATACGCTTGTGCTCGTGGCGAGGGCTAGGCAAGAACGTTTACGCACTGGGTTTTTATCTTTACTCCAAGCTGCCCCTTTCGGCTGCAGCAGGCGGCGTGTCCGTATCCCAGCCAGGGAAGCAGGCCCGTGGGGGAGTCTGCCAGGCGACAGGCCTCCACTCTAGATAACGGCGAAAGTGCATCGAGGCCTTCGGAAGCCCCTCTCAAGGAAAGGCTCCTCTCCGGACTAGAAGACTTTGCTAGCGGACTTCAGCAGCTCCTCTCCTTCAGGGTGCTCCGGCTGTGAAGACTAGTGAAAGCCACCATGGTCCCCAGCTTCTGAACGGCTCTTTCCCGAGTTGGTCCCATCCGTGGAAACGCCGAAGGGGCTGATCTCAACCGATCGGGCTGCGCACCGTGAGTCTCTGGGGTAGGGCAGCCCTGAGCCAGTGTGCCACCCAAGGAATGAAAAGCCAAGTTTCCTTACCCACAAGAAGGCACACTGAGGCCCGGTGTGTTCTCTATGAAATTTACGTGGGCTTGAAGGGTGATGCCTATACTACATTGTGGAAAGGCTGGGTCTTACGGCTCTCTCTTTCTCCCTCTCTCGGGCCCATACCCTGGTGCTCAGCTCTTGTGGGAATGCTGAGTGAGAGACACCGCCACTGTGCTGGACTCAGAAGGCTTCCTCCCTTTATGGCAATTCTGTTTGTCTCTTACGTCGAGGAGCAATGGAGGGTGCGCACAGGTATTCTGAAATCAACTGGCTGACGACAGAGGCTCCGGGGGAGCTGGTTCCTCGGTGGAAGGAGCCAAAAGGCCCGCCTTCCTATGGTCTCCTTTAGAGCTGCCGGACACCCGGCCGTCTGAGGCCTAACAATTGGACATTGTGACGGCATGGCATGGAAACCCTGGGAACCCTAAGACACGGTGGAAGTGCGGTTCGCAAGCTGGGTGCCAGGAACCTTCAAAGCACAGTGTGGTTTCATGTACGAAAGCGAGCCCAAGCGTCTGAGGCTGGCAGCCTCTTGCTTGCGAGGCTTGGTGTCCCCGTGGGCCTGACGGCTACTTCCCTGTTTCCGGCACCCTCAGGAAACTCTTCAGAAGAGCCTTCGGAAGCCGCTGAGAGAGAACAGCTGCGAAGTGGAGGCACAGAGCAGTCACCTCCATACCAGCCCCGTGTCCCAAGCAACGATCCTTCCCCGGAGGGTTCTTAACCCACCCAGGGATTCAAGCAGGGAGTTTGCCTTGTCCAACTTGCACAGGAAACTGGCATGAGAGGTAGGGCTCATGTACTTGCGTTCACACGACGAGGCCCGGAGAAGTTCTCACGGAGCCGAATCCAGCACCCTTCCTCCACCACGTGTGTACAACAAAGGAGCGCTGGGCAGTGGGTGTTCTCAGGCCAAGAGAGAAGTCCTTGTTCTGTGCTGCACCTGCTGGGTGGTTCAAGGGTTCTCTGACCTTCCTCCTCTGGAAGCTTTTCAGAGCTGAGGCTACCCCTGGGCTGCGAAAGCAGAGAGGCGTAGAGGCCTTTCACACTGAAGGCGTGGGCTGGTTTCCCAGGGAGAAAGTGTACGTCGCCCACACCCACACCCCCACCCCACCCCAGCTGGAGGCGTGCAGGTTGACACCATTTTGTTCTGCCCACGGAAAATACAAAGAGGCGTACACGATTTGGGCTGTCTGGCGAAAGGATTCTGAATCGCTGGCACCCTGAGTACCTTTCCTGAAGTTTGCCTCCTAGCTGGTTAAACTCGGCGTTCAGAGGCGAGATGAGAACAGACTTGCTCAGCGTGCGGCGACGAGCCTTGATGCCCTGCCCTAAACGTTTGTGCTTCTGGCCAGCGTCGCGCAAGTACTTTGACACGTAGGATTCTTACCTTTACTCTAAGCTGTCCCTGTTGGCTGAAGCAGTCGGCGTGTCTGTATCGCAGCCTGGGAGGCAGGGCGTTGGGGGAGTCCGCCAAGTGACTGGCCTCCATCATAGCTGAGAAAGTGCGTCGAGGTTTGCGGGAGCCACTTACAGGGAAAGGTTGCAATTCGGAATTGGAGACTGTGCTGGCAAACGTCAGCAGCTCCTCTCCCTCGCAGTGCTCTGGGTGTGCCGACTCCTAACAGCCACCACGGTCCCCAGCTTGTGAACGGTCCCACTGCGAGCCGGTTTCATCCGTGAAAGATCCACGTGAGGCCGATCTCCAGCGATCGGGCTCCACGCCTTGAGCCTCTGGGACAGGGCAGCCCTGTGCCGATGTGCCCACCAGGGGACGCAACCGAAGTTTACTTACCACGGGAAAGCGCATCAAGGCCTCGTGTTCTCTCCATGAGATGAACGCGAGCTTGAAGGGTGACGCGTCAGAGTACACTGTGAACAGCTCGCCGGTACGCCTGTCTTGCCCCCTCTCACGGTCTCACGCACCCGGGCTCAGTTCCCTGTTGGAATGCTGAGTGGGAGCGCCAGCCTCCCTTCTGGACTCTGAAGCCTTCCGCCCCTAATGGCAAGTCTGTGTGCCTCTCACGTGGGGGGGCGGAATGAGGTCGCCCGCAGAGGTTCTGACATGAAAGAACTAAAGACGCGTGGTGCTGAGGAGCTGGTTCCTCATGGAGGGAGCCCAAAGGCCAGAACGCCGAAGGTCTCTTCCAAGGCTGCCGGACGCTCTGCCCTTCTAGGCCTGAGATACGGACCTTGTGACGGCACGGAAAGCCTGCGAGATTTAGGAGACATCGCCAGTGCAAGTGGCAATCCGGAAGGAAGACCCTTCAAGGCGGAGGGTCCTTTCCTGCACAAAACTGCGCCCTAGCATTTAACTTCACAGAACAGGTATCCTCGCACGCCTGTGGCTTACTCTACAGAAAGGACACTGTGAGCAACCTCTTCCGAAAAGCCTTCGCCAACGGCTTGGAGACAACAGCAAGCGAGCGCAGTGGAGGCACAGACCATTATCCTAGATAGCAGCACAGTGTCTCTAGCAGAGATCGCCTCCCGGAGGATACTTACGCCACACCGAGGTTCCAGCAGGGAGTTTTGCCTTGTAGCAGTACAACTCACTCAAGAAACAGGGCTGAGGTGTAGGGCTAATCTGACGTGCGCTCACTCTATGTGTCCGCGAGAAGGTTTCACGGAGCAGAAGGCATCACCGACCGCGACCACGTGTGTGCACCCAAGAAGCCCTGTGCCGTGGGTGTTCTCAGGCCGACCGAGAAGACCTAGGTGTGTGCTGTACCCGCTCTCGGTGGTTCACACGTTGCGTGACCCTGTGCCTTTGGAGGGTTTTCAGGGCGGGTGGCACCTCTGCGCTGCGAGCGCGAAGAGGCGTAGAGGCCTTTCACACTGGAGGAAGGGCCTGCATCTATCTCACGGAGAAAATGTGTACGTCGCCCGGCAGATGGAGGCGCGCTCTTGACACCATTTCTTCTGCCCGTTTAAAACACAAGTATTTGTACTCGATCCGGGCTGCCTGGTTACATGCTTGGCAGTCCGCATCACCCCGAGTACCTTTCCTGAAGTTTGATTCGTAGCTGGGTAAACTCGGGCTTCAGAGGCTAGATGAGACCCAACGTGTTCGGCTTGTGGCGAAAGCCTTTGACCAGAGGCCTATACGCTTGTGCTCGTGGCGAGGGCTAGGCAAGAACGTTTACGCACTGGGTTTTTATCTTTACTCCAAGCTGCCCCTTTCGGCTGCAGCAGGCGGCGTGTCCGTATCCCAGCCAGGGAAGCAGGCCCGTGGGGGAGTCTGCCAGGCGACAGGCCTCCACTCTAGATAACGGCGAAAGTGCATCGAGGCCTTCGGAAGCCCCTCTCAAGGAAAGGCTCCTCTCCGGACTAGAAGACTTTGCTAGCGGACTTCAGCAGCTCCTCTCCTTCAGGGTGCTCCGGCTGTGAAGACTAGTGAAAGCCACCATGGTCCCCAGCTTCTGAACGGCTCTTTCCCGAGTTGGTCCCATCCGTGGAAACGCCGAAGGGGCTGATCTCAACCGATCGGGCTGCGCACCGTGAGTCTCTGGGGTAGGGCAGCCCTGAGCCAGTGTGCCACCCAAGGAATGAAAAGCCAAGTTTCCTTACCCACAAGAAGGCACACTGAGGCCCGGTGTGTTCTCTATGAAATTTACGTGGGCTTGAAGGGTGATGCCTATACTACATTGTGGAAAGGCTGGGTCTTACGGCTCTCTCTTTCTCCCTCTCTCGGGCCCATACCCTGGTGCTCAGCTCTTGTGGGAATGCTGAGTGAGAGACACCGCCACTGTGCTGGACTCAGAAGGCTTCCTCCCTTTATGGCAATTCTGTTTGTCTCTTACGTCGAGGAGCAATGGAGGGTGCGCACAGGTATTCTGAAATCAACTGGCTGACGACAGAGGCTCCGGGGGAGCTGGTTCCTCGGTGGAAGGAGCCAAAAGGCCCGCCTTCCTATGGTCTCCTTTAGAGCTGCCGGACACCCGGCCGTCTGAGGCCTAACAATTGGACATTGTGACGGCATGGCATGGAAACCCTGGGAACCCTAAGACACGGTGGAAGTGCGGTTCGCAAGCTGGGTGCCAGGAACCTTCAAAGCACAGTGTGGTTTCATGTACGAAAGCGAGCCCAAGCGTCTGAGGCTGGCAGCCTCTTGCTTGCGAGGCTTGGTGTCCCCGTGGGCCTGACGGCTACTTCCCTGTTTCCGGCACCCTCAGGAAACTCTTCAGAAGAGCCTTCGGAAGCCGCTGAGAGAGAACAGCTGCGAAGTGGAGGCACAGAGCAGTCACCTCGATACCAGCCCCGTGTCCCAAGCAACGATCCTTCCCCGGAGGGTTCTTAACCCACCCAGGGATTCAAGCAGGGAGTTTGCCTTGTCCAACTTGCACAGGAAACTGGCATGAGAGGTAGGGCTCATGTACTTGCGTTCACACGACGAGGCCCGGAGAAGTTCTCACGGAGCCGAATCCAGCACCCTTCCTCCACCACGTGTGTACAACAAAGGAGCGCTGGGCAGTGGGTGTTCTCAGGCCAAGAGAGAAGTCCTTGTTCTGTGCTGCACCTGCTGGGTGGTTCAAGGGTTCTCTGACCTTCCTCCTCTGGAAGCTTTTCAGAGCTGAGGCTACCCCTGGGCTGCGAAAGCAGAGAGGCGTAGAGGCCTTTCACACTGAAGGCGTGGGCTGGTTTCCCAGGGAGAAAGTGTACGTCGCCCACACCCACACCCCCACCCCACCCCAGCTGGAGGCGTGCAGGTTGACACCATTTTGTTCTGCCCACGGAAAATACAAAGAGGCGTACACGATTTGGGCTGTCTGGCGAAAGGATTCTGAATCGCTGGCACCCTGAGTACCTTTCCTGAAGTTTGCCTCCTAGCTGGTTAAACTCGGCGTTCAGAGGCGAGATGAGAACAGACTTGCTCAGCGTGCGGCGACGAGCCTTGATGCCCTGCCCTAAACGTTTGTGCTTCTGGCCAGCGTCGCGCAAGTACTTTGACACGTAGGATTCTTACCTTTACTCTAAGCTGTCCCTGTTGGCTGAAGCAGTCGGCGTGTCTGTATCGCAGCCTGGGAGGCAGGGCGTTGGGGGAGTCCGCCAAGTGACTGGCCTCCATCATAGCTGAGAAAGTGCGTCGAGGTTTGCGGGAGCCACTTACAGGGAAAGGTTGCAATTCGGAATTGGAGACTGTGCTGGCAAACGTCAGCAGCTCCTCTCCCTCGCAGTGCTCTGGGTGTGCCGACTCCTAACAGCCACCACGGTCCCCAGCTTGTGAACGGTCCCACTGCGAGCCGGTTTCATCCGTGAAAGATCCACGTGAGGCCGATCTCCAGCGATCGGGCTCCACGCCTTGAGCCTCTGGGACAGGGCAGCCCTGTGCCGATGTGCCCACCAGGGGACGCAACCGAAGTTTACTTACCACGGGAAAGCGCATCAAGGCCTCGTGTTCTCTCCATGAGATGAACGCGAGCTTGAAGGGTGACGCGTCAGAGTACACTGTGAACAGCTCGCCGGTACGCCTGTCTTGCCCCCTCTCACGGTCTCACGCACCCGGGCTCAGTTCCCTGTTGGAATGCTGAGTGGGAGCGCCAGCCTCCCTTCTGGACTCTGAAGCCTTCCGCCCCTAATGGCAAGTCTGTGTGCCTCTCACGTGGGGGGGCGGAATGAGGTCGCCCGCAGAGGTTCTGACATGAAAGAACTAAAGACGCGTGGTGCTGAGGAGCTGGTTCCTCATGGAGGGAGCCCAAAGGCCAGAACGCCGAAGGTCTCTTCCAAGGCTGCCGGACGCTCTGCCCTTCTAGGCCTGAGATACGGACCTTGTGACGGCACGGAAAGCCTGCGAGATTTAGGAGACATCGCCAGTGCAAGTGGCAATCCGGAAGGAAGACCCTTCAAGGCGGAGGGTCCTTTCCTGCACAAAACTGCGCCCTAGCATTTAACTTCACAGAACAGGTATCCTCGCACGCCTGTGGCTTACTCTACAGAAAGGACACTGTGAGCAACCTCTTCCGAAAAGCCTTCGCCAACGGCTTGGAGACAACAGCAAGCGAGCGCAGTGGAGGCACAGACCATTATCCTAGATAGCAGCACAGTGTCTCTAGCAGAGATCGCCTCCCGGAGGATACTTACGCCACACCGAGGTTCCAGCAGGGAGTTTTGCCTTGTAGCAGTACAACTCACTCAAGAAACAGGGCTGAGGTGTAGGGCTAATCTGACGTGCGCTCACTCTATGTGTCCGCGAGAAGGTTTCACGGAGCAGAAGGCATCACCGACCGCGACCACGTGTGTGCACCCAAGAAGCCCTGTGCCGTGGGTGTTCTCAGGCCGACCGAGAAGACCTAGGTGTGTGCTGTACCCGCTCTCGGTGGTTCACACGTTGCGTGACCCTGTGCCTTTGGAGGGTTTTCAGGGCGGGTGGCACCTCTGCGCTGCGAGCGCGAAGAGGCGTAGAGGCCTTTCACACTGGAGGAAGGGCCTGCATCTATCTCACGGAGAAAATGTGTACGTCGCCCGGCAGATGGAGGCGCGCTCTTGACACCATTTCTTCTGCCCGTTTAAAACACAAGTATTTGTACTCGATCCGGGCTGCCTGGTTACATGCTTGGCAGTCCGCATCACCCCGAGTACCTTTCCTGAAGTTTGATTCGTAGCTGGGTAAACTCGGGCTTCAGAGGCTAGATGAGACCCAACGTGTTCGGCTTGTGGCGAAAGCCTTTGACCAGAGGCCTATACGCTTGTGCTCGTGGCGAGGGCTAGGCAAGAACGTTTACGCACTGGGTTTTTATCTTTACTCCAAGCTGCCCCTTTCGGCTGCAGCAGGCGGCGTGTCCGTATCCCAGCCAGGGAAGCAGGCCCGTGGGGGAGTCTGCCAGGCGACAGGCCTCCACTCTAGATAACGGCGAAAGTGCATCGAGGCCTTCGGAAGCCCCTCTCAAGGAAAGGCTCCTCTCCGGACTAGAAGACTTTGCTAGCGGACTTCAGCAGCTCCTCTCCTTCAGGGTGCTCCGGCTGTGAAGACTAGTGAAAGCCACCATGGTCCCCAGCTTCTGAACGGCTCTTTCCCGAGTTGGTCCCATCCGTGGAAACGCCGAAGGGGCTGATCTCAACCGATCGGGCTGCGCACCGTGAGTCTCTGGGGTAGGGCAGCCCTGAGCCAGTGTGCCACCCAAGGAATGAAAAGCCAAGTTTCCTTACCCACAAGAAGGCACACTGAGGCCCGGTGTGTTCTCTATGAAATTTACGTGGGCTTGAAGGGTGATGCCTATACTACATTGTGGAAAGGCTGGGTCTTACGGCTCTCTCTTTCTCCCTCTCTCGGGCCCATACCCTGGTGCTCAGCTCTTGTGGGAATGCTGAGTGAGAGACACCGCCACTGTGCTGGACTCAGAAGGCTTCCTCCCTTTATGGCAATTCTGTTTGTCTCTTACGTCGAGGAGCAATGGAGGGTGCGCACAGGTATTCTGAAATCAACTGGCTGACGACAGAGGCTCCGGGGGAGCTGGTTCCTCGGTGGAAGGAGCCAAAAGGCCCGCCTTCCTATGGTCTCCTTTAGAGCTGCCAGACACCCGGCCGTCTGAGGCCTAACAATTGGACATTGTGACGGCATGGCATGGAAACCCTGGGAACCCTAAGACACGGTGGAAGTGCGGTTCGCAAGCTGGGTGCCAGGAACCTTCAAAGCACAGTGTGGTTTCATGTACGAAAGCGAGCCCAAGCGTCTGAGGCTGGCAGCCTCTTGCTTGCGAGGCTTGGTGTCCCCGTGGGCCTGACGGCTACTTCCCTGTTTCCGGCACCCTCAGGAAACTCTTCAGAAGAGCCTTCGGAAGCCGCTGAGAGAGAACAGCTGCGAAGTGGAGGCACAGAGCAGTCACCTCGATACCAGCCCCGTGTCCCAAGCAACGATCCTTCCCCGGAGGGTTCTTAACCCACCCAGGGATTCAAGCAGGGAGTTTGCCTTGTCCAACTTGCACAGGAAACTGGCATGAGAGGTAGGGCTCATGTACTTGCGTTCACACGACGAGGCCCGGAGAAGTTCTCACGGAGCCGAATCCAGCACCCTTCCTCCACCACGTGTGTACAACAAAGGAGCGCTGGGCAGTGGGTGTTCTCAGGCCAAGAGAGAAGTCCTTGTTCTGTGCTGCACCTGCTGGGTGGTTCAAGGGTTCTCTGACCTTCCTCCTCTGGAAGCTTTTCAGAGCTGAGGCTACCCCTGGGCTGCGAAAGCAGAGAGGCGTAGAGGCCTTTCACACTGAAGGCGTGGGCTGGTTTCCCAGGGAGAAAGTGTACGTCGCCCACACCCACACCCCCACCCCACCCCAGCTGGAGGCGTGCAGGTTGACACCATTTTGTTCTGCCCACGGAAAATACAAAGAGGCGTACACGATTTGGGCTGTCTGGCGAAAGGATTCTGAATCGCTGGCACCCTGAGTACCTTTCCTGAAGTTTGCCTCCTAGCTGGTTAAACTCGGCGTTCAGAGGCGAGATGAGAACAGACTTGCTCAGCGTGCGGCGACGAGCCTTGATGCCCTGCCCTAAACGTTTGTGCTTCTGGCCAGCGTCGCGCAAGTACTTTGACACGTAGGATTCTTACCTTTACTCTAAGCTGTCCCTGTTGGCTGAAGCAGTCGGCGTGTCTGTATCGCAGCCTGGGAGGCAGGGCGTTGGGGGAGTCCGCCAAGTGACTGGCCTCCATCATAGCTGAGAAAGTGCGTCGAGGTTTGCGGGAGCCACTTACAGGGAAAGGTTGCAATTCGGAATTGGAGACTGTGCTGGCAAACGTCAGCAGCTCCTCTCCCTCGCAGTGCTCTGGGTGTGCCGACTCCTAACAGCCACCACGGTCCCCAGCTTGTGAACGGTCCCACTGCGAGCCGGTTTCATCCGTGAAAGATCCACGTGAGGCCGATCTCCAGCGATCGGGCTCCACGCCTTGAGCCTCTGGGACAGGGCAGCCCTGTGCCGATGTGCCCACCAGGGGACGCAACCGAAGTTTACTTACCACGGGAAAGCGCATCAAGGCCTCGTGTTCTCTCCATGAGATGAACGCGAGCTTGAAGGGTGACGCGTCAGAGTACACTGTGAACAGCTCGCCGGTACGCCTGTCTTGCCCCCTCTCACGGTCTCACGCACCCGGGCTCAGTTCCCTGTTGGAATGCTGAGTGGGAGCGCCAGCCTCCCTTCTGGACTCTGAAGCCTTCCGCCCCTAATGGCAAGTCTGTGTGCCTCTCACGTGGGGGGGCGGAATGAGGTCGCCCGCAGAGGTTCTGACATGAAAGAACTAAAGACGCGTGGTGCTGAGGAGCTGGTTCCTCATGGAGGGAGCCCAAAGGCCAGAACGCCGAAGGTCTCTTCCAAGGCTGCCGGACGCTCTGCCCTTCTAGGCCTGAGATACGGACCTTGTGACGGCACGGAAAGCCTGCGAGATTTAGGAGACATCGCCAGTGCAAGTGGCAATCCGGAAGGAAGACCCTTCAAGGCGGAGGGTCCTTTCCTGCACAAAACTGCGCCCTAGCATTTAACTTCACAGAACAGGTATCCTCGCACGCCTGTGGCTTACTCTACAGAAAGGACACTGTGAGCAACCTCTTCCGAAAAGCCTTCGCCAACGGCTTGGAGACAACAGCAAGCGAGCGCAGTGGAGGCACAGACCATTATCCTAGATAGCAGCACAGTGTCTCTAGCAGAGATCGCCTCCCGGAGGATACTTACGCCACACCGAGGTTCCAGCAGGGAGTTTTGCCTTGTAGCAGTACAACTCACTCAAGAAACAGGGCTGAGGTGTAGGGCTAATCTGACGTGCGCTCACTCTATGTGTCCGCGAGAAGGTTTCACGGAGCAGAAGGCATCACCGACCGCGACCACGTGTGTGCACCCAAGAAGCCCTGTGCCGTGGGTGTTCTCAGGCCGACCGAGAAGACCTAGGTGTGTGCTGTACCCGCTCTCGGTGGTTCACACGTTGCGTGACCCTGTGCCTTTGGAGGGTTTTCAGGGCGGGTGGCACCTCTGCGCTGCGAGCGCGAAGAGGCGTAGAGGCCTTTCACACTGGAGGAAGGGCCTGCATCTATCTCACGGAGAAAATGTGTACGTCGCCCGGCAGATGGAGGCGCGCTCTTGACACCATTTCTTCTGCCCGTTTAAAACACAAGTATTTGTACTCGATCCGGGCTGCCTGGTTACATGCTTGGCAGTCCGCATCACCCCGAGTACCTTTCCTGAAGTTTGATTCGTAGCTGGGTAAACTCGGGCTTCAGAGGCTAGATGAGACCCAACGTGTTCGGCTTGTGGCGAAAGCCTTTGACCAGAGGCCTATACGCTTGTGCTCGTGGCGAGGGCTAGGCAAGAACGTTTACGCACTGGGTTTTTATCTTTACTCCAAGCTGCCCCTTTCGGCTGCAGCAGGCGGCGTGTCCGTATCCCAGCCAGGGAAGCAGGCCCGTGGGGGAGTCTGCCAGGCGACAGGCCTCCACTCTAGATAACGGCGAAAGTGCATCGAGGCCTTCGGAAGCCCCTCTCAAGGAAAGGCTCCTCTCCGGACTAGAAGACTTTGCTAGCGGACTTCAGCAGCTCCTCTCCTTCAGGGTGCTCCGGCTGTGAAGACTAGTGAAAGCCACCATGGTCCCCAGCTTCTGAACGGCTCTTTCCCGAGTTGGTCCCATCCGTGGAAACGCCGAAGGGGCTGATCTCAACCGATCGGGCTGCGCACCGTGAGTCTCTGGGGTAGGGCAGCCCTGAGCCAGTGTGCCACCCAAGGAATGAAAAGCCAAGTTTCCTTACCCACAAGAAGGCACACTGAGGCCCGGTGTGTTCTCTATGAAATTTACGTGGGCTTGAAGGGTGATGCCTATACTACATTGTGGAAAGGCTGGGTCTTACGGCTCTCTCTTTCTCCCTCTCTCGGGCCCATACCCTGGTGCTCAGCTCTTGTGGGAATGCTGAGTGAGAGACACCGCCACTGTGCTGGACTCAGAAGGCTTCCTCCCTTTATGGCAATTCTGTTTGTCTCTTACGTCGAGGAGCAATGGAGGGTGCGCACAGGTATTCTGAAATCAACTGGCTGACGACAGAGGCTCCGGGGGAGCTGGTTCCTCGGTGGAAGGAGCCAAAAGGCCCGCCTTCCTATGGTCTCCTTTAGAGCTGCCGGACACCCGGCCGTCTGAGGCCTAACAATTGGACATTGTGACGGCATGGCATGGAAACCCTGGGAACCCTAAGACACGGTGGAAGTGCGGTTCGCAAGCTGGGTGCCAGGAACCTTCAAAGCACAGTGTGGTTTCATGTACGAAAGCGAGCCCAAGCGTCTGAGGCTGGCAGCCTCTTGCTTGCGAGGCTTGGTGTCCTCGTGGGCCTGACGGCTACTTCCCTGTTTCCGGCACCCTCAGGAAACTCTTCAGAAGAGCCTTCGGAAGCCGCTGAGAGAGAACAGCTGCGAAGTGGAGGCACAGAGCAGTCACCTCCATACCAGCCCCGTGTCCCAAGCAACGATCCTTCCCCGGAGGGTTCTTAACCCACCCAGGGATTCAAGCAGGGAGTTTGCCTTGTCCAACTTGCACAGGAAACTGGCATGAGAGGTAGGGCTCATGTACTTGCGTTCACACGACGAGGCCCGGAGAAGTTCTCACGGAGCCGAATCCAGCACCCTTCCTCCACCACGTGTGTACAACAAAGGAGCGCTGGGCAGTGGGTGTTCTCAGGCCAAGAGAGAAGTCCTTGTTCTGTGCTGCACCTGCTGGGTGGTTCAAGGGTTCTCTGACCTTCCTCCTCTGGAAGCTTTTCAGAGCTGAGGCTACCCCTGGGCTGCGAAAGCAGAGAGGCGTAGAGGCCTTTCACACTGAAGGCGTGGGCTGGTTTCCCAGGGAGAAAGTGTACGTCGCCCACACCCACACCCCCACCCCACCCCAGCTGGAGGCGTGCAGGTTGACACCATTTTGTTCTGCCCACGGAAAATACAAAGAGGCGTACACGATTTGGGCTGTCTGGCGAAAGGATTCTGAATCGCTGGCACCCTGAGTACCTTTCCTGAAGTTTGCCTCCTAGCTGGTTAAACTCGGCGTTCAGAGGCGAGATGAGAACAAACTTGCTCAGCGTGCGGCGACGAGCCTTGATGCCCTGCCCTAAACGTTTGTGCTTCTGGCCAGCGTCGCGCAAGTACTTTGACACGTAGGATTCTTACCTTTACTCTAAGCTGTCCCTGTTGGCTGAAGCAGTCGGCGTGTCTGTATCGCAGCCTGGGAGGCAGGGCGTTGGGGGAGTCCGCCAAGTGACTGGCCTCCATCATAGCTGAGAAAGTGCGTCGAGGTTTGCGGGAGCCACTTACAGGGAAAGGTTGCAATTCGGAATTGGAGACTGTGCTGGCAAACGTCAGCAGCTCCTCTCCCTCGCAGTGCTCTGGGTGTGCCGACTCCTAACAGCCACCACGGTCCCCAGCTTGTGAACGGTCCCACTGCGAGCCGGTTTCATCCGTGAAAGATCCACGTGAGGCCGATCTCCAGCGATCGGGCTCCACGCCTTGAGCCTCTGGGACAGGGCAGCCCTGTGCCGATGTGCCCACCAGGGGACGCAACCGAAGTTTACTTACCACGGGAAAGCGCATCAAGGCCTCGTGTTCTCTCCATGAGATGAACGCGAGCTTGAAGGGTGACGCGTCAGAGTACACTGTGAACAGCTCGCCGGTACGCCTGTCTTGCCCCCTCTCACGGTCTCACGCACCCGGGCTCAGTTCCCTGTTGGAATGCTGAGTGGGAGCGCCAGCCTCCCTTCTGGACTCTGAAGCCTTCCGCCCCTAATGGCAAGTCTGTGTGCCTCTCACGTGGGGGGGCGGAATGAGGTCGCCCGCAGAGGTTCTGACATGAAAGAACTAAAGACGCGTGGTGCTGAGGAGCTGGTTCCTCATGGAGGGAGCCCAAAGGCCAGAACGCCGAAGGTCTCTTCCAAGGCTGCCGGACGCTCTGCCCTTCTAGGCCTGAGATACGGACCTTGTGACGGCACGGAAAGCCTGCGAGATTTAGGAGACATCGCCAGTGCAAGTGGCAATCCGGAAGGAAGACCCTTCAAGGCGGAGGGTCCTTTCCTGCACAAAACTGCGCCCTAGCATTTAACTTCACAGAACAGGTATCCTCGCACGCCTGTGGCTTACTCTACAGAAAGGACACTGTGAGCAACCTCTTCCGAAAAGCCTTCGCCAACGGCTTGGAGACAACAGCAAGCGAGCGCAGTGGAGGCACAGACCATTATCCTAGATAGCAGCACAGTGTCTCTAGCAGAGATCGCCTCCCGGAGGATACTTACGCCACACCGAGGTTCCAGCAGGGAGTTTTGCCTTGTAGCAGTACAACTCACTCAAGAAACAGGGCTGAGGTGTAGGGCTAATCTGACGTGCGCTCACTCTATGTGTCCGCGAGAAGGTTTCACGGAGCAGAAGGCATCACCGACCGCGACCACGTGTGTGCACCCAAGAAGCCCTGTGCCGTGGGTGTTCTCAGGCCGACCGAGAAGACCTAGGTGTGTGCTGTACCCGCTCTCGGTGGTTCACACGTTGCGTGACCCTGTGCCTTTGGAGGGTTTTCAGGGCGGGTGGCACCTCTGCGCTGCGAGCGCGAAGAGGCGTAGAGGCCTTTCACACTGGAGGAAGGGCCTGCATCTATCTCACGGAGAAAATGTGTACGTCGCCCGGCAGATGGAGGCGCGCTCTTGACACCATTTCTTCTGCCCGTTTAAAACACAAGTATTTGTACTCGATCCGGGCTGCCTGGTTACATGCTTGGCAGTCCGCATCACCCCGAGTACCTTTCCTGAAGTTTGATTCGTAGCTGGGTAAACTCGGGCTTCAGAGGCTAGATGAGACCCAACGTGTTCGGCTTGTGGCGAAAGCCTTTGACCAGAGGCCTATACGCTTGTGCTCGTGGCGAGGGCTAGGCAAGAACGTTTACGCACTGGGTTTTTATCTTTACTCCAAGCTGCCCCTTTCGGCTGCAGCAGGCGGCGTGTCCGTATCCCAGCCAGGGAAGCAGGCCCGTGGGGGAGTCTGCCAGGCGACAGGCCTCCACTCTAGATAACGGCGAAAGTGCATCGAGGCCTTCGGAAGCCCCTCTCAAGGAAAGGCTCCTCTCCGGACTAGAAGACTTTGCTAGCGGACTTCAGCAGCTCCTCTCCTTCAGGGTGCTCCGGCTGTGAAGACTAGTGAAAGCCACCATGGTCCCCAGCTTCTGAACGGCTCTTTCCCGAGTTGGTCCCATCCGTGGAAACGCCGAAGGGGCTGATCTCAACCGATCGGGCTGCGCACCGTGAGTCTCTGGGGTAGGGCAGCCCTGAGCCAGTGTGCCACCCAAGGAATGAAAAGCCAAGTTTCCTTACCCACAAGAAGGCACACTGAGGCCCGGTGTGTTCTCTATGAAATTTACGTGGGCTTGAAGGGTGATGCCTATACTACATTGTGGAAAGGCTGGGTCTTACGGCTCTCTCTTTCTCCCTCTCTCGGGCCCATACCCTGGTGCTCAGCTCTTGTGGGAATGCTGAGTGAGAGACACCGCCACTGTGCTGGACTCAGAAGGCTTCCTCCCTTTATGGCAATTCTGTTTGTCTCTTACGTCGAGGAGCAATGGAGGGTGCGCACAGGTATTCTGAAATCAACTGGCTGACGACAGAGGCTCCGGGGGAGCTGGTTCCTCGGTGGAAGGAGCCAAAAGGCCCGCCTTCCTATGGTCTCCTTTAGAGCTGCCGGACACCCGGCCGTCTGAGGCCTAACAATTGGACATTGTGACGGCATGGCATGGAAACCCTGGGAACCCTAAGACACGGTGGAAGTGCGGTTCGCAAGCTGGGTGCCAGGAACCTTCAAAGCACAGTGTGGTTTCATGTACGAAAGCGAGCCCAAGCGTCTGAGGCTGGCAGCCTCTTGCTTGCGAGGCTTGGTGTCCCCGTGGGCCTGACGGCTACTTCCCTGTTTCCGGCACCCTCAGGAAACTCTTCAGAAGAGCCTTCGGAAGCCGCTGAGAGAGAACAGCTGCGAAGTGGAGGCACAGAGCAGTCACCTCGATACCAGCCCCGTGTCCCAAGCAACGATCCTTCCCCGGAGGGTTCTTAACCCACCCAGGGATTCAAGCAGGGAGTTTGCCTTGTCCAACTTGCACAGGAAACTGGCATGAGAGGTAGGGCTCATGTACTTGCGTTCACACGACGAGGCCCGGAGAAGTTCTCACGGAGCCGAATCCAGCACCCTTCCTCCACCACGTGTGTACAACAAAGGAGCGCTGGGCAGTGGGTGTTCTCAGGCCAAGAGAGAAGTCCTTGTTCTGTGCTGCACCTGCTGGGTGGTTCAAGGGTTCTCTGACCTTCCTCCTCTGGAAGCTTTTCAGAGCTGAGGCTACCCCTGGGCTGCGAAAGCAGAGAGGCGTAGAGGCCTTTCACACTGAAGGCGTGGGCTGGTTTCCCAGGGAGAAAGTGTACGTCGCCCACACCCACACCCCCACCCCACCCCAGCTGGAGGCGTGCAGGTTGACACCATTTTGTTCTGCCCACGGAAAATACAAAGAGGCGTACACGATTTGGGCTGTCTGGCGAAAGGATTCTGAATCGCTGGCACCCTGAGTACCTTTCCTGAAGTTTGCCTCCTAGCTGGTTAAACTCGGCGTTCAGAGGCGAGATGAGAACAGACTTGCTCAGCGTGCGGCGACGAGCCTTGATGCCCTGCCCTAAACGTTTGTGCTTCTGGCCAGCGTCGCGCAAGTACTTTGACACGTAGGATTCTTACCTTTACTCTAAGCTGTCCCTGTTGGCTGAAGCAGTCGGCGTGTCTGTATCGCAGCCTGGGAGGCAGGGCGTTGGGGGAGTCCGCCAAGTGACTGGCCTCCATCATAGCTGAGAAAGTGCGTCGAGGTTTGCGGGAGCCACTTACAGGGAAAGGTTGCAATTCGGAATTGGAGACTGTGCTGGCAAACGTCAGCAGCTCCTCTCCCTCGCAGTGCTCTGGGTGTGCCGACTCCTAACAGCCACCACGGTCCCCAGCTTGTGAACGGTCCCACTGCGAGCCGGTTTCATCCGTGAAAGATCCACGTGAGGCCGATCTCCAGCGATCGGGCTCCACGCCTTGAGCCTCTGGGACAGGGCAGCCCTGTGCCGATGTGCCCACCAGGGGACGCAACCGAAGTTTACTTACCACGGGAAAGCGCATCAAGGCCTCGTGTTCTCTCCATGAGATGAACGCGAGCTTGAAGGGTGACGCGTCAGAGTACACTGTGAACAGCTCGCCGGTACGCCTGTCTTGCCCCCTCTCACGGTCTCACGCACCCGGGCTCAGTTCCCTGTTGGAATGCTGAGTGGGAGCGCCAGCCTCCCTTCTGGACTCTGAAGCCTTCCGCCCCTAATGGCAAGTCTGTGTGCCTCTCACGTGGGGGGGCGGAATGAGGTCGCCCGCAGAGGTTCTGACATGAAAGAACTAAAGACGCGTGGTGCTGAGGAGCTGGTTCCTCATGGAGGGAGCCCAAAGGCCAGAACGCCGAAGGTCTCTTCCAAGGCTGCCGGACGCTCTGCCCTTCTAGGCCTGAGATACGGACCTTGTGACGGCACGGAAAGCCTGCGAGATTTAGGAGACATCGCCAGTGCAAGTGGCAATCCGGAAGGAAGACCCTTCAAGGCGGAGGGTCCTTTCCTGCACAAAACTGCGCCCTAGCATTTAACTTCACAGAACAGGTATCCTCGCACGCCTGTGGCTTACTCTACAGAAAGGACACTGTGAGCAACCTCTTCCGAAAAGCCTTCGCCAACGGCTTGGAGACAACAGCAAGCGAGCGCAGTGGAGGCACAGACCATTATCCTAGATAGCAGCACAGTGTCTCTAGCAGAGATCGCCTCCCGGAGGATACTTACGCCACACCGAGGTTCCAGCAGGGAGTTTTGCCTTGTAGCAGTACAACTCACTCAAGAAACAGGGCTGAGGTGTAGGGCTAATCTGACGTGCGCTCACTCTATGTGTCCGCGAGAAGGTTTCACGGAGCAGAAGGCATCACCGACCGCGACCACGTGTGTGCACCCAAGAAGCCCTGTGCCGTGGGTGTTCTCAGGCCGACCGAGAAGACCTAGGTGTGTGCTGTACCCGCTCTCGGTGGTTCACACGTTGCGTGACCCTGTGCCTTTGGAGGGTTTTCAGGGCGGGTGGCACCTCTGCGCTGCGAGCGCGAAGAGGCGTAGAGGCCTTTCACACTGGAGGAAGGGCCTGCATCTATCTCACGGAGAAAATGTGTACGTCGCCCGGCAGATGGAGGCGCGCTCTTGACACCATTTCTTCTGCCCGTTTAAAACACAAGTATTTGTACTCGATCCGGGCTGCCTGGTTACATGCTTGGCAGTCCGCATCACCCCGAGTACCTTTCCTGAAGTTTGATTCGTAGCTGGGTAAACTCGGGCTTCAGAGGCTAGATGAGACCCAACGTGTTCGGCTTGTGGCGAAAGCCTTTGACCAGAGGCCTATACGCTTGTGCTCGTGGCGAGGGCTAGGCAAGAACGTTTACGCACTGGGTTTTTATCTTTACTCCAAGCTGCCCCTTTCGGCTGCAGCAGGCGGCGTGTCCGTATCCCAGCCAGGGAAGCAGGCCCGTGGGGGAGTCTGCCAGGCGACAGGCCTCCACTCTAGATAACGGCGAAAGTGCATCGAGGCCTTCGGAAGCCCCTCTCAAGGAAAGGCTCCTCTCCGGACTAGAAGACTTTGCTAGCGGACTTCAGCAGCTCCTCTCCTTCAGGGTGCTCCGGCTGTGAAGACTAGTGAAAGCCACCATGGTCCCCAGCTTCTGAACGGCTCTTTCCCGAGTTGGTCCCATCCGTGGAAACGCCGAAGGGGCTGATCTCAACCGATCGGGCTGCGCACCGTGAGTCTCTGGGGTAGGGCAGCCCTGAGCCAGTGTGCCACCCAAGGAATGAAAAGCCAAGTTTCCTTACCCACAAGAAGGCACACTGAGGCCCGGTGTGTTCTCTATGAAATTTACGTGGGCTTGAAGGGTGATGCCTATACTACATTGTGGAAAGGCTGGGTCTTACGGCTCTCTCTTTCTCCCTCTCTCGGGCCCATACCCTGGTGCTCAGCTCTTGTGGGAATGCTGAGTGAGAGACACCGCCACTGTGCTGGACTCAGAAGGCTTCCTCCCTTTATGGCAATTCTGTTTGTCTCTTACGTCGAGGAGCAATGGAGGGTGCGCACAGGTATTCTGAAATCAACTGGCTGACGACAGAGGCTCCGGGGGAGCTGGTTTCTCGGTGGAAGGAGCCAAAAGGCCCGCCTTCCTATGGTCTCCTTTAGAGCTGCCGGACACCCGGCCGTCTGAGGCCTAACAATTGGACATTGTGACGGCATGGCATGGAAACCCTGGGAACCCTAAGACACGGTGGAAGTGCGGTTCGCAAGCTGGGTGCCAGGAACCTTCAAAGCACAGTGTGGTTTCATGTACGAAAGCGAGCCCAAGCGTCTGAGGCTGGCAGCCTCTTGCTTGCGAGGCTTGGTGTCCTCGTGGGCCTGACGGCTACTTCCCTGTTTCCGGCACCCTCAGGAAACTCTTCAGAAGAGCCTTCGGAAGCCGCTGAGAGAGAACAGCTGCGAAGTGGAGGCACAGAGCAGTCACCTCCATACCAGCCCCGTGTCCCAAGCAACGATCCTTCCCCGGAGGGTTCTTAACCCACCCAGGGATTCAAGCAGGGAGTTTGCCTTGTCCAACTTGCACAGGAAACTGGCATGAGAGGTAGGGCTCATGTACTTGCGTTCACACGACGAGGCCCGGAGAAGTTCTCACGGAGCCGAATCCAGCACCCTTCCTCCACCACGTGTGTACAACAAAGGAGCGCTGGGCAGTGGGTGTTCTCAGGCCAAGAGAGAAGTCCTTGTTCTGTGCTGCACCTGCTGGGTGGTTCAAGGGTTCTCTGACCTTCCTCCTCTGGAAGCTTTTCAGAGCTGAGGCTACCCCTGGGCTGCGAAAGCAGAGAGGCGTAGAGGCCTTTCACACTGAAGGCGTGGGCTGGTTTCCCAGGGAGAAAGTGTACGTCGCCCACACCCACACCCCCACCCCACCCCAGCTGGAGGCGTGCAGGTTGACACCATTTTGTTCTGCCCACGGAAAATACAAAGAGGCGTACACGATTTGGGCTGTCTGGCGAAAGGATTCTGAATCGCTGGCACCCTGAGTACCTTTCCTGAAGTTTGCCTCCTAGCTGGTTAAACTCGGCGTTCAGAGGCGAGATGAGAACAGACTTGCTCAGCGTGCGGCGACGAGCCTTGATGCCCTGCCCTAAACGTTTGTGCTTCTGGCCAGCGTCGCGCAAGTACTTTGACACGTAGGATTCTTACCTTTACTCTAAGCTGTCCCTGTTGGCTGAAGCAGTCGGCGTGTCTGTATCGCAGCCTGGGAGGCAGGGCGTTGGGGGAGTCCGCCAAGTGACTGGCCTCCATCATAGCTGAGAAAGTGCGTCGAGGTTTGCGGGAGCCACTTACAGGGAAAGGTTGCAATTCGGAATTGGAGACTGTGCTGGCAAACGTCAGCAGCTCCTCTCCCTCGCAGTGCTCTGGGTGTGCCGACTCCTAACAGCCACCACGGTCCCCAGCTTGTGAACGGTCCCACTGCGAGCCGGTTTCATCCGTGAAAGATCCACGTGAGGCCGATCTCCAGCGATCGGGCTCCACGCCTTGAGCCTCTGGGACAGGGCAGCCCTGTGCCGATGTGCCCACCAGGGGACGCAACCGAAGTTTACTTACCACGGGAAAGCGCATCAAGGCCTCGTGTTCTCTCCATGAGATGAACGCGAGCTTGAAGGGTGACGCGTCAGAGTACACTGTGAACAGCTCGCCGGTACGCCTGTCTTGCCCCCTCTCACGGTCTCACGCACCCGGGCTCAGTTCCCTGTTGGAATGCTGAGTGGGAGCGCCAGCCTCCCTTCTGGACTCTGAAGCCTTCCGCCCCTAATGGCAAGTCTGTGTGCCTCTCACGTGGGGGGGCGGAATGAGGTCGCCCGCAGAGGTTCTGACATGAAAGAACTAAAGACGCGTGGTGCTGAGGAGCTGGTTCCTCATGGAGGGAGCCCAAAGGCCAGAACGCCGAAGGTCTCTTCCAAGGCTGCCGGACGCTCTGCCCTTCTAGGCCTGAGATACGGACCTTGTGACGGCACGGAAAGCCTGCGAGATTTAGGAGACATCGCCAGTGCAAGTGGCAATCCGGAAGGAAGACCCTTCAAGGCGGAGGGTCCTTTCCTGCACAAAACTGCGCCCTAGCATTTAACTTCACAGAACAGGTATCCTCGCACGCCTGTGGCTTACTCTACAGAAAGGACACTGTGAGCAACCTCTTCCGAAAAGCCTTCGCCAACGGCTTGGAGACAACAGCAAGCGAGCGCAGTGGAGGCACAGACCATTATCCTAGATAGCAGCACAGTGTCTCTAGCAGAGATCGCCTCCCGGAGGATACTTACGCCACACCGAGGTTCCAGCAGGGAGTTTTGCCTTGTAGCAGTACAACTCACTCAAGAAACAGGGCTGAGGTGTAGGGCTAATCTGACGTGCGCTCACTCTATGTGTCCGCGAGAAGGTTTCACGGAGCAGAAGGCATCACCGACCGCGACCACGTGTGTGCACCCAAGAAGCCCTGTGCCGTGGGTGTTCTCAGGCCGACCGAGAAGACCTAGGTGTGTGCTGTACCCGCTCTCGGTGGTTCACACGTTGCGTGACCCTGTGCCTTTGGAGGGTTTTCAGGGCGGGTGGCACCTCTGCGCTGCGAGCGCGAAGAGGCGTAGAGGCCTTTCACACTGGAGGAAGGGCCTGCATCTATCTCACGGAGAAAATGTGTACGTCGCCCGGCAGATGGAGGCGCGCTCTTGACACCATTTCTTCTGCCCGTTTAAAACACAAGTATTTGTACTCGATCCGGGCTGCCTGGTTACATGCTTGGCAGTCCGCATCACCCCGAGTACCTTTCCTGAAGTTTGATTCGTAGCTGGGTAAACTCGGGCTTCAGAGGCTAGATGAGACCCAACGTGTTCGGCTTGTGGCGAAAGCCTTTGACCAGAGGCCTATACGCTTGTGCTCGTGGCGAGGGCTAGGCAAGAACGTTTACGCACTGGGTTTTTATCTTTACTCCAAGCTGCCCCTTTCGGCTGCAGCAGGCGGCGTGTCCGTATCCCAGCCAGGGAAGCAGGCCCGTGGGGGAGTCTGCCAGGCGACAGGCCTCCACTCTAGATAACGGCGAAAGTGCATCGAGGCCTTCGGAAGCCCCTCTCAAGGAAAGGCTCCTCTCCGGACTAGAAGACTTTGCTAGCGGACTTCAGCAGCTCCTCTCCTTCAGGGTGCTCCGGCTGTGAAGACTAGTGAAAGCCACCATGGTCCCCAGCTTCTGAACGGCTCTTTCCCGAGTTGGTCCCATCCGTGGAAACGCCGAAGGGGCTGATCTCAACCGATCGGGCTGCGCACCGTGAGTCTCTGGGGTAGGGCAGCCCTGAGCCAGTGTGCCACCCAAGGAATGAAAAGCCAAGTTTCCTTACCCACAAGAAGGCACACTGAGGCCCGGTGTGTTCTCTATGAAATTTACGTGGGCTTGAAGGGTGATGCCTATACTACATTGTGGAAAGGCTGGGTCTTACGGCTCTCTCTTTCTCCCTCTCTCGGGCCCATACCCTGGTGCTCAGCTCTTGTGGGAATGCTGAGTGAGAGACACCGCCACTGTGCTGGACTCAGAAGGCTTCCTCCCTTTATGGCAATTCTGTTTGTCTCTTACGTCGAGGAGCAATGGAGGGTGCGCACAGGTATTCTGAAATCAACTGGCTGACGACAGAGGCTCCGGGGGAGCTGGTTCCTCGGTGGAAGGAGCCAAAAGGCCCGCCTTCCTATGGTCTCCTTTAGAGCTGCCGGACACCCGGCCGTCTGAGGCCTAACAATTGGACATTGTGACGGCATGGCATGGAAACCCTGGGAACCCTAAGACACGGTGGAAGTGCGGTTCGCAAGCTGGGTGCCAGGAACCTTCAAAGCACAGTGTGGTTTCATGTACGAAAGCGAGCCCAAGCGTCTGAGGCTGGCAGCCTCTTGCTTGCGAGGCTTGGTGTCCCCGTGGGCCTGACGGCTACTTCCCTGTTTCCGGCACCCTCAGGAAACTCTTCAGAAGAGCCTTCGGAAGCCGCTGAGAGAGAACAGCTGCGAAGTGGAGGCACAGAGCAGTCACCTCGATACCAGCCCCGTGTCCCAAGCAACGATCCTTCCCCGGAGGGTTCTTAACCCACCCAGGGATTCAAGCAGGGAGTTTGCCTTGTCCAACTTGCACAGGAAACTGGCATGAGAGGTAGGGCTCATGTACTTGCGTTCACACGACGAGGCCCGGAGAAGTTCTCACGGAGCCGAATCCAGCACCCTTCCTCCACCACGTGTGTACAACAAAGGAGCGCTGGGCAGTGGGTGTTCTCAGGCCAAGAGAGAAGTCCTTGTTCTGTGCTGCACCTGCTGGGTGGTTCAAGGGTTCTCTGACCTTCCTCCTCTGGAAGCTTTTCAGAGCTGAGGCTACCCCTGGGCTGCGAAAGCAGAGAGGCGTAGAGGCCTTTCACACTGAAGGCGTGGGCTGGTTTCCCAGGGAGAAAGTGTACGTCGCCCACACCCACACCCCCACCCCACCCCAGCTGGAGGCGTGCAGGTTGACACCATTTTGTTCTGCCCACGGAAAATACAAAGAGGCGTACACGATTTGGGCTGTCTGGCGAAAGGATTCTGAATCGCTGGCACCCTGAGTACCTTTCCTGAAGTTTGCCTCCTAGCTGGTTAAACTCGGCGTTCAGAGGCGAGATGAGAACAGACTTGCTCAGCGTGCGGCGACGAGCCTTGATGCCCTGCCCTAAACGTTTGTGCTTCTGGCCAGCGTCGCGCAAGTACTTTGACACGTAGGATTCTTACCTTTACTCTAAGCTGTCCCTGTTGGCTGAAGCAGTCGGCGTGTCTGTATCGCAGCCTGGGAGGCAGGGCGTTGGGGGAGTCCGCCAAGTGACTGGCCTCCATCATAGCTGAGAAAGTGCGTCGAGGTTTTCGGGAGCCACTTACAGGGAAAGGTTGCAATTCGGAATTGGAGACTGTGCTGGCAAACGTCAGCAGCTCCTCTCCCTCGCAGTGCTCTGGGTGTGCCGACTCCTAACAGCCACCACGGTCCCCAGCTTGTGAACGGTCCCACTGCGAGCCGGTTTCATCCGTGAAAGATCCACGTGAGGCCGATCTCCAGCGATCGGGCTCCACGCCTTGAGCCTCTGGGACAGGGCAGCCCTGTGCCGATGTGCCCACCAGGGGACGCAACCGAAGTTTACTTACCACGGGAAAGCGCATCAAGGCCTCGTGTTCTCTCCATGAGATGAACGCGAGCTTGAAGGGTGACGCGTCAGAGTACACTGTGAACAGCTCGCCGGTACGCCTGTCTTGCCCCCTCTCACGGTCTCACGCACCCGGGCTCAGTTCCCTGTTGGAATGCTGAGTGGGAGCGCCAGCCTCCCTTCTGGACTCTGAAGCCTTCCGCCCCTAATGGCAAGTCTGTGTGCCTCTCACGTGGGGGGGCGGAATGAGGTCGCCCGCAGAGGTTCTGACATGAAAGAACTAAAGACGCGTGGTGCTGAGGAGCTGGTTCCTCATGGAGGGAGCCCAAAGGCCAGAACGCCGAAGGTCTCTTCCAAGGCTGCCGGACGCTCTGCCCTTCTAGGCCTGAGATACGGACCTTGTGACGGCACGGAAAGCCTGCGAGATTTAGGAGACATCGCCAGTGCAAGTGGCAATCCGGAAGGAAGACCCTTCAAGGCGGAGGGTCCTTTCCTGCACAAAACTGCGCCCTAGCATTTAACTTCACAGAACAGGTATCCTCGCACGCCTGTGGCTTACTCTACAGAAAGGACACTGTGAGCAACCTCTTCCGAAAAGCCTTCGCCAACGGCTTGGAGACAACAGCAAGCGAGCGCAGTGGAGGCACAGACCATTATCCTAGATAGCAGCACAGTGTCTCTAGCAGAGATCGCCTCCCGGAGGATACTTACGCCACACCGAGGTTCCAGCAGGGAGTTTTGCCTTGTAGCAGTACAACTCACTCAAGAAACAGGGCTGAGGTGTAGGGCTAATCTGACGTGCGCTCACTCTATGTGTCCGCGAGAAGGTTTCACGGAGCAGAAGGCATCACCGACCGCGACCACGTGTGTGCACCCAAGAAGCCCTGTGCCGTGGGTGTTCTCAGGCCGACCGAGAAGACCTAGGTGTGTGCTGTACCCGCTCTCGGTGGTTCACACGTTGCGTGACCCTGTGCCTTTGGAGGGTTTTCAGGGCGGGTGGCACCTCTGCGCTGCGAGCGCGAAGAGGCGTAGAGGCCTTTCACACTGGAGGAAGGGCCTGCATCTATCTCACGGAGAAAATGTGTACGTCGCCCGGCAGATGGAGGCGCGCTCTTGACACCATTTCTTCTGCCCGTTTAAAACACAAGTATTTGTACTCGATCCGGGCTGCCTGGTTACATGCTTGGCAGTCCGCATCACCCCGAGTACCTTTCCTGAAGTTTGATTCGTAGCTGGGTAAACTCGGGCTTCAGAGGCTAGATGAGACCCAACGTGTTCGGCTTGTGGCGAAAGCCTTTGACCAGAGGCCTATACGCTTGTGCTCGTGGCGAGGGCTAGGCAAGAACGTTTACGCACTGGGTTTTTATCTTTACTCCAAGCTGCCCCTTTCGGCTGCAGCAGGCGGCGTGTCCGTATCCCAGCCAGGGAAGCAGGCCCGTGGGGGAGTCTGCCAGGCGACAGGCCTCCACTCTAGATAACGGCGAAAGTGCATCGAGGCCTTCGGAAGCCCCTCTCAAGGAAAGGCTCCTCTCCGGACTAGAAGACTTTGCTAGCGGACTTCAGCAGCTCCTCTCCTTCAGGGTGCTCCGGCTGTGAAGACTAGTGAAAGCCACCATGGTCCCCAGCTTCTGAACGGCTCTTTCCCGAGTTGGTCCCATCCGTGGAAACGCCGAAGGGGCTGATCTCAACCGATCGGGCTGCGCACCGTGAGTCTCTGGGGTAGGGCAGCCCTGAGCCAGTGTGCCACCCAAGGAATGAAAAGCCAAGTTTCCTTACCCACAAGAAGGCACACTGAGGCCCGGTGTGTTCTCTATGAAATTTACGTGGGCTTGAAGGGTGATGCCTATACTACATTGTGGAAAGGCTGGGTCTTACGGCTCTCTCTTTCTCCCTCTCTCGGGCCCATACCCTGGTGCTCAGCTCTTGTGGGAATGCTGAGTGAGAGACACCGCCACTGTGCTGGACTCAGAAGGCTTCCTCCCTTTATGGCAATTCTGTTTGTCTCTTACGTCGAGGAGCAATGGAGGGTGCGCACAGGTATTCTGAAATCAACTGGCTGACGACAGAGGCTCCGGGGGAGCTGGTTCCTCGGTGGAAGGAGCCAAAAGGCCCGCCTTCCTATGGTCTCCTTTAGAGCTGCCGGACACCCGGCCGTCTGAGGCCTAACAATTGGACATTGTGACGGCATGGCATGGAAACCCTGGGAACCCTAAGACACGGTGGAAGTGCGGTTCGCAAGCTGGGTGCCAGGAACCTTCAAAGCACAGTGTGGTTTCATGTACGAAAGCGAGCCCAAGCGTCTGAGGCTGGCAGCCTCTTGCTTGCGAGGCTTGGTGTCCCCGTGGGCCTGACGGCTACTTCCCTGTTTCCGGCACCCTCAGGAAACTCTTCAGAAGAGCCTTCGGAAGCCGCTGAGAGAGAACAGCTGCGAAGTGGAGGCACAGAGCAGTCACCTCGATACCAGCCCCGTGTCCCAAGCAACGATCCTTCCCCGGAGGGTTCTTAACCCACCCAGGGATTCAAGCAGGGAGTTTGCCTTGTCCAACTTGCACAGGAAACTGGCATGAGAGGTAGGGCTCATGTACTTGCGTTCACACGACGAGGCCCGGAGAAGTTCTCACGGAGCCGAATCCAGCACCCTTCCTCCACCACGTGTGTACAACAAAGGAGCGCTGGGCAGTGGGTGTTCTCAGGCCAAGAGAGAAGTCCTTGTTCTGTGCTGCACCTGCTGGGTGGTTCAAGGGTTCTCTGACCTTCCTCCTCTGGAAGCTTTTCAGAGCTGAGGCTACCCCTGGGCTGCGAAAGCAGAGAGGCGTAGAGGCCTTTCACACTGAAGGCGTGGGCTGGTTTCCCAGGGAGAAAGTGTACGTCGCCCACACCCACACCCCCACCCCACCCCAGCTGGAGGCGTGCAGGTTGACACCATTTTGTTCTGCCCACGGAAAATACAAAGAGGCGTACACGATTTGGGCTGTCTGGCGAAAGGATTCTGAATCGCTGGCACCCTGAGTACCTTTCCTGAAGTTTGCCTCCTAGCTGGTTAAACTCGGCGTTCAGAGGCGAGATGAGAACAGACTTGCTCAGCGTGCGGCGACGAGCCTTGATGCCCTGCCCTAAACGTTTGTGCTTCTGGCCAGCGTCGCGCAAGTACTTTGACACGTAGGATTCTTACCTTTACTCTAAGCTGTCCCTGTTGGCTGAAGCAGTCGGCGTGTCTGTATCGCAGCCTGGGAGGCAGGGCGTTGGGGGAGTCCGCCAAGTGACTGGCCTCCATCATAGCTGAGAAAGTGCGTCGAGGTTTGCGGGAGCCACTTACAGGGAAAGGTTGCAATTCGGAATTGGAGACTGTGCTGGCAAACGTCAGCAGCTCCTCTCCCTCGCAGTGCTCTGGGTGTGCCGACTCCTAACAGCCACCACGGTCCCCAGCTTGTGAACGGTCCCACTGCGAGCCGGTTTCATCCGTGAAAGATCCACGTGAGGCCGATCTCCAGCGATCGGGCTCCACGCCTTGAGCCTCTGGGACAGGGCAGCCCTGTGCCGATGTGCCCACCAGGGGACGCAACCGAAGTTTACTTACCACGGGAAAGCGCATCAAGGCCTCGTGTTCTCTCCATGAGATGAACGCGAGCTTGAAGGGTGACGCGTCAGAGTACACTGTGAACAGCTCGCCGGTACGCCTGTCTTGCCCCCTCTCACGGTCTCACGCACCCGGGCTCAGTTCCCTGTTGGAATGCTGAGTGGGAGCGCCAGCCTCCCTTCTGGACTCTGAAGCCTTCCGCCCCTAATGGCAAGTCTGTGTGCCTCTCACGTGGGGGGGCGGAATGAGGTCGCCCGCAGAGGTTCTGACATGAAAGAACTAAAGACGCGTGGTGCTGAGGAGCTGGTTCCTCATGGAGGGAGCCCAAAGGCCAGAACGCCGAAGGTCTCTTCCAAGGCTGCCGGACGCTCTGCCGTTCTAGGCCTGAGATACGGACCTTGTGACGGCACGGAAAGCCTGCGAGATTTAGGAGACATCGCCAGTGCAAGTGGCAATCCGGAAGGAAGACCCTTCAAGGCGGAGGGTCCTTTCCTGCACAAAACTGCGCCCTAGCATTTAACTTCACAGAACAGGTATCCTCGCACGCCTGTGGCTTACTCTACAGAAAGGACACTGTGAGCAACCTCTTCCGAAAAGCCTTCGCCAACGGCTTGGAGACAACAGCAAGCGAGCGCAGTGGAGGCACAGACCATTATCCTAGATAGCAGCACAGTGTCTCTAGCAGAGATCGCCTCCCGGAGGATACTTACGCCACACCGAGGTTCCAGCAGGGAGTTTTGCCTTGTAGCAGTACAACTCACTCAAGAAACAGGGCTGAGGTGTAGGGCTAATCTGACGTGCGCTCACTCTATGTGTCCGCGAGAAGGTTTCACGGAGCAGAAGGCATCACCGACCGCGACCACGTGTGTGCACCCAAGAAGCCCTGTGCCGTGGGTGTTCTCAGGCCGACCGAGAAGACCTAGGTGTGTGCTGTACCCGCTCTCGGTGGTTCACACGTTGCGTGACCCTGTGCCTTTGGAGGGTTTTCAGGGCGGGTGGCACCTCTGCGCTGCGAGCGCGAAGAGGCGTAGAGGCCTTTCACACTGGAGGAAGGGCCTGCATCTATCTCACGGAGAAAATGTGTACGTCGCCCGGCAGATGGAGGCGCGCTCTTGACACCATTTCTTCTGCCCGTTTAAAACACAAGTATTTGTACTCGATCCGGGCTGCCTGGTTACATGCTTGGCAGTCCGCATCACCCCGAGTACCTTTCCTGAAGTTTGATTCGTAGCTGGGTAAACTCGGGCTTCAGAGGCTAGATGAGACCCAACGTGTTCGGCTTGTGGCGAAAGCCTTTGACCAGAGGCCTATACGCTTGTGCTCGTGGCGAGGGCTAGGCAAGAACGTTTACGCACTGGGTTTTTATCTTTACTCCAAGCTGCCCCTTTCGGCTGCAGCAGGCGGCGTGTCCGTATCCCAGCCAGGGAAGCAGGCCCGTGGGGGAGTCTGCCAGGCGACAGGCCTCCACTCTAGATAACGGCGAAAGTGCATCGAGGCCTTCGGAAGCCCCTCTCAAGGAAAGGCTCCTCTCCGGACTAGAAGACTTTGCTAGCGGACTTCAGCAGCTCCTCTCCTTCAGGGTGCTCCGGCTGTGAAGACTAGTGAAAGCCACCATGGTCCCCAGCTTCTGAACGGCTCTTTCCCGAGTTGGTCCCATCCGTGGAAACGCCGAAGGGGCTGATCTCAACCGATCGGGCTGCGCACCGTGAGTCTCTGGGGTAGGGCAGCCCTGAGCCAGTGTGCCACCCAAGGAATGAAAAGCCAAGTTTCCTTACCCACAAGAAGGCACACTGAGGCCCGGTGTGTTCTCTATGAAATTTACGTGGGCTTGAAGGGTGATGCCTATACTACATTGTGGAAAGGCTGGGTCTTACGGCTCTCTCTTTCTCCCTCTCTCGGGCCCATACCCTGGTGCTCAGCTCTTGTGGGAATGCTGAGTGAGAGACACCGCCACTGTGCTGGACTCAGAAGGCTTCCTCCCTTTATGGCAATTCTGTTTGTCTCTTACGTCGAGGAGCAATGGAGGGTGCGCACAGGTATTCTGAAATCAACTGGCTGACGACAGAGGCTCCGGGGGAGCTGGTTCCTCGGTGGAAGGAGCCAAAAGGCCCGCCTTCCTATGGTCTCCTTTAGAGCTGCCGGACACCCGGCCGTCTGAGGCCTAACAATTGGACATTGTGACGGCATGGCATGGAAACCCTGGGAACCCTAAGACACGGTGGAAGTGCGGTTCGCAAGCTGGGTGCCAGGAACCTTCAAAGCACAGTGTGGTTTCATGTACGAAAGCGAGCCCAAGCGTCTGAGGCTGGCAGCCTCTTGCTTGCGAGGCTTGGTGTCCTCGTGGGCCTGACGGCTACTTCCCTGTTTCCGGCACCCTCAGGAAACTCTTCAGAAGAGCCTTCGGAAGCCGCTGAGAGAGAACAGCTGCGAAGTGGAGGCACAGAGCAGTCACCTCCATACCAGCCCCGTGTCCCAAGCAACGATCCTTTCCCGGAGGGTTCTTAACCCACCCAGGGATTCAAGCAGGGAGTTTGCCTTGTCCAACTTGCACAGGAAACTGGCATGAGAGGTAGGGCTCATGTACTTGCGTTCACACGATGAGGCCCGGAGAAGTTCTCACGGAGCCGAATCCAGCACCCTTCCTCCACCACGTGTGTACAACAAAGGAGCGCTGGGCAGTGGGTGTTCTCAGGCCAAGAGAGAAGTCCTTGTTCTGTGCTGCACCTGCTGGGTGGTTCAAGGGTTCTCTGACCTTCCTCCTCTGGAAGCTTTTCAGAGCTGAGGCTACCCCTGGGCTGCGAAAGCAGAGAGGCGTAGAGGCCTTTCACACTGAAGGCGTGGGCTGGTTTCCCAGGGAGAAAGTGTACGTCGCCCACACCCACACCCCCACCCCACCCCAGCTGGAGGCGTGCAGGTTGACACCATTTTGTTCTGCCCACGGAAAATACAAAGAGGCGTACACGATTTGGGCTGTCTGGCGAAAGGATTCTGAATCGCTGGCACCCTGAGTACCTTTCCTGAAGTTTGCCTCCTAGCTGGTTAAACTCGGCGTTCAGAGGCGAGATGAGAACAAACTTGCTCAGCGTGCGGCGACGAGCCTTGATGCCCTGCCCTAAACGTTTGTGCTTCTGGCCAGCGTCGCGCAAGTACTTTGACACGTAGGATTCTTACCTTTACTCTAAGCTGTCCCTGTTGGCTGAAGCAGTCGGCGTGTCTGTATCGCAGCCTGGGAGGCAGGGCGTTGGGGGAGTCCGCCAAGTGACTGGCCTCCATCATAGCTGAGAAAGTGCGTCGAGGTTTGCGGGAGCCACTTACAGGGAAAGGTTGCAATTCGGAATTGGAGACTGTGCTGGCAAACGTCAGCAGCTCCTCTCCCTCGCAGTGCTCTGGGTGTGCCGACTCCTAACAGCCACCACGGTCCCCAGCTTGTGAACGGTCCCACTGCGAGCCGGTTTCATCCGTGAAAGATCCACGTGAGGCCGATCTCCAGCGATCGGGCTCCACGCCTTGAGCCTCTGGGACAGGGCAGCCCTGTGCCGATGTGCCCACCAGGGGACGCAACCGAAGTTTACTTACCACGGGAAAGCGCATCAAGGCCTCGTGTTCTCTCCATGAGATGAACGCGAGCTTGAAGGGTGACGCGTCAGAGTACACTGTGAACAGCTCGCCGGTACGCCTGTCTTGCCCCCTCTCACGGTCTCACGCACCCGGGCTCAGTTCCCTGTTGGAATGCTGAGTGGGAGCGCCAGCCTCCCTTCTGGACTCTGAAGCCTTCCGCCCCTAATGGCAAGTCTGTGTGCCTCTCACGTGGGGGGGCGGAATGAGGTCGCCCGCAGAGGTTCTGACATGAAAGAACTAAAGACGCGTGGTGCTGAGGAGCTGGTTCCTCATGGAGGGAGCCCAAAGGCCAGAACGCCGAAGGTCTCTTCCAAGGCTGCCGGACGCTCTGCCCTTCTAGGCCTGAGATACGGACCTTGTGACGGCACGGAAAGCCTGCGAGATTTAGGAGACATCGCCAGTGCAAGTGGCAATCCGGAAGGAAGACCCTTCAAGGCGGAGGGTCCTTTCCTGCACAAAACTGCGCCCTAGCATTTAACTTCACAGAACAGGTATCCTCGCACGCCTGTGGCTTACTCTACAGAAAGGACACTGTGAGCAACCTCTTCCGAAAAGCCTTCGCCAACGGCTTGGAGACAACAGCAAGCGAGCGCAGTGGAGGCACAGACCATTATCCTAGATAGCAGCACAGTGTCTCTAGCAGAGATCGCCTCCCGGAGGATACTTACGCCACACCGAGGTTCCAGCAGGGAGTTTTGCCTTGTAGCAGTACAACTCACTCAAGAAACAGGGCTGAGGTGTAGGGCTAATCTGACGTGCGCTCACTCTATGTGTCCGCGAGAAGGTTTCACGGAGCAGAAGGCATCACCGACCGCGACCACGTGTGTGCACCCAAGAAGCCCTGTGCCGTGGGTGTTCTCAGGCCGACCGAGAAGACCTAGGTGTGTGCTGTACCCGCTCTCGGTGGTTCACACGTTGCGTGACCCTGTGCCTTTGGAGGGTTTTCAGGGCGGGTGGCACCTCTGCGCTGCGAGCGCGAAGAGGCGTAGAGGCCTTTCACACTGGAGGAAGGGCCTGCATCTATCTCACGGAGAAAATGTGTACGTCGCCCGGCAGATGGAGGCGCGCTCTTGACACCATTTCTTCTGCCCGTTTAAAACACAAGTATTTGTACTCGATCCGGGCTGCCTGGTTACATGCTTGGCAGTCCGCATCACCCCGAGTACCTTTCCTGAAGTTTGATTCGTAGCTGGGTAAACTCGGGCTTCAGAGGCTAGATGAGACCCAACGTGTTCGGCTTGTGGCGAAAGCCTTTGACCAGAGGCCTATACGCTTGTGCTCGTGGCGAGGGCTAGGCAAGAACGTTTACGCACTGGGTTTTTATCTTTACTCCAAGCTGCCCCTTTCGGCTGCAGCAGGCGGCGTGTCCGTATCCCAGCCAGGGAAGCAGGCCCGTGGGGGAGTCTGCCAGGCGACAGGCCTCCACTCTAGATAACGGCGAAAGTGCATCGAGGCCTTCGGAAGCCCCTCTCAAGGAAAGGCTCCTCTCCGGACTAGAAGACTTTGCTAGCGGACTTCAGCAGCTCCTCTCCTTCAGGGTGCTCCGGCTGTGAAGACTAGTGAAAGCCACCATGGTCCCCAGCTTCTGAACGGCTCTTTCCCGAGTTGGTCCCATCCGTGGAAACGCCGAAGGGGCTGATCTCAACCGATCGGGCTGCGCACCGTGAGTCTCTGGGGTAGGGCAGCCCTGAGCCAGTGTGCCACCCAAGGAATGAAAAGCCAAGTTTCCTTACCCACAAGAAGGCACACTGAGGCCCGGTGTGTTCTCTATGAAATTTACGTGGGCTTGAAGGGTGATGCCTATACTACATTGTGGAAAGGCTGGGTCTTACGGCTCTCTCTTTCTCCCTCTCTCGGGCCCATACCCTGGTGCTCAGCTCTTGTGGGAATGCTGAGTGAGAGACACCGCCACTGTGCTGGACTCAGAAGGCTTCCTCCCTTTATGGCAATTCTGTTTGTCTCTTACGTCGAGGAGCAATGGAGGGTGCGCACAGGTATTCTGAAATCAACTGGCTGACGACAGAGGCTCCGGGGGAGCTGGTTCCTCGGTGGAAGGAGCCAAAAGGCCCGCCTTCCTATGGTCTCCTTTAGAGCTGCCGGACACCCGGCCGTCTGAGGCCTAACAATTGGACATTGTGACGGCATGGCATGGAAACCCTGGGAACCCTAAGACACGGTGGAAGTGCGGTTCGCAAGCTGGGTGCCAGGAACCTTCAAAGCACAGTGTGGTTTCATGTACGAAAGCGAGCCCAAGCGTCTGAGGCTGGCAGCCTCTTGCTTGCGAGGCTTGGTGTCCCCGTGGGCCTGACGGCTACTTCCCTGTTTCCGGCACCCTCAGGAAACTCTTCAGAAGAGCCTTCGGAAGCCGCTGAGAGAGAACAGCTGCGAAGTGGAGGCACAGAGCAGTCACCTCGATACCAGCCCCGTGTCCCAAGCAACGATCCTTCCCCGGAGGGTTCTTAACCCACCCAGGGATTCAAGCAGGGAGTTTGCCTTGTCCAACTTGCACAGGAAACTGGCATGAGAGGTAGGGCTCATGTACTTGCGTTCACACGACGAGGCCCGGAGAAGTTCTCACGGAGCCGAATCCAGCACCCTTCCTCCACCACGTGTGTACAACAAAGGAGCGCTGGGCAGTGGGTGTTCTCAGGCCAAGAGAGAAGTCCTTGTTCTGTGCTGCACCTGCTGGGTGGTTCAAGGGTTCTCTGACCTTCCTCCTCTGGAAGCTTTTCAGAGCTGAGGCTACCCCTGGGCTGCGAAAGCAGAGAGGCGTAGAGGCCTTTCACACTGAAGGCGTGGGCTGGTTTCCCAGGGAGAAAGTGTACGTCGCCCACACCCACACCCCCACCCCACCCCAGCTGGAGGCGTGCAGGTTGACACCATTTTGTTCTGCCCACGGAAAATACAAAGAGGCGTACACGATTTGGGCTGTCTGGCGAAAGGATTCTGAATCGCTGGCACCCTGAGTACCTTTCCTGAAGTTTGCCTCCTAGCTGGTTAAACTCGGCGTTCAGAGGCGAGATGAGAACAGACTTGCTCAGCGTGCGGCGACGAGCCTTGATGCCCTGCCCTAAACGTTTGTGCTTCTGGCCAGCGTCGCGCAAGTACTTTGACACGTAGGATTCTTACCTTTACTCTAAGCTGTCCCTGTTGGCTGAAGCAGTCGGCGTGTCTGTATCGCAGCCTGGGAGGCAGGGCGTTGGGGGAGTCCGCCAAGTGACTGGCCTCCATCATAGCTGAGAAAGTGCGTCGAGGTTTGCGGGAGCCACTTACAGGGAAAGGTTGCAATTCGGAATTGGAGACTGTGCTGGCAAACGTCAGCAGCTCCTCTCCCTCGCAGTGCTCTGGGTGTGCCGACTCCTAACAGCCACCACGGTCCCCAGCTTGTGAACGGTCCCACTGCGAGCCGGTTTCATCCGTGAAAGATCCACGTGAGGCCGATCTCCAGCGATCGGGCTCCACGCCTTGAGCCTCTGGGACAGGGCAGCCCTGTGCCGATGTGCCCACCAGGGGACGCAACCGAAGTTTACTTACCACGGGAAAGCGCATCAAGGCCTCGTGTTCTCTCCATGAGATGAACGCGAGCTTGAAGGGTGACGCGTCAGAGTACACTGTGAACAGCTCGCCGGTACGCCTGTCTTGCCCCCTCTCACGGTCTCACGCACCCGGGCTCAGTTCCCTGTTGGAATGCTGAGTGGGAGCGCCAGCCTCCCTTCTGGACTCTGAAGCCTTCCGCCCCTAATGGCAAGTCTGTGTGCCTCTCACGTGGGGGGGCGGAATGAGGTCGCCCGCAGAGGTTCTGACATGAAAGAACTAAAGACGCGTGGTGCTGAGGAGCTGGTTCCTCATGGAGGGAGCCCAAAGGCCAGAACGCCGAAGGTCTCTTCCAAGGCTGCCGGACGCTCTGCCCTTCTAGGCCTGAGATACGGACCTTGTGACGGCACGGAAAGCCTGCGAGATTTAGGAGACATCGCCAGTGCAAGTGGCAATCCGGAAGGAAGACCCTTCAAGGCGGAGGGTCCTTTCCTGCACAAAACTGCGCCCTAGCATTTAACTTCACAGAACAGGTATCCTCGCACGCCTGTGGCTTACTCTACAGAAAGGACACTGTGAGCAACCTCTTCCGAAAAGCCTTCGCCAACGGCTTGGAGACAACAGCAAGCGAGCGCAGTGGAGGCACAGACCATTATCCTAGATAGCAGCACAGTGTCTCTAGCAGAGATCGCCTCCCGGAGGATACTTACGCCACACCGAGGTTCCAGCAGGGAGTTTTGCCTTGTAGCAGTACAACTCACTCAAGAAACAGGGCTGAGGTGTAGGGCTAATCTGACGTGCGCTCACTCTATGTGTCCGCGAGAAGGTTTCACGGAGCAGAAGGCATCACCGACCGCGACCACGTGTGTGCACCCAAGAAGCCCTGTGCCGTGGGTGTTCTCAGGCCGACCGAGAAGACCTAGGTGTGTGCTGTACCCGCTCTCGGTGGTTCACACGTTGCGTGACCCTGTGCCTTTGGAGGGTTTTCAGGGCGGGTGGCACCTCTGCGCTGCGAGCGCGAAGAGGCGTAGAGGCCTTTCACACTGGAGGAAGGGCCTGCATCTATCTCACGGAGAAAATGTGTACGTCGCCCGGCAGATGGAGGCGCGCTCTTGACACCATTTCTTCTGCCCGTTTAAAACACAAGTATTTGTACTCGATCCGGGCTGCCTGGTTACATGCTTGGCAGTCCGCATCACCCCGAGTACCTTTCCTGAAGTTTGATTCGTAGCTGGGTAAACTCGGGCTTCAGAGGCTAGATGAGACCCAACGTGTTCGGCTTGTGGCGAAAGCCTTTGACCAGAGGCCTATACGCTTGTGCTCGTGGCGAGGGCTAGGCAAGAACGTTTACGCACTGGGTTTTTATCTTTACTCCAAGCTGCCCCTTTCGGCTGCAGCAGGCGGCGTGTCCGTATCCCAGCCAGGGAAGCAGGCCCGTGGGGGAGTCTGCCAGGCGACAGGCCTCCACTCTAGATAACGGCGAAAGTGCATCGAGGCCTTCGGAAGCCCCTCTCAAGGAAAGGCTCCTCTCCGGACTAGAAGACTTTGCTAGCGGACTTCAGCAGCTCCTCTCCTTCAGGGTGCTCCGGCTGTGAAGACTAGTGAAAGCCACCATGGTCCCCAGCTTCTGAACGGCTCTTTCCCGAGTTGGTCCCATCCGTGGAAACGCCGAAGGGGCTGATCTCAACCGATCGGGCTGCGCACCGTGAGTCTCTGGGGTAGGGCAGCCCTGAGCCAGTGTGCCACCCAAGGAATGAAAAGCCAAGTTTCCTTACCCACAAGAAGGCACACTGAGGCCCGGTGTGTTCTCTATGAAATTTACGTGGGCTTGAAGGGTGATGCCTATACTACATTGTGGAAAGGCTGGGTCTTACGGCTCTCTCTTTCTCCCTCTCTCGGGCCCATACCCTGGTGCTCAGCTCTTGTGGGAATGCTGAGTGAGAGACACCGCCACTGTGCTGGACTCAGAAGGCTTCCTCCCTTTATGGCAATTCTGTTTGTCTCTTACGTCGAGGAGCAATGGAGGGTGCGCACAGGTATTCTGAAATCAACTGGCTGACGACAGAGGCTCCGGGGGAGCTGGTTTCTCGGTGGAAGGAGCCAAAAGGCCCGCCTTCCTATGGTCTCCTTTAGAGCTGCCGGACACCCGGCCGTCTGAGGCCTAACAATTGGACATTGTGACGGCATGGCATGGAAACCCTGGGAACCCTAAGACACGGTGGAAGTGCGGTTCGCAAGCTGGGTGCCAGGAACCTTCAAAGCACAGTGTGGTTTCATGTACGAAAGCGAGCCCAAGCGTCTGAGGCTGGCAGCCTCTTGCTTGCGAGGCTTGGTGTCCTCGTGGGCCTGACGGCTACTTCCCTGTTTCCGGCACCCTCAGGAAACTCTTCAGAAGAGCCTTCGGAAGCCGCTGAGAGAGAACAGCTGCGAAGTGGAGGCACAGAGCAGTCACCTCGATACCAGCCCCGTGTCCCAAGCAACGATCCTTCCCCGGAGGGTTCTTAACCCACCCAGGGATTCAAGCAGGGAGTTTGCCTTGTCCAACTTGCACAGGAAACTGGCATGAGAGGTAGGGCTCATGTACTTGCGTTCACACGACGAGGCCCGGAGAAGTTCTCACGGAGCCGAATCCAGCACCCTTCCTCCACCACGTGTGTACAACAAAGGAGCGCTGGGCAGTGGGTGTTCTCAGGCCAAGAGAGAAGTCCTTGTTCTGTGCTGCACCTGCTGGGTGGTTCAAGGGTTCTCTGACCTTCCTCCTCTGGAAGCTTTTCAGAGCTGAGGCTACCCCTGGGCTGCGAAAGCAGAGAGGCGTAGAGGCCTTTCACACTGAAGGCGTGGGCTGGTTTCCCAGGGAGAAAGTGTACGTCGCCCACACCCACACCCCCACCCCACCCCAGCTGGAGGCGTGCAGGTTGACACCATTTTGTTCTGCCCACGGAAAATACAAAGAGGCGTACACGATTTGGGCTGTCTGGCGAAAGGATTCTGAATCGCTGGCACCCTGAGTACCTTTCCTGAAGTTTGCCTCCTAGCTGGTTAAACTCGGCGTTCAGAGGCGAGATGAGAACAGACTTGCTCAGCGTGCGGCGACGAGCCTTGATGCCCTGCCCTAAACGTTTGTGCTTCTGGCCAGCGTCGCGCAAGTACTTTGACACGTAGGATTCTTACCTTTACTCTAAGCTGTCCCTGTTGGCTGAAGCAGTCGGCGTGTCTGTATCGCAGCCTGGGAGGCAGGGCGTTGGGGGAGTCCGCCAAGTGACTGGCCTCCATCATAGCTGAGAAAGTGCGTCGAGGTTTTCGGGAGCCACTTACAGGGAAAGGTTGCAATTCGGAATTGGAGACTGTGCTGGCAAACGTCAGCAGCTCCTCTCCCTCGCAGTGCTCTGGGTGTGCCGACTCCTAACAGCCACCACGGTCCCCAGCTTGTGAACGGTCCCACTGCGAGCCGGTTTCATCCGTGAAAGATCCACGTGAGGCCGATCTCCAGCGATCGGGCTCCACGCCTTGAGCCTCTGGGACAGGGCAGCCCTGTGCCGATGTGCCCACCAGGGGACGCAACCGAAGTTTACTTACCACGGGAAAGCGCATCAAGGCCTCGTGTTCTCTCCATGAGATGAACGCGAGCTTGAAGGGTGACGCGTCAGAGTACACTGTGAACAGCTCGCCGGTACGCCTGTCTTGCCCCCTCTCACGGTCTCACGCACCCGGGCTCAGTTCCCTGTTGGAATGCTGAGTGGGAGCGCCAGCCTCCCTTCTGGACTCTGAAGCCTTCCGCCCCTAATGGCAAGTCTGTGTGCCTCTCACGTGGGGGGGCGGAATGAGGTCGCCCGCAGAGGTTCTGACATGAAAGAACTAAAGACGCGTGGTGCTGAGGAGCTGGTTCCTCACGGAGGGAGCCCAAAGGCCAGAACGCCGAAGGTCTCTTCCAAGGCTGCCGGACGCTCTGCCCTTCTAGGCCTGAGATACGGACCTTGTGACGGCACGGAAAGCCTGCGAGATTTAGGAGACATCGCCAGTGCAAGTGGCAATCCGGAAGGAAGACCCTTCAAGGCGGAGGGTCCTTTCCTGCACAAAACTGCGCCCTAGCATTTAACTTCACAGAACAGGTATCCTCGCACGCCTGTGGCTTACTCTACAGAAAGGACACTGTGAGCAACCTCTTCCGAAAAGCCTTCGCCAACGGCTTGGAGACAACAGCAAGCGAGCGCAGTGGAGGCACAGACCATTATCCTAGATAGCAGCACAGTGTCTCTAGCAGAGATCGCCTCCCGGAGGATACTTACGCCACACCGAGGTTCCAGCAGGGAGTTTTGCCTTGTAGCAGTACAACTCACTCAAGAAACAGGGCTGAGGTGTAGGGCTAATCTGACGTGCGCTCACTCTATGTGTCCGCGAGAAGGTTTCACGGAGCAGAAGGCATCACCGACCGCGACCACGTGTGTGCACCCAAGAAGCCCTGTGCCGTGGGTGTTCTCAGGCCGACCGAGAAGACCTAGGTGTGTGCTGTACCCGCTCTCGGTGGTTCACACGTTGCGTGACCCTGTGCCTTTGGAGGGTTTTCAGGGCGGGTGGCACCTCTGCGCTGCGAGCGCGAAGAGGCGTAGAGGCCTTTCACACTGGAGGAAGGGCCTGCATCTATCTCACGGAGAAAATGTGTACGTCGCCCGGCAGATGGAGGCGCGCTCTTGACACCATTTCTTCTGCCCGTTTAAAACACAAGTATTTGTACTCGATCCGGGCTGCCTGGTTACATGCTTGGCAGTCCGCATCACCCCGAGTACCTTTCCTGAAGTTTGATTCGTAGCTGGGTAAACTCGGGCTTCAGAGGCTAGATGAGACCCAACGTGTTCGGCTTGTGGCGAAAGCCTTTGACCAGAGGCCTATACGCTTGTGCTCGTGGCGAGGGCTAGGCAAGAACGTTTACGCACTGGGTTTTTATCTTTACTCCAAGCTGCCCCTTTCGGCTGCAGCAGGCGGCGTGTCCGTATCCCAGCCAGGGAAGCAGGCCCGTGGGGGAGTCTGCCAGGCGACAGGCCTCCACTCTAGATAACGGCGAAAGTGCATCGAGGCCTTCGGAAGCCCCTCTCAAGGAAAGGCTCCTCTCCGGACTAGAAGACTTTGCTAGCGGACTTCAGCAGCTCCTCTCCTTCAGGGTGCTCCGGCTGTGAAGACTAGTGAAAGCCACCATGGTCCCCAGCTTCTGAACGGCTCTTTCCCGAGTTGGTCCCATCCGTGGAAACGCCGAAGGGGCTGATCTCAACCGATCGGGCTGCGCACCGTGAGTCTCTGGGGTAGGGCAGCCCTGAGCCAGTGTGCCACCCAAGGAATGAAAAGCCAAGTTTCCTTACCCACAAGAAGGCACACTGAGGCCCGGTGTGTTCTCTATGAAATTTACGTGGGCTTGAAGGGTGATGCCTATACTACATTGTGGAAAGGCTGGGTCTTACGGCTCTCTCTTTCTCCCTCTCTCGGGCCCATACCCTGGTGCTCAGCTCTTGTGGGAATGCTGAGTGAGAGACACCGCCACTGTGCTGGACTCAGAAGGCTTCCTCCCTTTATGGCAATTCTGTTTGTCTCTTACGTCGAGGAGCAATGGAGGGTGCGCACAGGTATTCTGAAATCAACTGGCTGACGACAGAGGCTCCGGGGGAGCTGGTTCCTCGGTGGAAGGAGCCAAAAGGCCCGCCTTCCTATGGTCTCCTTTAGAGCTGCCGGACACCCGGCCGTCTGAGGCCTAACAATTGGACATTGTGACGGCATGGCATGGAAACCCTGGGAACCCTAAGACACGGTGGAAGTGCGGTTCGCAAGCTGGGTGCCAGGAACCTTCAAAGCACAGTGTGGTTTCATGTACGAAAGCGAGCCCAAGCGTCTGAGGCTGGCAGCCTCTTGCTTGCGAGGCTTGGTGTCCCCGTGGGCCTGACGGCTACTTCCCTGTTTCCGGCACCCTCAGGAAACTCTTCAGAAGAGCCTTCGGAAGCCGCTGAGAGAGAACAGCTGCGAAGTGGAGGCACAGAGCAGTCACCTCGATACCAGCCCCGTGTCCCAAGCAACGATCCTTCCCCGGAGGGTTCTTAACCCACCCAGGGATTCAAGCAGGGAGTTTGCCTTGTCCAACTTGCACAGGAAACTGGCATGAGAGGTAGGGCTCATGTACTTGCGTTCACACGACGAGGCCCGGAGAAGTTCTCACGGAGCCGAATCCAGCACCCTTCCTCCACCACGTGTGTACAACAAAGGAGCGCTGGGCAGTGGGTGTTCTCAGGCCAAGAGAGAAGTCCTTGTTCTGTGCTGCACCTGCTGGGTGGTTCAAGGGTTCTCTGACCTTCCTCCTCTGGAAGCTTTTCAGAGCTGAGGCTACCCCTGGGCTGCGAAAGCAGAGAGGCGTAGAGGCCTTTCACACTGAAGGCGTGGGCTGGTTTCCCAGGGAGAAAGTGTACGTCGCCCACACCCACACCCCCACCCCACCCCAGCTGGAGGCGTGCAGGTTGACACCATTTTGTTCTGCCCACGGAAAATACAAAGAGGCGTACACGATTTGGGCTGTCTGGCGAAAGGATTCTGAATCGCTGGCACCCTGAGTACCTTTCCTGAAGTTTGCCTCCTAGCTGGTTAAACTCGGCGTTCAGAGGCGAGATGAGAACAGACTTGCTCAGCGTGCGGCGACGAGCCTTGATGCCCTGCCCTAAACGTTTGTGCTTCTGGCCAGCGTCGCGCAAGTACTTTGACACGTAGGATTCTTACCTTTACTCTAAGCTGTCCCTGTTGGCTGAAGCAGTCGGCGTGTCTGTATCGCAGCCTGGGAGGCAGGGCGTTGGGGGAGTCCGCCAAGTGACTGGCCTCCATCATAGCTGAGAAAGTGCGTCGAGGTTTTCGGGAGCCACTTACAGGGAAAGGTTGCAATTCGGAATTGGAGACTGTGCTGGCAAACGTCAGCAGCTCCTCTCCCTCGCAGTGCTCTGGGTGTGCCGACTCCTAACAGCCACCACGGTCCCCAGCTTGTGAACGGTCCCACTGCGAGCCGGTTTCATCCGTGAAAGATCCACGTGAGGCCGATCTCCAGCGATCGGGCTCCACGCCTTGAGCCTCTGGGACAGGGCAGCCCTGTGCCGATGTGCCCACCAGGGGACGCAACCGAAGTTTACTTACCACGGGAAAGCGCATCAAGGCCTCGTGTTCTCTCCATGAGATGAACGCGAGCTTGAAGGGTGACGCGTCAGAGTACACTGTGAACAGCTCGCCGGTACGCCTGTCTTGCCCCCTCTCACGGTCTCACGCACCCGGGCTCAGTTCCCTGTTGGAATGCTGAGTGGGAGCGCCAGCCTCCCTTCTGGACTCTGAAGCCTTCCGCCCCTAATGGCAAGTCTGTGTGCCTCTCACGTGGGGGGGCGGAATGAGGTCGCCCGCAGAGGTTCTGACATGAAAGAACTAAAGACGCGTGGTGCTGAGGAGCTGGTTCCTCACGGAGGGAGCCCAAAGGCCAGAACGCCGAAGGTCTCTTCCAAGGCTGCCGGACGCTCTGCCCTTCTAGGCCTGAGATACGGACCTTGTGACGGCACGGAAAGCCTGCGAGATTTAGGAGACATCGCCAGTGCAAGTGGCAATCCGGAAGGAAGACCCTTCAAGGCGGAGGGTCCTTTCCTGCACAAAACTGCGCCCTAGCATTTAACTTCACAGAACAGGTATCCTCGCACGCCTGTGGCTTACTCTACAGAAAGGACACTGTGAGCAACCTCTTCCGAAAAGCCTTCGCCAACGGCTTGGAGACAACAGCAAGCGAGCGCAGTGGAGGCACAGACCATTATCCTAGATAGCAGCACAGTGTCTCTAGCAGAGATCGCCTCCCGGAGGATACTTACGCCACACCGAGGTTCCAGCAGGGAGTTTTGCCTTGTAGCAGTACAACTCACTCAAGAAACAGGGCTGAGGTGTAGGGCTAATCTGACGTGCGCTCACTCTATGTGTCCGCGAGAAGGTTTCACGGAGCAGAAGGCATCACCGACCGCGACCACGTGTGTGCACCCAAGAAGCCCTGTGCCGTGGGTGTTCTCAGGCCGACCGAGAAGACCTAGGTGTGTGCTGTACCCGCTCTCGGTGGTTCACACGTTGCGTGACCCTGTGCCTTTGGAGGGTTTTCAGGGCGGGTGGCACCTCTGCGCTGCGAGCGCGAAGAGGCGTAGAGGCCTTTCACACTGGAGGAAGGGCCTGCATCTATCTCACGGAGAAAATGTGTACGTCGCCCGGCAGATGGAGGCGCGCTCTTGACACCATTTCTTCTGCCCGTTTAAAACACAAGTATTTGTACTCGATCCGGGCTGCCTGGTTACATGCTTGGCAGTCCGCATCACCCCGAGTACCTTTCCTGAAGTTTGATTCGTAGCTGGGTAAACTCGGGCTTCAGAGGCTAGATGAGACCCAACGTGTTCGGCTTGTGGCGAAAGCCTTTGACCAGAGGCCTATACGCTTGTGCTCGTGGCGAGGGCTAGGCAAGAACGTTTACGCACTGGGTTTTTATCTTTACTCCAAGCTGCCCCTTTCGGCTGCAGCAGGCGGCGTGTCCGTATCCCAGCCAGGGAAGCAGGCCCGTGGGGGAGTCTGCCAGGCGACAGGCCTCCACTCTAGATAACGGCGAAAGTGCATCGAGGCCTTCGGAAGCCCCTCTCAAGGAAAGGCTCCTCTCCGGACTAGAAGACTTTGCTAGCGGACTTCAGCAGCTCCTCTCCTTCAGGGTGCTCCGGCTGTGAAGACTAGTGAAAGCCACCATGGTCCCCAGCTTCTGAACGGCTCTTTCCCGAGTTGGTCCCATCCGTGGAAACGCCGAAGGGGCTGATCTCAACCGATCGGGCTGCGCACCGTGAGTCTCTGGGGTAGGGCAGCCCTGAGCCAGTGTGCCACCCAAGGAATGAAAAGCCAAGTTTCCTTACCCACAAGAAGGCACACTGAGGCCCGGTGTGTTCTCTATGAAATTTACGTGGGCTTGAAGGGTGATGCCTATACTACATTGTGGAAAGGCTGGGTCTTACGGCTCTCTCTTTCTCCCTCTCTCGGGCCCATACCCTGGTGCTCAGCTCTTGTGGGAATGCTGAGTGAGAGACACCGCCACTGTGCTGGACTCAGAAGGCTTCCTCCCTTTATGGCAATTCTGTTTGTCTCTTACGTCGAGGAGCAATGGAGGGTGCGCACAGGTATTCTGAAATCAACTGGCTGACGACAGAGGCTCCGGGGGAGCTGGTTCCTCGGTGGAAGGAGCCAAAAGGCCCGCCTTCCTATGGTCTCCTTTAGAGCTGCCGGACACCCGGCCGTCTGAGGCCTAACAATTGGACATTGTGACGGCATGGCATGGAAACCCTGGGAACCCTAAGACACGGTGGAAGTGCGGTTCGCAAGCTGGGTGCCAGGAACCTTCAAAGCACAGTGTGGTTTCATGTACGAAAGCGAGCCCAAGCGTCTGAGGCTGGCAGCCTCTTGCTTGCGAGGCTTGGTGTCCCCGTGGGCCTGACGGCTACTTCCCTGTTTCCGGCACCCTCAGGAAACTCTTCAGAAGAGCCTTCGGAAGCCGCTGAGAGAGAACAGCTGCGAAGTGGAGGCACAGAGCAGTCACCTCGATACCAGCCCCGTGTCCCAAGCAACGATCCTTCCCCGGAGGGTTCTTAACCCACCCAGGGATTCAAGCAGGGAGTTTGCCTTGTCCAACTTGCACAGGAAACTGGCATGAGAGGTAGGGCTCATGTACTTGCGTTCACACGACGAGGCCCGGAGAAGTTCTCACGGAGCCGAATCCAGCACCCTTCCTCCACCACGTGTGTACAACAAAGGAGCGCTGGGCAGTGGGTGTTCTCAGGCCAAGAGAGAAGTCCTTGTTCTGTGCTGCACCTGCTGGGTGGTTCAAGGGTTCTCTGACCTTCCTCCTCTGGAAGCTTTTCAGAGCTGAGGCTACCCCTGGGCTGCGAAAGCAGAGAGGCGTAGAGGCCTTTCACACTGAAGGCGTGGGCTGGTTTCCCAGGGAGAAAGTGTACGTCGCCCACACCCACACCCCCACCCCACCCCAGCTGGAGGCGTGCAGGTTGACACCATTTTGTTCTGCCCACGGAAAATACAAAGAGGCGTACACGATTTGGGCTGTCTGGCGAAAGGATTCTGAATCGCTGGCACCCTGAGTACCTTTCCTGAAGTTTGCCTCCTAGCTGGTTAAACTCGGCGTTCAGAGGCGAGATGAGAACAGACTTGCTCAGCGTGCGGCGACGAGCCTTGATGCCCTGCCCTAAACGTTTGTGCTTCTGGCCAGCGTCGCGCAAGTACTTTGACACGTAGGATTCTTACCTTTACTCTAAGCTGTCCCTGTTGGCTGAAGCAGTCGGCGTGTCTGTATCGCAGCCTGGGAGGCAGGGCGTTGGGGGAGTCCGCCAAGTGACTGGCCTCCATCATAGCTGAGAAAGTGCGTCGAGGTTTTCGGGAGCCACTTACAGGGAAAGGTTGCAATTCGGAATTGGAGACTGTGCTGGCAAACGTCAGCAGCTCCTCTCCCTCGCAGTGCTCTGGGTGTGCCGACTCCTAACAGCCACCACGGTCCCCAGCTTGTGAACGGTCCCACTGCGAGCCGGTTTCATCCGTGAAAGATCCACGTGAGGCCGATCTCCAGCGATCGGGCTCCACGCCTTGAGCCTCTGGGACAGGGCAGCCCTGTGCCGATGTGCCCACCAGGGGACGCAACCGAAGTTTACTTACCACGGGAAAGCGCATCAAGGCCTCGTGTTCTCTCCATGAGATGAACGCGAGCTTGAAGGGTGACGCGTCAGAGTACACTGTGAACAGCTCGCCGGTACGCCTGTCTTGCCCCCTCTCACGGTCTCACGCACCCGGGCTCAGTTCCCTGTTGGAATGCTGAGTGGGAGCGCCAGCCTCCCTTCTGGACTCTGAAGCCTTCCGCCCCTAATGGCAAGTCTGTGTGCCTCTCACGTGGGGGGGCGGAATGAGGTCGCCCGCAGAGGTTCTGACATGAAAGAACTAAAGACGCGTGGTGCTGAGGAGCTGGTTCCTCATGGAGGGAGCCCAAAGGCCAGAACGCCGAAGGTCTCTTCCAAGGCTGCCGGACGCTCTGCCCTTCTAGGCCTGAGATACGGACCTTGTGACGGCACGGAAAGCCTGCGAGATTTAGGAGACATCGCCAGTGCAAGTGGCAATCCGGAAGGAAGACCCTTCAAGGCGGAGGGTCCTTTCCTGCACAAAACTGCGCCCTAGCATTTAACTTCACAGAACAGGTATCCTCGCACGCCTGTGGCTTACTCTACAGAAAGGACACTGTGAGCAACCTCTTCCGAAAAGCCTTCGCCAACGGCTTGGAGACAACAGCAAGCGAGCGCAGTGGAGGCACAGACCATTATCCTAGATAGCAGCACAGTGTCTCTAGCAGAGATCGCCTCCCGGAGGATACTTACGCCACACCGAGGTTCCAGCAGGGAGTTTTGCCTTGTAGCAGTACAACTCACTCAAGAAACAGGGCTGAGGTGTAGGGCTAATCTGACGTGCGCTCACTCTATGTGTCCGCGAGAAGGTTTCACGGAGCAGAAGGCATCACCGACCGCGACCACGTGTGTGCACCCAAGAAGCCCTGTGCCGTGGGTGTTCTCAGGCCGACCGAGAAGACCTAGGTGTGTGCTGTACCCGCTCTCGGTGGTTCACACGTTGCGTGACCCTGTGCCTTTGGAGGGTTTTCAGGGCGGGTGGCACCTCTGCGCTGCGAGCGCGAAGAGGCGTAGAGGCCTTTCACACTGGAGGAAGGGCCTGCATCTATCTCACGGAGAAAATGTGTACGTCGCCCGGCAGATGGAGGCGCGCTCTTGACACCATTTCTTCTGCCCGTTTAAAACACAAGTATTTGTACTCGATCCGGGCTGCCTGGTTACATGCTTGGCAGTCCGCATCACCCCGAGTACCTTTCCTGAAGTTTGATTCGTAGCTGGGTAAACTCGGGCTTCAGAGGCTAGATGAGACCCAACGTGTTCGGCTTGTGGCGAAAGCCTTTGACCAGAGGCCTATACGCTTGTGCTCGTGGCGAGGGCTAGGCAAGAACGTTTACGCACTGGGTTTTTATCTTTACTCCAAGCTGCCCCTTTCGGCTGCAGCAGGCGGCGTGTCCGTATCCCAGCCAGGGAAGCAGGCCCGTGGGGGAGTCTGCCAGGCGACAGGCCTCCACTCTAGATAACGGCGAAAGTGCATCGAGGCCTTCGGAAGCCCCTCTCAAGGAAAGGCTCCTCTCCGGACTAGAAGACTTTGCTAGCGGACTTCAGCAGCTCCTCTCCTTCAGGGTGCTCCGGCTGTGAAGACTAGTGAAAGCCACCATGGTCCCCAGCTTCTGAACGGCTCTTTCCCGAGTTGGTCCCATCCGTGGAAACGCCGAAGGGGCTGATCTCAACCGATCGGGCTGCGCACCGTGAGTCTCTGGGGTAGGGCAGCCCTGAGCCAGTGTGCCACCCAAGGAATGAAAAGCCAAGTTTCCTTACCCACAAGAAGGCACACTGAGGCCCGGTGTGTTCTCTATGAAATTTACGTGGGCTTGAAGGGTGATGCCTATACTACATTGTGGAAAGGCTGGGTCTTACGGCTCTCTCTTTCTCCCTCTCTCGGGCCCATACCCTGGTGCTCAGCTCTTGTGGGAATGCTGAGTGAGAGACACCGCCACTGTGCTGGACTCAGAAGGCTTCCTCCCTTTATGGCAATTCTGTTTGTCTCTTACGTCGAGGAGCAATGGAGGGTGCGCACAGGTATTCTGAAATCAACTGGCTGACGACAGAGGCTCCGGGGGAGCTGGTTTCTCGGTGGAAGGAGCCAAAAGGCCCGCCTTCCTATGGTCTCCTTTAGAGCTGCCGGACACCCGGCCGTCTGAGGCCTAACAATTGGACATTGTGACGGCATGGCATGGAAACCCTGGGAACCCTAAGACACGGTGGAAGTGCGGTTCGCAAGCTGGGTGCCAGGAACCTTCAAAGCACAGTGTGGTTTCATGTACGAAAGCGAGCCCAAGCGTCTGAGGCTGGCAGCCTCTTGCTTGCGAGGCTTGGTGTCCTCGTGGGCCTGACGGCTACTTCCCTGTTTCCGGCACCCTCAGGAAACTCTTCAGAAGAGCCTTCGGAAGCCGCTGAGAGAGAACAGCTGCGAAGTGGAGGCACAGAGCAGTCACCTCCATACCAGCCCCGTGTCCCAAGCAACGATCCTTCCCCGGAGGGTTCTTAACCCACCCAGGGATTCAAGCAGGGAGTTTGCCTTGTCCAACTTGCACAGGAAACTGGCATGAGAGGTAGGGCTCATGTACTTGCGTTCACACGACGAGGCCCGGAGAAGTTCTCACGGAGCCGAATCCAGCACCCTTCCTCCACCACGTGTGTACAACAAAGGAGCGCTGGGCAGTGGGTGTTCTCAGGCCAAGAGAGAAGTCCTTGTTCTGTGCTGCACCTGCTGGGTGGTTCAAGGGTTCTCTGACCTTCCTCCTCTGGAAGCTTTTCAGAGCTGAGGCTACCCCTGGGCTGCGAAAGCAGAGAGGCGTAGAGGCCTTTCACACTGAAGGCGTGGGCTGGTTTCCCAGGGAGAAAGTGTACGTCGCCCACACCCACACCCCCACCCCACCCCAGCTGGAGGCGTGCAGGTTGACACCATTTTGTTCTGCCCACGGAAAATACAAAGAGGCGTACACGATTTGGGCTGTCTGGCGAAAGGATTCTGAATCGCTGGCACCCTGAGTACCTTTCCTGAAGTTTGCCTCCTAGCTGGTTAAACTCGGCGTTCAGAGGCGAGATGAGAACAGACTTGCTCAGCGTGCGGCGACGAGCCTTGATGCCCTGCCCTAAACGTTTGTGCTTCTGGCCAGCGTCGCGCAAGTACTTTGACACGTAGGATTCTTACCTTTACTCTAAGCTGTCCCTGTTGGCTGAAGCAGTCGGCGTGTCTGTATCGCAGCCTGGGAGGCAGGGCGTTGGGGGAGTCCGCCAAGTGACTGGCCTCCATCATAGCTGAGAAAGTGCGTCGAGGTTTGCGGGAGCCACTTACAGGGAAAGGTTGCAATTCGGAATTGGAGACTGTGCTGGCAAACGTCAGCAGCTCCTCTCCCTCGCAGTGCTCTGGGTGTGCCGACTCCTAACAGCCACCACGGTCCCCAGCTTGTGAACGGTCCCACTGCGAGCCGGTTTCATCCGTGAAAGATCCACGTGAGGCCGATCTCCAGCGATCGGGCTCCACGCCTTGAGCCTCTGGGACAGGGCAGCCCTGTGCCGATGTGCCCACCAGGGGACGCAACCGAAGTTTACTTACCACGGGAAAGCGCATCAAGGCCTCGTGTTCTCTCCATGAGATGAACGCGAGCTTGAAGGGTGACGCGTCAGAGTACACTGTGAACAGCTCGCCGGTACGCCTGTCTTGCCCCCTCTCACGGTCTCACGCACCCGGGCTCAGTTCCCTGTTGGAATGCTGAGTGGGAGCGCCAGCCTCCCTTCTGGACTCTGAAGCCTTCCGCCCCTAATGGCAAGTCTGTGTGCCTCTCACGTGGGGGGGCGGAATGAGGTCGCCCGCAGAGGTTCTGACATGAAAGAACTAAAGACGCGTGGTGCTGAGGAGCTGGTTCCTCATGGAGGGAGCCCAAAGGCCAGAACGCCGAAGGTCTCTTCCAAGGCTGCCGGACGCTCTGCCCTTCTAGGCCTGAGATACGGACCTTGTGACGGCACGGAAAGCCTGCGAGATTTAGGAGACATCGCCAGTGCAAGTGGCAATCCGGAAGGAAGACCCTTCAAGGCGGAGGGTCCTTTCCTGCACAAAACTGCGCCCTAGCATTTAACTTCACAGAACAGGTATCCTCGCACGCCTGTGGCTTACTCTACAGAAAGGACACTGTGAGCAACCTCTCCCGAAAAGCCTTCGCCAACGGCTTGGAGACAACAGCAAGCGAGTGCAGTGGAGGCACAGACCATTATCCTAGATAGCAGCACAGTGTCTCTAGCAGAGATCGCCTCCCGGAGGATACTTACGCCACACCGAGGTTCCAGCAGGGAGTTTTGCCTTGTAGCAGTACAACTCACTCAAGAAACAGGGCTGAGGTGTAGGGCTAATCTGACGTGCGCTCACTCTATGTGTCCGCGAGAAGGTTTCACGGAGCAGAAGGCATCACCGACCGCGACCACGTGTGTGCACCCAAGAAGCCCTGTGCCGTGGGTGTTCTCAGGCCGACCGAGAAGACCTAGGTGTGTGCTGTACCCGCTCTCGGTGGTTCACACGCTGCGTGACCCTGTGCCTTTGGAGGGTTTTCAGGGCGGGTGGCACCTCTGCGCTGCGAGCGCGAAGAGGCGTAGAGGCCTTTCACACTGGAGGAAGGGCCTGCATCTATCTCACGGAGAAAATGTGTACGTCGCCCGGCAGATGGAGGCGCGCTCTTGACACCATTTCTTCTGCCCGTTTAAAACACAAGTATTTGTACTCGATCCGGGCTGCCTGGTTACATGCTTGGCAGTCCGCATCACCCCGAGTACCTTTCCTGAAGTTTGATTCGTAGCTGGGTAAACTCGGGCTTCAGAGGCTAGATGAGACCCAACGTGTTCGGCTTGTGGCGAAAGCCTTTGACCAGAGGCCTATACGCTTGTGCTCGTGGCGAGGGCTAGGCAAGAACGTTTACGCACTGGGTTTTTATCTTTACTCCAAGCTGCCCCTTTCGGCTGCAGCAGGCGGCGTGTCCGTATCCCAGCCAGGGAAGCAGGCCCGTGGGGGAGTCTGCCAGGCGACAGGCCTCCACTCTAGATAACGGCGAAAGTGCATCGAGGCCTTCGGAAGCCCCTCTCAAGGAAAGGCTCCTCTCCGGACTAGAAGACTTTGCTAGCGGACTTCAGCAGCTCCTCTCCTTCAGGGTGCTCCGGCTGTGAAGACTAGTGAAAGCCACCATGGTCCCCAGCTTCTGAACGGCTCTTTCCCGAGTTGGTCCCATCCGTGGAAACGCCGAAGGGGCTGATCTCAACCGATCGGGCTGCGCACCGTGAGTCTCTGGGGTAGGGCAGCCCTGAGCCAGTGTGCCACCCAAGGAATGAAAAGCCAAGTTTCCTTACCCACAAGAAGGCACACTGAGGCCCGGTGTGTTCTCTATGAAATTTACGTGGGCTTGAAGGGTGATGCCTATACTACATTGTGGAAAGGCTGGGTCTTACGGCTCTCTCTTTCTCCCTCTCTCGGGCCCATACCCTGGTGCTCAGCTCTTGTGGGAATGCTGAGTGAGAGACACCGCCACTGTGCTGGACTCAGAAGGCTTCCTCCCTTTATGGCAATTCTGTTTGTCTCTTACGTCGAGGAGCAATGGAGGGTGCGCACAGGTATTCTGAAATCAACTGGCTGACGACAGAGGCTCCGGGGGAGCTGGTTTCTCGGTGGAAGGAGCCAAAAGGCCCGCCTTCCTATGGTCTCCTTTAGAGCTGCCGGACACCCGGCCGTCTGAGGCCTAACAATTGGACATTGTGACGGCATGGCATGGAAACCCTGGGAACCCTAAGACACGGTGGAAGTGCGGTTCGCAAGCTGGGTGCCAGGAACCTTCAAAGCACAGTGTGGTTTCATGTACGAAAGCGAGCCCAGCGTCTGAGGCTGGCAGCCTCTTGCTTGCGAGGCTTGGTGTCCTCGTGGGCCTGACGGCTACTTCCCTGTTTCCGGCACCCTCAGGAAACTCTTCAGAAGAGCCTTCGGAAGCCGCTGAGAGAGAACAGCTGCGAAGTGGAGGCACAGAGCAGTCACCTCCATACCAGCCCCGTGTCCCAAGCAACGATCCTTCCCCGGAGGGTTCTTAACCCACCCAGGGATTCAAGCAGGGAGTTTGCCTTGTCCAACTTGCACAGGAAACTGGCATGAGAGGTAGGGCTCATGTACTTGCGTTCACACGACGAGGCCCGGAGAAGTTCTCACGGAGCCGAATCCAGCACCCTTCCTCCACCACGTGTGTACAACAAAGGAGCACTGGGCAGTGGGTGTTCTCAGGCCAAGAGAGAAGTCCTTGTTCTGTGCTGCACCTGCTGGGTGGTTCAAGGGTTCTCTGACCTTCCTCCTCTGGAAGCTTTTCAGAGCTGAGGCTACCCCTGGGCTGCGAAAGCAGAGAGGCGTAGAGGCCTTTCACACTGAAGGCGTGGGCTGGTTTCCCAGGGAGAAAGTGTACGTCGCCCACACCCACACCCCCACCCCACCCCAGCTGGAGGCGTGCAGGTTGACACCATTTTGTTCTGCCCACGGAAAATACAAAGAGGCGTACACGATTTGGGCTGTCTGGCGAAAGGATTCTGAATCGCTGGCACCCTGAGTACCTTTCCTGAAGTTTGCCTCCTAGCTGGTTAAACTCGGCGTTCAGAGGCGAGATGAGAAACAGACTTGCTCTACGTGCGGCGACGAGCCTTGATGCCCTGCCCTAAACGTTTGTGCTTCTGGCCAGCGTCGCGCAAGTACTTTGACACGTAGGATTCTTACCTTTACTCTAAGCTGTCCCTGTTGGCTGAAGCAGTCGGCGTGTCTGTATCGCAGCCTGGGAGGCAGGGCGTTGGGGAGTCCGCCAAGTGACTGGCCTCCATCATAGCTGAGAAAGTGCGTCGAGGTTTTCGGGAGCCACTTACAGGGAAAGGTTGCAATTCGGAATTGGAGACTGTGCTGGCAAACGTCAGCAGCTCCTCTCCCTCGCAGTGCTCTGGGTGTGCCGACTCCTAACAGCCACCACGGTCCCCAGCTTGTGAACGGTCCCACTGCGAGCCGGTTTCATCCGTGAAAGATCCACGTGAGGCCGATCTCCAGCGATCGGGCTCCACGCCTTGAGCCTCTGGGACAGGGCAGCCCTGTGCCGATGTGCCCACCAGGGGACGCAACCGAAGTTTACTTACCACGGGAAAGCGCATCAAGGCCTCGTGTTCTCTCCATGAGATGAACGCGAGCTTGAAGGGTGACGCGTCAGAGTACACTGTGAACAGCTCGCCGGTACGCCTGTCTTGCCCCCTCTCACGGTCTCACGCACCCGGGCTCAGTTCCCTGTTGGAATGCTGAGTGGGAGCGCCAGCCTCCCTTCTGGACTCTGAAGCCTTCCGCCCCTAATGGCAAGTCTGTGTGCCTCTCACGTGGGGGGGCGGAATGAGGTCGCCCGCAGAGGTTCTGACATGAAAGAACTAAAGACGCGTGGTGCTGAGGAGCTGGTTCCTCATGGAGGGAGCCCAAAGGCCAGAACGCCGAAGGTCTCTTCCAAGGCTGCCGGACGCTCTGCCCTTCTAGGCCTGAGATACGGACCTTGTGACGGCACGGAAAGCCTGCGAGATTTAGGAGACATCGCCAGTGCAAGTGGCAATCCGGAAGGAAGACCCTTCAAGGCGGAGGGTCCTTTCCTGCACAAAACTGCGCCCTAGCATTTAACTTCACAGAACAGGTATCCTCGCACGCCTGTGGCTTACTCTACAGAAAGGACACTGTGAGCAACCTCTCCCGAAAAGCCTTCGCCAACGGCTTGGAGACAACAGCAAGCGAGCGCAGTGGAGGCACAGACCATTATCCTAGATAGCAGCACAGTGTCTCTAGCAGAGATCGCCTCCCGGAGGATACTTACGCCACACCGAGGTTCCAGCAGGGAGTTTTGCCTTGTAGCAGTACAACTCACTCAAGAAACAGGGCTGAGGTGTAGGGCTAATCTGACGTGCGCTCACTCTATGTGTCCGCGAGAAGGTTTCACGGAGCAGAAGGCATCACCGACCGCGACCACGTGTGTGCACCCAAGAAGCCCTGTGCCGTGGGTGTTCTCAGGCCGACCGAGAAGACCTAGGTGTGTGCTGTACCCGCTCTCGGTGGTTCACACGCTGCGTGACCCTGTGCCTTTGGAGGGTTTTCAGGGCGGGTGGCACCTCTGCGCTGCGAGCGCGAAGAGGCGTAGAGGCCTTTCACACTGGAGGAAGGGCCTGCATCTATCTCACGGAGAAAATGTGTACGTCGCCCGGCAGATGGAGGCGCGCTCTTGACACCATTTCTTCTGCCCGTTTAAAACACAAGTATTTGTACTCGATCCGGGCTGCCTGGTTACATGCTTGGCAGTCCGCATCACCCCGAGTACCTTTCCTGAAGTTTGATTCGTAGCTGGGTAAACTCGGGCTTCAGAGGCTAGATGAGACCCAACGTGTTCGGCTTGTGGCGAAAGCCTTTGACCAGAGGCCTATACGCTTGTGCTCGTGGCGAGGGCTAGGCAAGAACGTTTACGCACTGGGTTTTTATCTTTACTCCAAGCTGCCCCTTTCGGCTGCAGCAGGCGGCGTGTCCGTATCCCAGCCAGGGAAGCAGGCCCGTGGGGGAGTCTGCCAGGCGACAGGCCTCCACTCTAGATAACGGCGAAAGTGCATCGAGGCCTTCGGAAGCCCCTCTCAAGGAAAGGCTCCTCTCCGGACTAGAAGACTTTGCTAGCGGACTTCAGCAGCTCCTCTCCTTCAGGGTGCTCCGGCTGTGAAGACTAGTGAAAGCCACCATGGTCCCCAGCTTCTGAACGGCTCTTTCCCGAGTTGGTCCCATCCGTGGAAACGCCGAAGGGGCTGATCTCAACCGATCGGGCTGCGCACCGTGAGTCTCTGGGGTAGGGCAGCCCTGAGCCAGTGTGCCACCCAAGGAATGAAAAGCCAAGTTTCCTTACCCACAAGAAGGCACACTGAGGCCCGGTGTGTTCTCTATGAAATTTACGTGGGCTTGAAGGGTGATGCCTATACTACATTGTGGAAAGGCTGGGTCTTACGGCTCTCTCTTTCTCCCTCTCTCGGGCCCATACCCTGGTGCTCAGCTCTTGTGGGAATGCTGAGTGAGAGACACCGCCACTGTGCTGGACTCAGAAGGCTTCCTCCCTTTATGGCAATTCTGTTTGTCTCTTACGTCGAGGAGCAATGGAGGGTGCGCACAGGTATTCTGAAATCAACTGGCTGACGACAGAGGCTCCGGGGGAGCTGGTTTCTCGGTGGAAGGAGCCAAAAGGCCCGCCTTCCTATGGTCTCCTTTAGAGCTGCCGGACACCCGGCCGTCTGAGGCCTAACAATTGGACACTGTGACGGCATGGCATGGAAACCCTGGGAACCCTAAGACACGGTGGAAGTGCGGTTCGCAAGCTGGGTGCCAGGAACCTTCAAAGCACAGTGTGGTTTCATGTACGAAAGCGAGCCCAAGCGTCTGAGGCTGGCAGCCTCTTGCTTGCGAGGCTTGGTGTCCTCGTGGGCCTGACGGCTACTTCCCTGTTTCCGGCACCCTCAGGAAACTCTTCAGAAGAGCCTTCGGAAGCCGCTGAGAGAGAACAGCTGCGAAGTGGAGGCACAGAGCAGTCACCTCCATACCAGCCCCGTGTCCCAAGCAACGATCCTTCCCCGGAGGGTTCTTAACCCACCCAGGGATTCAAGCAGGGAGTTTGCCTTGTCCAACTTGCACAGGAAACTGGCATGAGAGGTAGGGCTCATGTACTTGCGTTCACACGACGAGGCCCGGAGAAAGTTCCTCCTACCGCAGCGATCCAGCACCCTTCCTCCACCACGTGTGTACAACAAAGGAGCACTGGGCAGTGGGTGTTCTCAGGCCAAGAGAGAAGTCCTTGTTCTGTGCTGCACCTGCTGGGTGGTTCGAGGGTTCTCTGACCTTCCTCCTCTGGAAGCTTTTCAGAGCTGAGGCTACCCCTGGGCTGCGAAAGCAGAGAGGCGTAGAGGCCTTTCACACTGAAGGCGTGGGCTGGTTTCCCAGGGAGAAAGTGTACGTCGCCCACACCCACACCCCCACCCCACCCCAGCTGGAGGCGTGCAGGTTGACACCATTTTGTTCTGCCCACGGAAAATACAAAGAGGCGTACACGATTTGGGCTGTCTGGCGAAAGGATTCTGAATCGCTGGCACCCTGAGTACCTTTCCTGAAGTTTGCCTCCTAGCTGGTTAAACTCGGCGTTCAGAGGCGAGATGAGAACAGACTTGCTCAGCGTGCGGCGACGAGCCTTGATGCCCTGCCCTAAACGTTTGTGCTTCTGGCCAGCGTCGCGCAAGTACTTTGACACGTAGGATTCTTACCTTTACTCTAAGCTGTCCCTGTTGGCTGAAGCAGTCGGCGTGTCTGTATCGCAGCCTGGGAGGCAGGGCGTTGGGGGAGTCCGCCAAGTGACTGGCCTCCATCATAGCTGAGAAAGTGCGTCGAGGTTTTCGGGAGCCACTTACAGGGAAAGGTTGCAATTCGGAATTGGAGACTGTGCTGGCAAACGTCAGCAGCTCCTCTCCCTCGCAGTGCTCTGGGTGTGCCGACTCCTAACAGCCACCACGGTCCCCAGCTTGTGAACGGTCCCACTGCGAGCCGGTTTCATCCGTGCAAAGATCCACGTGAGGCCGATCTCCAGCGATCGGGCTCCACGCCTTGAGCCTCTGGGACAGGGCAGCCCTGTGCCGATGTGCCCACCAGGGGACGCAACCGAAGTTTACTTACCACGGGAAAGCGCATCAAGGCCTCGTGTTCTCTCCATGAGATGAACGCGAGCTTGAAGGGTGACGCGTCAGAGTACACTGTGAACAGCTCGCCGGTACGCCTGTCTTGCCCCCTCTCACGGTCTCACGCACCCGGGCTCAGTTCCCTGTTGGAATGCTGAGTGGGAGCGCCAGCCTCCCTTCTGGACTCTGAAGCCTTCCGCCCCTAATGGCAAGTCTGTGTGCCTCTCACGTGGGGGGGCGGAATGAGGTCGCCCGCAGAGGTTCTGACATGAAAGAACTAAAGACGCGTGGTGCTGAGGAGCTGGTTCCTCATGGAGGGAGCCCAAAGGCCAGAACGCCGAAGGTCTCTTCCAAGGCTGCCGGACGCTCTGCCCTTCTAGGCCTGAGATACGGACCTTGTGACGGCACGGAAAGCCTGCGAGATTTAGGAGACATCGCCAGTGCAAGTGGCAATCCGGAAGGAAGCCCCTTCAAGGCGGAGGGTCCTTTCCTGCACAAAACTGCGCCCTAGCATTTAACTTCACAGAACAGGTATCCTCGCACGCCTGTGGCTTACTCTACAGAAAGGACACTGTGAGCAACCTCTCCCGAAAGCCTTCGCCAACGGCTTGGAGACAACAGCAAGCGAGCGCAGTGGAGGCACAGACCATTATCCTAGATAGCAGCACAGTGTCTCTAGCAGAGATCGCCTCCCGGAGGATACTTACGCCACACCGAGGTTCCAGCAGGGAGTTTTGCCTTGTAGCAGTACAACTCACTCAAGAAACAGGGCTGAGGTGTAGGGCTAATCTGACGTGCGCTCACTCTATGTGTCCGCGAGAAGGTTTCACGGAGCAGAAGGCATCACCGACCGCGACCACGTGTGTGCACCCAAGAAGCCCTGTGCCGTGGGTGTTCTCAGGCCGACCGAGAAGACCTAGGTGTGTGCTGTACCCGCTCTCGGTGGTTCACACGCTGCGTGACCCTGTGCCTTTGGAGGGTTTTCAGGGCGGGTGGCACCTCTGCGCTGCGAGCGCGAAGAGGCGTAGAGGCCTTTCACACTGGAGGAAGGGCCTGCATCTATCTCACGGAGAAAATGTGTACGTCGCCCGGCAGATGGAGGCGCGCTCTTGACACCATTTCTTCTGCCCGTTTAAAACACAAGTATTTGTACTCGATCCGGGCTGCCTGGTTACATGCTTGGCAGTCCGCATCACCCCGAGTACCTTTCCTGAAGTTTGATTCGTAGCTGGGTAAACTCGGGCTTCAGAGGCTAGATGAGACCCAACGTGTTCGGCTTGTGGCGAAAGCCTTTGACCAGAGGCCTATACGCTTGTGCTCGTGGCGAGGGCTAGGCAAGAACGTTTACGCACTGGGTTTTTATCTTTACTCCAAGCTGCCCCTCTCGGCTGCAGCAGGCGGCGTGTCCGTATCCCAGCCAGGGAAGCAGGCCCGTGGGGGAGTCTGCCAGGCGACAGGCCTCCACTCTAGATAACGGCGAAAGTGCATCGAGGCCTTCGGAAGCCCCTCTCAAGGAAAGGCTCCTCTCCGGACTAGAAGACTTTGCTAGCGGACTTCAGCAGCTCCTCTCCTTCAGGGTGCTCCGGCTGTGAAGACTAGTGAAAGCCACCATGGTCCCCAGCTTCTGAACGGCTCTTTCCCGAGTTGGTCCCATCCGTGGAAACGCCGAAGGGGCTGATCTCAACCGATCGGGCTGCGCACCGTGAGTCTCTGGGGGGTAGGGCAGCCCTGAGCCAGTGTGCCACCCAAGGAATGAAAAGCCAAGTTTCCTTACCCACAAGAAGGCACACTGAGGCCCGGTGTGTTCTCTATGAAATTTACGTGGGCTTGAAGGGTGATGCCTATACTACATTGTGGAAAGGCTGGGTCTTACGGCTCTCTCTTTCTCCCTCTCTCGGGCCCATACCCTGGTGCTCAGCTCTTGTGGGAATGCTGAGTGAGAGACACCGCCACTGTGCTGGACTGAGAAGGCTTCCTCCCTTTATGGCAATTCTGTTTGTCTCTTACGTCGAGGAGCAATGGAGGGTGCGCACAGGTATTCTGAAATCAACTGGCTGACGACAGAGGCTCCGGGGGAGCTGGTTTCTCGGTGGAAGGAGCCAAAAGGCCCGCCTTCCTATGGTCTCCTTTAGAGCTGCCGGACACCCGGCCGTCTGAGGCCTAACAATTGGACATTGTGACGGCATGGCATGGAAACCCTGGGAACCCTAAGACACGGTGGAAGTGCGGTTCGCAAGCTGGGTGCCAGGAACCTTCAAAGCACAGTGTGGTTTCATGTACGAAAGCGAGCCCAAGCGTCTGAGGCTGGCAGCCTCTTGCTTGCGAGGCTTGGTGTCCTCGTGGGCCTGACGGCTACTTCCCTGTTTCCGGCACCCTCAGGAAACTCTTCAGAAGAGCCTTCGGAAGCCGCTGAGAGAGAACAGCTGCGAAGTGGAGGCACAGAGCAGTCACCTCCATACCAGCCCCGTGTCCCAAGCAACGATCCTTCCCCGGAGGGTTCTTAACCCACCCAGGGATTCAAGCAGGGAGTTTGCCTTGTCCAACTTGCACAGGAAACTGGCATGAGAGGTAGGGCTCATGTACTTGCGTTCACACGACGAGGCCCGGAGAAGTTCTCACGGAGCCGAATCCAGCACCCTTCCTCCACCACGTGTGTACAACAAAGGAGCGCTGGGCAGTGGGTGTTCTCAGGCCAAGAGAGAAGTCCTTGTTCTGTGCTGCACCTGCTGGGTGGTTCAAGGGTTCTCTGACCTTCCTCCTCTGGAAGCTTTTCAGAGCTGAGGCTACCCCTGGGCTGCGAAAGCAGAGAGGCGTAGAGGCCTTTCACACTGAAGGCGTGGGCTGGTTTCCCAGGGAGAAAGTGTACGTCGCCCACACCCACACCCCCACCCCACCCCAGCTGGAGGCGTGCAGGTTGACACCATTTTGTTCTGCCCACGGAAAATACAAAGAGGCGTACACGATTTGGGCTGTCTGGCGAAAGGATTCTGAATCGCTGGCACCCTGAGTACCTTTCCTGAAGTTTGCCTCCTAGCTGGTTAAACTCGGCGTTCAGAGGCGAGATGAGAACAGACTTGCTCAGCGTGCGGCGACGAGCCTTGATGCCCTGCCCTAAACGTTTGTGCTTCTGGCCAGCGTCGCGCAAGTACTTTGACACGTAGGATTCTTACCTTTACTCTAAGCTGTCCCTGTTGGCTGAAGCAGTCGGCGTGTCCGTATCCCAGCCAGGGAAGCAGGCCCGTGGGGGAGTCTGCCAGGCGACAGGCCTCCACTCTAGATAACGGCGAAAGTGCATCGAGGCCTTCGGAAGCCCCTCTCAAGGAAAGGCTCCTCTCCGGACTAGAAGACTTTGCTAGCGGACTTCAGCAGCTCCTCTCCTTCAGGGTGCTCCGGCTGTGAAGACTAGTGAAAGCCACCATGGTCCCCAGCTTCTGAACGGCTCTTTCCCGAGTTGGTCCCATCCGTGGAAACGCCGAAGGGGCTGATCTCAACCGATCGTGCTGCGCACCGTGAGTCTCTGGGGTAGGGCAGCCCTGAGCCAGTGTGCCACCCAAGGAATGAAAAGCCAAGTTTCCTTACCCACAAGAAGGCACACTGAGGCCCGGTGTGTTCTCTATGAAATTTACGTGGGCTTGAAGGGTGATGCCTATACTACATTGTGGAAAGGCTGGGTCTTACGGCTCTCTCTTTCTCCCTCTCTCGGGCCCATACCCTGGTGCTCAGCTCTTGTGGGAATGCTGAGTGAGAGACACCGCCACTGTGCTGGACTCAGAAGGCTTCCTCCCTTTATGGCAATTCTGTTTGTCTCTTACGTCGAGGAGCAATGGAGGGTGCGCACAGGTATTCTGAAATCAACTGGCTGACGACAGAGGCTCCGGGGGAGCTGGTTTCTCGGTGGAAGGAGCCAAAGGGCCCGCCTTCCTATGGTCTCCTTTAGAGCTGCCGGACACCCGGCCGTCTGAGGCCTAACAATTGGACATTGTGACGGCATGGCATGGAAACCCTGGGAACCCTAAGACACGGTGGAAGTGCGGTTCGCAAGCTGGGTGCCAGGAACCTTCAAAGCACAGTGTGGTTTCATGTACGAAAGCGAGCCCAAGCGTCTGGAGGCCGCAGCCTCTTGCTTGCGAGGCTTGGTGTCCTCGTGGGCCTGACGGCTACTTCCCTGTTTCCGGCACCCTCAGGAAACTCTTCAGAAGAGCCTTCGGAAGCCGCTGAGAGAGAACAGCTGCGAAGTGGAGGCACAGAGCAGTCACCTCCATACCAGCCCCGTGTCCCAAGCAACGATCCTTCCCCGGAGGGTTCTTAACCCACCCAGGGATTCAAGCAGGGAGTTTGCCTTGTCCAACTTGCACAGGAAACTGGCATGAGAGGTAGGGCTCAGTGTACTTGCGCTCACACGACGAGGCCCGGAGAAGTTCTCACGGAGCCGAATCCAGCACCCTTCCTCCACCACGTGTGTACAACAAAGGAGCGCTGGGCAGTGGGTGTTCTCAGGCCAAGAGAGAAGTCCTTGTTCTGTGCTGCACCTGCTGGGTGGTTCAAGGGTTCTCTGACCTTCCTCCTCTGGAAGCTTTTCAGAGCTGAGGCTACCCCTGGGCTGCGAAAGCAGAGAGGCGTAGAGGCCTTTCACACTGAAGGCGTGGGCTGGTTTCCCAGGGAGAAAGTGTACGTCGCCCACACCCACACCCCCACCCCACCCCAGCTGGAGGCGTGCAGGTTGACACCATTTTGTTCTGCCCACGGAAAATACAAAGAGGCGTACACGATTTGGGCTGTCTGGCGAAAGGATTCTGAATCGCTGGCACCCTGAGTACCTTTCCTGAAGTTTGCCTCCTAGCTGGTTAAACTCGGCGTTCAGAGGCGAGATGAGAACAGACTTGCTCAGCGTGCGGCGACGAGCCTTGATGCCCTGCCCTAAACGTTTGTGCTTCTGGCCAGCGTCGCGCAAGTACTTTGACACGTAGGATTCTTACCTTTACTCTAAGCTGTCCCTGTTGGCTGAAGCAGTCGGCGTGTCTGTATCGCAGCCTGGGAGGCAGGGCGTTGGGGGAGTCCGCCAAGTGACTGGCCTCCATCATAGCTGAGAAAGTGCGTCGAGGTTTTCGGGAGCCACTTACAGGGAAAGGTTGCAATTCGGAATTGGAGACTGTGCTGGCAAACGTCAGCAGCTCCTCTCCCTCGCAGTGCTCTGGGTGTGCCGACTCCTAACAGCCACCACGGTCCCCAGCTTGTGAACGGTCCCACTGCGAGCCGGTTTCATCCGTGAAAGATCCACGTGAGGCCGATCTCCAGCGATCGGGCTCCACGCCTTGAGCCTCTGGGACAGGGCAGCCCTGTGCCGATGTGCCCACCAGGGGACGCAACCGAAGTTTACTTACCACGGGAAAGCGCATCAAGGCCTCGTGTTCTCTCCATGAGATGAACGCGAGCTTGAAGGGTGACGCGTCAGAGTACACTGTGAACAGCTCGCCGGTACGCCTGTCTTGCCCCCTCTCACGGTCTCACGCACCCGGGCTCAGTTCCCTGTTGGAATGCTGAGTGGGAGCGCCAGCCTCCCTTCTGGACTCTGAAGCCTTCCGCCCCTAATGGCAAGTCTGTGTGCCTCTCACGTGGGGGGGCGGAATGAGGTCGCCCGCAGAGGTTCTGACATGAAAGAACTAAAGACGCGTGGTGCTGAGGAGCTGGTTCCTCATGGAGGGAGCCCAAAGGCCAGAACGCCGAAGGTCTCTTCCAAGGCTGCCGGACGCTCTGCCCTTCTAGGCCTGAGATACGGACCTTGTGACGGCACGGAAAGCCTGCGAGATTTAGGAGACATCGCCAGTGCAAGTGGCAATCCGGAAGGAAGACCCTTCAAGGCGGAGGGTCCTTTCCTGCACAAAACTGCGCCCTAGCATTTAACTTCACAGAACAGGTATCCTCGCACGCCTGTGGCTTACTCTACAGAAAGGACACTGTGAGCAACCTCTCCCGAAAAGCCTTCGCCAACGGCTTGGAGACAACAGCAAGCGAGCGCAGTGGAGGCACAGACCATTATCCTAGATAGCAGCACAGTGTCTCTAGCAGAGATCGCCTCCCGGAGGATACTTACGCCACACCGAGGTTCCAGCAGGGAGTTTTGCCTTGTAGCAGTACAACTCACTCAAGAAACAGGGCTGAGGTGTAGGGCTAATCTGACGTGCGCTCACTCTATGTGTCCGCGAGAAGGTTTCACGGAGCAGAAGGCATCACCGACCGCGACCACGTGTGTGCACCCAAGAAGCCCTGTGCCGTGGGTGTTCTCAGGCCGACCGAGAAGACCTAGGTGTGTGCTGTACCCGCTCTCGGTGGTTCACACGCTGCGTGACCCTGTGCCTTTGGAGGGTTTTCAGGGCGGGTGGCACCTCTGCGCTGCGAGCGCGAAGAGGCGTAGAGGCCTTTCACACTGGAGGAAGGGCCTGCATCTATCTCACGGAGAAAATGTGTACGTCGCCCGGCAGATGGAGGCGCGCTCTTGACACCATTTCTTCTGCCCGTTTAAAACACAAGATTTGTACTCGATCCGGGCTGCCTGGTTACATGCTTGGCAGTCCGCATCACCCCGAGTACCTTTCCTGAAGTTTGATTCGTAGCTGGGTAAACTCGGGCTTCAGAGGCTAGATGAGACCCAACGTGTTCGGCTTGTGGCGAAAGCCTTTGACCAGAGGCCTATACGCTTGTGCTCGTGGCGAGGGCTAGGCAAGAACGTTTACGCACTGGGTTTTTATCTTTACTCCAAGCTGCCCCTTTCGGCTGCAGCAGGCGGCGTGTCCGTATCCCAGCCAGGGAAGCAGGCCCGTGGGGGAGTCTGCCAGGCGACAGGCCTCCACTCTAGATAACGGCGAAAGTGCATCGAGGCCTTCGGAAGCCCCTCTCAAGGAAAGGCTCCTCTCCGGACTAGAAGACTTTGCTAGCGGACTTCAGCAGCTCCTCTCCTTCAGGGTGCTCCGGCTGTGAAGACTAGTGAAAGCCACCATGGTCCCCAGCTTCTGAACGGCTCTTTCCCGAGTTGGTCCCATCCGTGGAAACGCCGAAGGGGCTGATCTCAACCGATCGGGCTGCGCACCGTGAGTCTCTGGGGTAGGGCAGCCCTGAGCCAGTGTGCCACCCAAGGAATGAAAAGCCAAGTTTCCTTACCCACAAGAAGGCACACTGAGGCCCGGTGTGTTCTCTATGAAATTTACGTGGGCTTGAAGGGTGATGCCTATACTACATTGTGGAAAGGCTGGGTCTTACGGCTCTCTCTTTCTCCCTCTCTCGGGCCCATACCCTGGTGCTCAGCTCTTGTGGGAATGCTGAGTGAGAGACACCGCCACTGTGCTGGACTCAGAAGGCTTCCTCCCTTTATGGCAATTCTGTTTGTCTCTTACGTCGAGGAGCAATGGAGGGTGCGCACAGGTATTCTGAAATCAACTGGCTGACGACAGAGGCTCCGGGGGAGCTGGTTTCTCGGTGGAAGGAGCCAAAAGGCCCGCCTTCCTATGGTCTCCTTTAGAGCTGCCGGACACCCGGCCGTCTGAGGCCTAACAATTGGACATTGTGACGGCATGGCATGGAAACCCTGGGAACCCTAAGACACGGTGGAAGTGCGGTTCGCAAGCTGGGTGCCAGGAACCTTCAAAGCACAGTGTGGTTTCATGTACGAAAGCGAGCCCAAGCGTCTGAGGCTGGCAGCCTCTTGCTTGCGAAAGGCTTGGTGTCCTCGTGGGCCTGACGGCTACTTCCCTGTTTCCGGCACCCTCAGGAAACTCTTCAGAAGAGCCTTCGGAAGCCGCTGAGAGAGAACAGCTGCGAAGTGGAGGCACAGAGCAGTCACCTCCATACCAGCCCCGTGTCCCAAGCAACGATCCTTCCCCGGAGGGTTCTTAACCCACCCAGGGATTCAAGCAGGGAGTTTGCCTTGTCCAACTTGCACAGGAAACTGGCATGAGAGGTAGGGCTCATGTACTTGCGTTCACACGACGAGGCCCGGAGAAGTTCTCACGGAGCCGAATCCAGCACCCTTCCTCCACCACGTGTGTACAACAAAGGAGCACTGGGCAGTGGGTGTTCTCAGGCCAAGAGAGAAGTCCTTGTTCTGTGCTGCACCTGCTGGGTGGTTCAAGGGTTCTCTGACCTTCCTCCTCTGGAAGCTTTTCAGAGCTGAGGCTACCCCTGGGCTGCGAAAGCAGAGAGGCGTAGAGGCCTTTCACACTGAAGGCGTGGGCTGGTTTCCCAGGGAGAAAGTGTACGTCGCCCACACCCACACCCCCACCCCACCCCAGCTGGAGGCGTGCAGGTTGACACCATTTTGTTCTGCCCACGGAAAATACAAAGAGGCGTACACGATTTGGGCTGTCTGGCGAAAGGATTCTGAATCGCTGGCACCCTGAGTACCTTTCCTGAAGTTTGCCTCCTAGCTGGTTAAACTCGGCGTTCAGAGGCGAGATGAGAACAGACTTGCTCAGCGTGCGGCGACGAGCCTTGATGCCCTGCCCTAAACGTTTGTGCTTCTGGCCAGCGTCGCGCAAGTACTTTGACACGTAGGATTCTTACCTTTACTCTAAGCTGTCCCTGTTGGCTGAAGCAGTCGGCGTGTCTGTATCGCAGCCTGGGAGGCAGGGCGTTGGGGAGTCCGCCAAGTGACTGGCCTCCATCATAGCTGAGAAAGTGCGTCGAGGTTTTCGGGAGCCACTTACAGGGAAAGGTTGCAATTCGGAATTGGAGACTGTGCTGGCAAACGTCAGCAGCTCCTCTCCCTCGCAGTGCTCTGGGTGTGCCGACTCCTAACAGCCACCACGGTCCCCAGCTTGTGAACGGTCCCACTGCGAGCCGGTTTCATCCGTGAAAGATCCACGTGAGGCCGATCTCCAGCGATCGGGCTCCACGCCTTGAGCCTCTGGGACAGGGCAGCCCTTTGCCGATGTGCCCACCAGGGGACGCAACCGAAGTTTACTTACCACGGGAAAGCGCATCAAGGCCTCGTGTTCTCTCCATGAGATGAACGCGAGCTTGAAGGGTGACGCGTCAGAGTACACTGTGAACAGCTCGCCGGTACGCCTGTCTTGCCCCCTCTCACGGTCTCACGCACCCGGGCTCAGTTCCCTGTTGGAATGCTGAGTGGGAGCGCCAGCCTCCCTTCTGGACTCTGAAGCCTTCCGCCCCTAATGGCAAGTCTGTGTGCCTCTCACGTGGGGGGGCGGAATGAGGTCGCCCGCAGAGGTTCTGACATGAAAGAACTAAAGACGCGTGGTGCTGAGGAGCTGGTTCCTCATGGAGGGAGCCCAAAGGCCAGAACGCCGAAGGTCTCTTCCAAGGCTGCCGGACGCTCTGCCCTTCTAGGCCTGAGATACGGACCTTGTGACGGCACGGAAAGCCTGCGAGATTTAGGAGACATCGCCAGTGCAAGTGGCAATCCGGAAGGAAGACCCTTCAAGGCGGAGGGTCCTTTCCTGCACAAAACTGCGCCCTAGCATTTAACTTCACAGAACAGGTATCCTCGCACGCCTGTGGCTTACTCTACAGAAAGGACACTGTGAGCAACCTCTCCCGAAAAGCCTTCGCCAACGGCTTGGAGACAACAGCAAGCGAGCGCAGTGGAGGCACAGACCATTATCCTAGATAGCAGCACAGTGTCTCTAGCAGAGATCGCCTCCCGGAGGATACTTACGCCACACCGAGGTTCCAGCAGGGAGTTTTGCCTTGTAGCAGTACAACTCACTCAAGAAACAGGGCTGAGGTGTAGGGCTAATCTGACGTGCGCTCACTCTATGTGTCCGCGAGAAGGTTTCACGGAGCAGAAGGCATCACCGACCGCGACCACGTGTGTGCACCCAAGAAGCCCTGTGCCGTGGGTGTTCTCAGGCCGACCGAGAAGACCTAGGTGTGTGCTGTACCCGCTCTCGGTGGTTCACACGCTGCGTGACCCTGTGCCTTTGGAGGGTTTTCAGGGCGGGTGGCACCTCTGCGCTGCGAGCGCGAAGAGGCGTAGAGGCCTTTCACACTGGAGGAAGGGCCTGCATCTATCTCACGGAGAAAATGTGTACGTCGCCCGGCAGATGGAGGCGCGCTCTTGACACCATTTCTTCTGCCCGTTTAAAACACAAGTATTTGTACTCGATCCGGGCTGCCTGGTTACATGCTTGGCAGTCCGCATCACCCCGAGTACCTTTCCTGAAGTTTGATTCGTAGCTGGGTAAACTCGGGCTTCAGAGGCTAGATGAGACCCAACGTGTTCGGCTTGTGGCGAAAGCCTTTGACCAGAGGCCTATACGCTTGTGCTCGTGGCGAGGGCTAGGCAAGAACGTTTACGCACTGGGTTTTTATCTTTACTCCAAGCTGCCCCTTTCGGCTGCAGCAGGCGGCGTGTCCGTATCCCAGCCAGGGAAGCAGGCCCGTGGGGGAGTCTGCCAGGCGACAGGCCTCCACTCTAGATAACGGCGAAAGTGCATCGAGGCCTTCGGAAGCCCCTCTCAAGGAAAGGCTCCTTCCGGACTAGAAGACTTTGCTAGCGGACTTCAGCAGCTCCTCTCCTTCAGGGTGCTCCGGCTGTGAAGACTAGTGAAAGCCACCATGGTCCCCAGCTTCTGAACGGCTCTTTCCCGAGTTGGTCCCATCCGTGGAAACGCCGAAGGGGCTGATCTCAACCGATCGGGCTGCGCACCGTGAGTCTCTGGGGTAGGGCAGCCCTGAGCCAGTGTGCCACCCAAGGAATGAAAAGCCAAGTTTCCTTACCCACAAGAAGGCACACTGAGGCCCGGTGTGTTCTCTATGAAATTTACGTGGGCTTGAAGGGTGATGCCTATACTACATTGTGGAAAGGCTGGGTCTTACGGCTCTCTCTTTCTCCCTCTCTCGGGCCCATACCCTGGTGCTCAGCTCTTGTGGGAATGCTGAGTGAGAGACACCGCCACTGTGCTGGACTCAGAAGGCTTCCTCCCTTTATGGCAATTCTGTTTGTCTCTTACGTCGAGGAGCAATGGAGGGTGCGCACAGGTATTCTGAAATCAACTGGCTGACGACAGAGGCTCCGGGGGAGCTGGTTTCTCGGTGGAAGGAGCCAAAAGGCCCGCCTTCCTATGGTCTCCTTTAGAGCTGCCGGACACCCGGCCGTCTGAGGCCTAACAATTGGACATTGTGACGGCATGGCATGGAAACCCTGGGAACCCTAAGACACGGTGGAAGTGCGGTTCGCAAGCTGGGTGCCAGGAACCTTCAAAGCACAGTGTGGTTTCATGTACGAAAGCGAGCCCAAGCGTCTGAGGCTGGCAGCCTCTTGCTTGCGAGGCTTGGTGTCCTCGTGGGCCTGACGGCTACTTCCCTGTTTCCGGCACCCTCAGGAAACTCTTCAGAAGAGCCTTCGGAAGCCGCTGAGAGAGAACAGCTGCGAAGTGGAGGCACAGAGCAGTCACCTCCATACCAGCCCCGTGTCCCAAGCAACGATCCTTCCCCGGAGGGTTCTTAACCCACCCAGGGATTCAAGCAGGGAGTTTGCCTTGTCCAACTTGCACAGGAAACTGGCATGAGAGGTAGGGCTCATGTACTTGCGTTCACACGACGAGACCCGGAGAAGTTCTCACGGAGCCGAATCCAGCACCCTTCCTCCACCACGTGTGTACAACAAAGGAGCGCTGGGCAGTGGGTGTGTCCCTGAGGCCAAGAGAGCAGTCCTTGTTCTGTGCTGCACCTGCTGGTGTTGTTCAGGGGTCCTCTGATATTCCTCCTCTGGGAGCTTTTCAGAGTGGCTGATGCTACCCCCTGGCTGCATCTCAGACAAGCTTGCACAGGCCTTTCCACACGAGGCCGTGGCTGGTTTCCCAGGCAGTTAGTGGTGGTCCCCAGCACCCACAAAGCCACCCCACCCCAGCCTGAGGGTGCAGGTTGACACCATTTTGTTCTGCCCACGGAAAATACAAAGAGGCGTACACGATTTGGGCTGTCTGGCGAAAGGATTCTGAATCGCTGGCACCCTGAGTACCTTTCCTGAAGTTTGCCTCCTAGCTGGTTAAACTCGGCGTTCAGAGGCGAGATGAGAACAGACTTGCTCAGCGTGCGGCGACGAGCCTTGATGCCCTGCCCTAAACGTTTGTGCTTCTGGCCAGCGTCGCGCAAGTACTTTGACACGTAGGATTCTTACCTTTACTCTAAGCTGTCCCTGTTGGCTGAAGCAGTCGGCGTGTCTGTATCGCAGCCTGGGAGGCAGGGCGTTGGGGGAGTCCGCCAAGTGACTGGCCTCCATCATAGCTGAGAAAGTGCGTCGAGGTTTGCGGGAGCCACTTACAGGGAAAGGTTGCAATTCGGAATTGGAGACTGTGCTGGCAAACGTCAGCAGCTCCTCTCCCTCGCAGTGCTCTGGGTGTGCCGACTCCTAACAGCCACCACGGTCCCCAGCTTGTGAACGGTCCCACTGCGAGCCGGTTTCATCCGTGAAAGATCCACGTGAGGCCGATCTCCAGCGATCGGGCTCCACGCCTTGAGCCTCTGGGACAGGGCAGCCCTGTGCCGATGTGCCCACCAGGGGACGCAACCGAAGTTTACTTACCACGGGAAAGCGCATCAAGGCCTCGTGTTCTCTCCATGAGATGAACGCGAGCTTGAAGGGTGACGCGTCAGAGTACACTGTGAACAGCTCGCCGGTACGCCTGTCTTGCCCCCTCTCACGGTCTCACGCACCCGGGCTCAGTTCCCTGTTGGAATGCTGAGTGGGAGCGCCAGCCTCCCTTCTGGACTCTGAAGCCTTCCGCCCCTAATGGCAAGTCTGTGTGCCTCTCACGTGGGGGGGCGGAATGAGGTCGCCCGCAGAGGTTCTGACATGAAAGAACTAAAGACGCGTGGTGCTGAGGAGCTGGTTCCTCATGGAGGGAGCCCAAAGGCCAGAACGCCGAAGGTCTCTTCCAAGGCTGCCGGACGCTCTGCCCTTCTAGGCCTGAGATACGGACCTTGTGACGGCACGGAAAGCCTGCGAGATTTAGGAGACATCGCCAGTGCAAGTGGCAATCCGGAAGGAAGACCCTTCAAGGCGGAGGGTCCTTTCCTGCACAAAACTGCGCCCTAGCATTTAACTTCACAGAACAGGTATCCTCGCACGCCTGTGGCTTACTCTACAGAAAGGACACTGTGAGCAACCTCTTCCGAAAAGCCTTCGCCAACGGCTTGGAGACAACAGCAAGCGAGCGCAGTGGAGGCACAGACCATTATCCTAGATAGCAGCACAGTGTCTCTAGCAGAGATCGCCTCCCGGAGGATACTTACGCCACACCGAGGTTCCAGCAGGGAGTTTTGCCTTGTAGCAGTACAACTCACTCAAGAAACAGGGCTGAGGTGTAGGGCTAATCTGACGTGCGCTCACTCTATGTGTCCGCGAGAAGGTTTCACGGAGCAGAAGGCATCACCGACCGCGACCACGTGTGTGCACCCAAGAAGCCCTGTGCCGTGGGTGTTCTCAGGCCGACCGAGAAGACCTAGGTGTGTGCTGTACCCGCTCTCGGTGGTTCACACGTTGCGTGACCCTGTGCCTTTGGAGGGTTTTCAGGGCGGGTGGCACCTCTGCGCTGCGAGCGCGAAGAGGCGTAGAGGCCTTTCACACTGGAGGAAGGGCCTGCATCTATCTCACGGAGAAAATGTGTACGTCGCCCGGCAGATGGAGGCGCGCTCTTGACACCATTTCTTCTGCCCGTTTAAAACACAAGTATTTGTACTCGATCCGGGCTGCCTGGTTACATGCTTGGCAGTCCGCATCACCCCGAGTACCTTTCCTGAAGTTTGATTCGTAGCTGGGTAAACTCGGGCTTCAGAGGCTAGATGAGACCCAACGTGTTCGGCTTGTGGCGAAAGCCTTTGACCAGAGGCCTATACGCTTGTGCTCGTGGCGAGGGCTAGGCAAGAACGTTTACGCACTGGGTTTTTATCTTTACTCCAAGCTGCCCCTTTCGGCTGCAGCAGGCGGCGTGTCCGTATCCCAGCCAGGGAAGCAGGCCCGTGGGGGAGTCTGCCAGGCGACAGGCCTCCACTCTAGATAACGGCGAAAGTGCATCGAGGCCTTCGGAAGCCCCTCTCAAGGAAAGGCTCCTCTCCGGACTAGAAGACTTTGCTAGCGGGACTTCAGCAGCTCCTCTCCTTCAGGGTGCTCCGGCTGTGAAGACTAGTGAAAGCCACCATGGTCCCCGAGCTTCTAACGGCTCTTTCCCGAGTTGGTCCCATCCGTGGAAACGCCGAAGGGGCTGATCTCAACCGATCGGGCTGCGCACCGTGAGTCTCTGGGGTAGGGCAGCCCTGAGCCAGTGTGCCACCCAAGGAATGAAAAGCCAAGTTTCCTTACCCACAAGAAGGCACACTGAGGCCCGGTGTGTTCTCTATGAAATTTACGTGGGCTTGAAGGGTGATGCCTATACTACATTGTGGAAAGGCTGGGTCTTACGGCTCTCTCTTTCTCCCTCTCTCGGGCCCATACCCTGGTGCTCAGCTCTTGTGGGAATGCTGAGTGAGAGACACCGCCACTGTGCTGGACTCAGAAGGCTTCCTCCCTTTATGGCAATTCTGTTTGTCTCTTACGTCGAGGAGCAATGGAGGGTGCGCACAGGTATTCTGAAATCAACTGGCTGACGACAGAGGCTCCGGGGGAGCTGGTTCCTCGGTGGAAGGAGCCAAAAGGCCCGCCTTCCTATGGTCTCCTTTAGAGCTGCCGGACACCCGGCCGTCTGAGGCCTAACAATTGGACATTGTGACGGCATGGCATGGAAACCCTGGGAACCCTAAGACACGGTGGAAGTGCGGTTCGCAAGCTGGGTGCCAGGAACCTTCAAAGCACAGTGTGGTTTCATGTACGAAAGCGAGCCCAAGCGTCTGAGGCTGGCAGCCTCTTGCTTGCGAGGCTTGGTGTCCCCGTGGGCCTGACGGCTACTTCCCTGTTTCCGGCACCCTCAGGAAACTCTTCAGAAGAGCCTTCGGAAGCCGCTGAGAGAGAACAGCTGCGAAGTGGAGGCACAGAGCAGTCACCTCGATACCAGCCCCGTGTCCCAAGCAACGATCCTTCCCCGGAGGGTTCTTAACCCACCCAGGGATTCAAGCAGGGAGTTTGCCTTGTCCAACTTGCACAGGAAACTGGCATGAGAGGTAGGGCTCATGTACTTGCGTTCACACGACGAGGCCCGGAGAGCTTTCCCTCACGGAGCCGAATCCAGCACCCTTCCTCCACCACGTGTGTACAACAAAGGAGCGCTGGGCAGTGGGTGTTCTCAGGCCAAGAGAGAAGTCCTTGTTCTGTGCTGCACCTGCTGGGTGGTTCAAGGGTTCTCTGACCTTCCTCCTCTGGAAGCTTTTCAGAGCTGAGGCTACCCCTGGGCTGCGAAAGCAGAGAGGCGTAGAGGCCTTTCACACTGAAGGCGTGGGCTGGTTTCCCAGGGAGAAAGTGTACGTCGCCCACACCCACACCCCCACCCCACCCCAGCTGGAGGCGTGCAGGTTGACACCATTTTGTTCTGCCCACGGAAAATACAAAGAGGCGTACACGATTTGGGCTGTCTGGCGAAAGGATTCTGAATCGCTGGCACCCTGAGTACCTTTCCTGAAGTTTGCCTCCTAGCTGGTTAAACTCGGCGTTCAGAGGCGAGATGAGAACAGACTTGCTCAGCGTGCGGCGACGAGCCTTGATGCCCTGCCCTAAACGTTTGTGCTTCTGGCCAGCGTCGCGCAAGTACTTTGACACGTAGGATTCTTACCTTTACTCTAAGCTGTCCCTGTTGGCTGAAGCAGTCGGCGTGTCTGTATCGCAGCCTGGGAGGCAGGGCGTTGGGGGAGTCCGCCAAGTGACTGGCCTCCATCATAGCTGAGAAAGTGCGTCGAGGTTTTCGGGAGCCACTTACAGGGAAAGGTTGCAATTCGGAATTGGAGACTGTGCTGGCAAACGTCAGCAGCTCCTCTCCCTCGCAGTGCTCTGGGTGTGCCGACTCCTAACAGCCACCACGGTCCCCAGCTTGTGAACGGTCCCACTGCGAGCCGGTTTCATCCGTGAAAGATCCACGTGAGGCCGATCTCCAGCGATCGGGCTCCACGCCTTGAGCCTCTGGGACAGGGCAGCCCTGTGCCGATGTGCCCACCAGGGGACGCAACCGAAGTTTACTTACCACGGGAAAGCGCATCAAGGCCTCGTGTTCTCTCCATGAGATGAACGCGAGCTTGAAGGGTGACGCGTCAGAGTACACTGTGAACAGCTCGCCGGTACGCCTGTCTTGCCCCCTCTCACGGTCTCACGCACCCGGGCTCAGTTCCCTGTTGGAATGCTGAGTGGGAGCGCCAGCCTCCCTTCTGGACTCTGAAGCCTTCCGCCCCTAATGGCAAGTCTGTGTGCCTCTCACGTGGGGGGGCGGAATGAGGTCGCCCGCAGAGGTTCTGACATGAAAGAACTAAAGACGCGTGGTGCTGAGGAGCTGGTTCCTCATGGAGGGAGCCCAAAGGCCAGAACGCCGAAGGTCTCTTCCAAGGCTGCCGGACGCTCTGCCCTTCTAGGCCTGAGATACGGACCTTGTGACGGCACGGAAAGCCTGCGAGATTTAGGAGACATCGCCAGTGCAAGTGGCAATCCGGAAGGAAGACCCTTCAAGGCGGAGGGTCCTTTCCTGCACAAAACTGCGCCCTAGCATTTAACTTCACAGAACAGGTATCCTCGCACGCCTGTGGCTTACTCTACAGAAAGGACACTGTGAGCAACCTCTTCCGAAAAGCCTTCGCCAACGGCTTGGAGACAACAGCAAGCGAGCGCAGTGGAGGCACAGACCATTATCCTAGATAGCAGCACAGTGTCTCTAGCAGAGATCGCCTCCCGGAGGATACTTACGCCACACCGAGGTTCCAGCAGGGAGTTTTGCCTTGTAGCAGTACAACTCACTCAAGAAACAGGGCTGAGGTGTAGGGCTAATCTGACGTGCGCTCACTCTATGTGTCCGCGAGAAGGTTTCACGGAGCAGAAGGCATCACCGACCGCGACCACGTGTGTGCACCCAAGAAGCCCTGTGCCGTGGGTGTTCTCAGGCCGACCGAGAAGACCTAGGTGTGTGCTGTACCCGCTCTCGGTGGTTCACACGTTGCGTGACCCTGTGCCTTTGGAGGGTTTTCAGGGCGGGTGGCACCTCTGCGCTGCGAGCGCGAAGAGGCGTAGAGGCCTTTCACACTGGAGGAAGGGCCTGCATCTATCTCACGGAGAAAATGTGTACGTCGCCCGGCAGATGGAGGCGCGCTCTTGACACCATTTCTTCTGCCCGTTTAAAACACAAGTATTTGTACTCGATCCGGGCTGCCTGGTTACATGCTTGGCAGTCCGCATCACCCCGAGTACCTTTCCTGAAGTTTGATTCGTAGCTGGGTAAACTCGGGCTTCAGAGGCTAGATGAGACCCAACGTGTTCGGCTTGTGGCGAAAGCCTTTGACCAGAGGCCTATACGCTTGTGCTCGTGGCGAGGGCTAGGCAAGAACGTTTACGCACTGGGTTTTTATCTTTACTCCAAGCTGCCCCTTTCGGCTGCAGCAGGCGGCGTGTCCGTATCCCAGCCAGGGAAGCAGGCCCGTGGGGGAGTCTGCCAGGCGACAGGCCTCCACTCTAGATAACGGCGAAAGTGCATCGAGGCCTTCGGAAGCCCCTCTCAAGGAAAGGCTCCTCTCCGGACTAGAAGACTTTGCTAGCGGACTTCAGCAGCTCCTCTCCTTCAGGGTGCTCCGGCTGTGAAGACTAGTGAAAGCCACCATGGTCCCCAGCTTCTGAACGGCTCTTTCCCGAGTTGGTCCCATCCGTGGAAACGCCGAAGGGGCTGATCTCAACCGATCGGGCTGCGCACCGTGAGTCTCTGGGGTAGGGCAGCCCTGAGCCAGTGTGCCACCCAAGGAATGAAAAGCCAAGTTTCCTTACCCACAAGAAGGCACACTGAGGCCCGGTGTGTTCTCTATGAAATTTACGTGGGCTTGAAGGGTGATGCCTATACTACATTGTGGAAAGGCTGGGTCTTACGGCTCTCTCTTTCTCCCTCTCTCGGGCCCATACCCTGGTGCTCAGCTCTTGTGGGAATGCTGGAGTGAGAGAGACACCGCCACTGTGCTGGACTCCGAAGGCTTCCTCCCTTTATGGCAATTCTGTTTGTCTCTTACGTCGAGGAGCAATGGAGGGTGCGCACAGGTATTCTGAAATCAACTGGCTGACGACAGAGGCTCCGGGGGAGCTGGTTTCTCGGTGGAAGGAGCCAAAAGGCCCGCCTTCCTATGGTCTCCTTTAGAGCTGCCGGACACCCGGCCGTCTGAGGCCTAACAATTGGACATTGTGACGGCATGGCATGGAAACCCTGGGAACCCTAAGACACGGTGGAAGTGCGGTTCGCAAGCTGGGTGCCAGGAACCTTCAAAGCACAGTGTGGTTTCATGTACGAAAGCGAGCCCCCAAGCATCTGAGGCTGGCAGCCTCTTGCTTGCGAGGCTTGGTGTCCTCGTGGGCCTGACGGCTGCTTCCCTGTTTCCGGCACCCTCAGGAAACTCTTCAGAAGAGCCTTCGGAAGCCGCTGAGAGAGAACAGCTGCGAAGTGAGAAACACAGAGCAGTCACCTCGATACCAGCCCCGTGTCCCAAGCAACGATCCTTCCCCGGAGGGTTCTTAACCCACCAGGGATTCAAGCAGGGAGTTTGCCTTGTCCAACTTGCACAGGAAACTGGCATGAGAGGTAGGGCTCATGTACTTGCGTTCACACGACGAGGCCCGGAGAAGTTCTCACGGAGCCGAATCCAGCACCCTTCCTCCACCACGTGTGTACAACAAAGGAGCGCTGGGCAGTGGGTGTTCTCAGGCCAAGAGAGAAGTCCTTGTTCTGTGCTGCACCTGCTGGGTGGTTCAAGGGTTCTCTGACCTTCCTCCTCTGGAAGCTTTTCAGAGCTGAGGCTACCCCTGGGCTGCGAAAGCAGAGAGGCGTAGAGGCCTTTCACACTGAAGGCGTGGGCTGGTTTCCCAGGGAGAAAGTGTACGTCGCCCACACCCACACCCCCACCCCACCCCAGCTGGAGGCGTGCAGGTTGACACCATTTTGTTCTGCCCACGGAAAATACAAAGAGGCGTACACGATTTGGGCTGTCTGGCGAAAGGATTCTGAATCGCTGGCACCCTGAGTACCTTTCCTGAAGTTTGCCTCCTAGCTGGTTAAACTCGGCGTTCAGAGGCGAGATGAGAACAGACTTGCTCAGCGTGCGGCGACGAGCCTTGATGCCCTGCCCTAAACGTTTGTGCTTCTGGCCAGCGTCGCGCAAGTACTTTGACACGTAGGATTCTTACCTTTACTCTAAGCTGTCCCTGTTGGCTGAAGCAGTCGGCGTGTCTGTATCGCAGCCTGGGAGGCAGGGCGTTGGGGGAGTCCGCCAAGTGACTGGCCTCCATCATAGCTGAGAAAGTGCGTCGAGGTTTTCGGGAGCCACTTACAGGGAAAGGTTGCAATTCGGAATTGGAGACTGTGCTGGCAAACGTCAGCAGCTCCTCTCCCTCGCAGTGCTCTGGGTGTGCCGACTCCTAACAGCCACCACGGTCCCCAGCTTGTGAACGGTCCCACTGCGAGCCGGTTTCATCCGTGAAAGATCCACGTGAGGCCGATCTCCAGCGATCGGGCTCCACGCCTTGAGCCTCTGGGACAGGGCAGCCCTGTGCCGATGTGCCCACCAGGGGACGCAACCGAAGTTTACTTACCACGGGAAAGCGCATCAAGGCCTCGTGTTCTCTCCATGAGATGAACGCGAGCTTGAAGGGTGACGCGTCAGAGTACACTGTGAACAGCTCGCCGGTACGCCTGTCTTGCCCCCTCTCACGGTCTCACGCACCCGGGCTCAGTTCCCTGTTGGAATGCTGAGTGGGAGCGCCAGCCTCCCTTCTGGACTCTGAAGCCTTCCGCCCCTAATGGCAAGTCTGTGTGCCTCTCACGTGGGGGGGCGGAATGAGGTCGCCCGCAGAGGTTCTGACATGAAAGAACTAAAGACGCGTGGTGCTGAGGAGCTGGTTCCTCATGGAGGGAGTCCAAAGGCCAGAACGCCGAAGGTCTCTTCCAAGGCTGCCGGACGCTCTGCCCTTCTAGGCCTGAGATACGGACCTTGTGACGGCACGGAAAGCCTGCGAGATTTAGGAGACATCGCCAGTGCAAGTGGCAATCCGGAAGGAAGACCCTTCAAGGCGGAGGGTCCTTTCCTGCACAAAACTGCGCCCTAGCATTTAACTTCACAGAACAGGTATCCTCGCACGCCTGTGGCTTACTCTACAGAAAGGACACTGTGAGCAACCTCTCCCGAAAAGCCTTCGCCAACGGCTTGGAGACAACAGCAAGCGAGCGCAGTGGAGGCACAGACCATTATCCTAGATAGCAGCACAGTGTCTCTAGCAGAGATCGCCTCCCGGAGGATACTTACGCCACACCGAGGTTCCAGCAGGGAGTTTTGCCTTGTAGCAGTACAACTCACTCAAGAAACAGGGCTGAGGTGTAGGGCTAATCTGACGTGCGCTCACTCTATGTGTCCGCGAGAAGGTTTCACGGAGCAGAAGGCATCACCGACCGCGACCACGTGTGTGCACCCAAGAAGCCCTGTGCCGTGGGTGTTCTCAGGCCGACCGAGAAGACCTAGGTGTGTGCTGTACCCGCTCTCGGTGGTTCACACGCTGCGTGACCCTGTGCCTTTGGAGGGTTTTCAGGGCGGGTGGCACCTCTGCGCTGCGAGCGCGAAGAGGCGTAGAGGCCTTTCACACTGGAGGAAGGGCCTGCATCTATCTCACGGAGAAAATGTGTACGTCGCCCGGCAGATGGAGGCGCGCTCTTGACACCATTTCTTCTGCCCGTTTAAAACACAAGTATTTGTACTCGATCCGGGCTGCCTGGTTACATGCTTGGCAGTCCGCATCACCCCGAGTACCTTTCCTGAAGTTTGATTCGTAGCTGGGTAAACTCGGGCTTCAGAGGCTAGATGAGACCCAACGTGTTCGGCTTGTGGCGAAAGCCTTTGACCAGAGGCCTATACGCTTGTGCTCGTGGCGAGGGCTAGGCAAGAACGTTTACGCACTGGGTTTTTATCTTTACTCCAAGCTGCCCCTTTCGGCTGCAGCAGGCGGCGTGTCCGTATCCCAGCCAGGGAAGCAGGCCCGTGGGGGAGTCTGCCAGGCGACAGGCCTCCACTCTAGATAACGGCGAAAGTGCATCGAGGCCTTCGGAAGCCCCTCTCAAGGAAAGGCTCCTCTCCGGACTAGAAGACTTTGCTAGCGGACTTCAGCAGCTCCTCTCCTTCAGGGTGCTCCGGCTGTGAAGACTAGTGAAAGCCACCATGGTCCCCAGCTTCTGAACGGCTCTTTCCCGAGTTGGTCCCATCCGTGGAAACGCCGAAGGGGCTGATCTCAACCGATCGGGCTGCGCACCGTGAGTCTCTGGGGTAGGGCAGCCCTGAGCCAGTGTGCCACCCAAGGAATGAAAAGCCAAGTTTCCTTACCCACAAGAAGGCACACTGAGGCCCGGTGTGTTCTCTATGAAATTTACGTGGGCTTGAAGGGTGATGCCTATACTACATTGTGGAAAGGCTGGGTCTTACGGCTCTCTCTTTCTCCCTCTCTCGGGCCCATACCCTGGTGCTCAGCTCTTGTGGGAATGCTGAGTGAGAGACACCGCCACTGTGCTGGACTCAGAAGGCTTCCTCCCTTTATGGCAATTCTGTTTGTCTCTTACGTCGAGGAGCAATGGAGGGTGCGCACAGGTATTCTGAAATCAACTGGCTGACGACAGAGGCTCCGGGGGAGCTGGTTTCTCGGTGGAAGGAGCCAAAAGGCCCGCCTTCCTATGGTCTCCTTTAGAGCTGCCGGACACCCGGCCGTCTGAGGCCTAACAATTGGACATTGTGACGGCATGGCATGGAAACCCTGGGAACCCTAAGACACGGTGGAAGTGCGGTTCGCAAGCTGGGTGCCAGGAACCTTCAAAGCACAGTGTGGTTTCATGTACGAAAGCGAGCCCAAGCGTCTGAGGCTGGCAGCCTCTTGCTTGCGAGGCTTGGTGTCCTCGTGGGCCTGACGGCTACTTCCCTGTTTCCGGCACCCTCAGGAAACTCTTCAGAAGAGCCTTCGGAAGCCGCTGAGAGAGAACAGCTGCGAAGTGGAGGCACAGAGCAGTCACCTCCATACCAGCCCCGTGTCCCAAGCAACGATCCTTCCCCGGAGGGTTCTTAACCCACCCAGGGATTCAAGCAGGGAGTTTGCCTTGTCCAACTTGCACAGGAAACTGGCATGAGAGGTAGGGCTCATGTACTTGCGTTCACACGACGAGGCCCGGAGAAGTTCTCACGGAGCCGAATCCAGCACCCTTCCTCCACCACGTGTGTACAACAAAGGAGCGCTGGGCAGTGGGTGTTCTCAGGCCAAGAGAGAAGTCCTTGTTCTGTGCTGCACCTGCTGGGTGGTTCAAGGGTTCTCTGACCTTCCTCCTCTGGAAGCTTTTCAGAGCTGAGGCTACCCCTGGGCTGCGAAAGCAGAGAGGCGTAGAGGCCTTTCACACTGAAGGCGTGGGCTGGTTTCCCAGGGAGAAAGTGTACGTCGCCCACACCCACACCCCCACCCCACCCCAGCTGGAGGCGTGCAGGTTGACACCATTTTGTTCTGCCCACGGAAAATACAAAGAGGCGTACACGATTTGGGCTGTCTGGCGAAAGGATTCTGAATCGCTGGCACCCTGAGTACCTTTCCTGAAGTTTGCCTCCTAGCTGGTTAAACTCGGCGTTCAGAGGCGAGATGAGAACAGACTTGCTCAGCGTGCGGCGACGAGCCTTGATGCCCTGCCCTAAACGTTTGTGCTTCTGGCCAGCGTCGCGCAAGTACTTTGACACGTAGGATTCTTACCTTTACTCTAAGCTGTCCCTGTTGGCTGAAGCAGTCGGCGTGTCTGTATCGCAGCCTGGGAGGCAGGGCGTTGGGGGAGTCCGCCAAGTGACTGGCCTCCATCATAGCTGAGAAAGTGCGTCGAGGTTTTCGGGAGCCACTTACAGGGAAAGGTTGCAATTCGGAATTGGAGACTGTGCTGGCAAACGTCAGCAGCTCCTCTCCCTCGCAGTGCTCTGGGTGTGCCGACTCCTAACAGCCACCACGGTCCCCAGCTTGTGAACGGTCCCACTGCGAGCCGGTTTCATCCGTGAAAGATCCACGTGAGGCCGATCTCCAGCGATCGGGCTCCACGCCTTGAGCCTCTGGGACAGGGCAGCCCTGTGCCGATGTGCCCACCAGGGGACGCAACCGAAGTTTACTTACCACGGGAAAGCGCATCAAGGCCTCGTGTTCTCTCCATGAGATGAACGCGAGCTTGAAGGGTGACGCGTCAGAGTACACTGTGAACAGCTCGCCGGTACGCCTGTCTTGCCCCCTCTCACGGTCTCACGCACCCGGGCTCAGTTCCCTGTTGGAATGCTGAGTGGGAGCGCCAGCCTCCCTTCTGGACTCTGAAGCCTTCCGCCCCTAATGGCAAGTCTGTGTGCCTCTCACGTGGGGGGGCGGAATGAGGTCGCCCGCAGAGGTTCTGACATGAAAGAACTAAAGACGCGTGGTGCTGAGGAGCTGGTTCCTCATGGAGGGAGCCCAAAGGCCAGAACGCCGAAGGTCTCTTCCAAGGCTGCCGGACGCTCTGCCCTTCTAGGCCTGAGATACGGACCTTGTGACGGCACGGAAAGCCTGCGAGATTTAGGAGACATCGCCAGTGCAAGTGGCAATCCGGAAGGAAGACCCTTCAAGGCGGAGGGTCCTTTCCTGCACAAAACTGCGCCCTAGCATTTAACTTCACAGAACAGGTATCCTCGCACGCCTGTGGCTTACTCTACAGAAAGGACACTGTGAGCAACCTCTTCCGAAAAGCCTTCGCCAACGGCTTGGAGACAACAGCAAGCGAGCGCAGTGGAGGCACAGACCATTATCCTAGATAGCAGCACAGTGTCTCTAGCAGAGATCGCCTCCCGGAGGATACTTACGCCACACCGAGGTTCCAGCAGGGAGTTTTGCCTTGTAGCAGTACAACTCACTCAAGAAACAGGGCTGAGGTGTAGGGCTAATCTGACGTGCGCTCACTCTATGTGTCCGCGAGAAGGTTTCACGGAGCAGAAGGCATCACCGACCGCGACCACGTGTGTGCACCCAAGAAGCCCTGTGCCGTGGGTGTTCTCAGGCCGACCGAGAAGACCTAGGTGTGTGCTGTACCCGCTCTCGGTGGTTCACACGCTGCGTGACCCTGTGCCTTTGGAGGGTTTTCAGGGCGGGTGGCACCTCTGCGCTGCGAGCGCGAAGAGGCGTAGAGGCCTTTCACACTGGAGGAAGGGCCTGCATCTATCTCACGGAGAAAATGTGTACGTCGCCCGGCAGATGGAGGCGCGCTCTTGACACCATTTCTTCTGCCCGTTTAAAACACAAGTATTTGTACTCGATCCGGGCTGCCTGGTTACATGCTTGGCAGTCCGCATCACCCCGAGTACCTTTCCTGAAGTTTGATTCGTAGCTGGGTAAACTCGGGCTTCAGAGGCTAGATGAGACCCAACGTGTTCGGCTTGTGGCGAAAGCCTTTGACCAGAGGCCTATACGCTTGTGCTCGTGGCGAGGGCTAGGCAAGAACGTTTACGCACTGGGTTTTTATCTTTACTCCAAGCTGCCCCTTTCGGCTGCAGCAGGCGGCGTGTCCGTATCCCAGCCAGGGAAGCAGGCCCGTGGGGGAGTCTGCCAGGCGACAGGCCTCCACTCTAGATAACGGCGAAAGTGCATCGAGGCCTTCGGAAGCCCCTCTCAAGGAAAGGCTCCTCTCCGGACTAGAAGACTTTGCTAGCGGACTTCAGCAGCTCCTCTCCTTCAGGGTGCTCCGGCTGTGAAGACTAGTGAAAGCCACCATGGTCCCCAGCTTCTGAACGGCTCTTTCCCGAGTTGGTCCCATCCGTGGAAACGCCGAAGGGGCTGATCTCAACCGATCGGGCTGCGCACCGTGAGTCTCTGGGGTAGGGCAGCCCTGAGCCAGTGTGCCACCCAAGGAATGAAAAGCCAAGTTTCCTTACCCACAAGAAGGCACACTGAGGCCCGGTGTGTTCTCTATGAAATTTACGTGGGCTTGAAGGGTGATGCCTATACTACATTGTGGAAAGGCTGGGTCTTACGGCTCTCTCTTTCTCCCTCTCTCGGGCCCATACCCTGGTGCTCAGCTCTTGTGGGAATGCTGAGTGAGAGACACCGCCACTGTGCTGGACTCAGAAGGCTTCCTCCCTTTATGGCAATTCTGTTTGTCTCTTACGTCGAGGAGCAATGGAGGGTGCGCACAGGTATTCTGAAATCAACTGGCTGACGACAGAGGCTCCGGGGGAGCTGGTTTCTCGGTGGAAGGAGCCAAAAGGCCCGCCTTCCTATGGTCTCCTTTAGAGCTGCCGGACACCCGGCCGTCTGAGGCCTAACAATTGGACATTGTGACGGCATGGCATGGAAACCCTGGGAACCCTAAGACACGGTGGAAGTGCGGTTCGCAAGCTGGGTGCCAGGAACCTTCAAAGCACAGTGTGGTTTCATGTACGAAAGCGAGCCCAAGCGTCTGAGGCTGGCAGCCTCTTGCTTGCGAGGCTTGGTGTCCTCGTGGGCCTGACGGCTACTTCCCTGTTTCCGGCACCCTCAGGAAACTCTTCAGAAGAGCCTTCGGAAGCCGCTGAGAGAGAACAGCTGCGAAGTGGAGGCACAGAGCAGTCACCTCGATACCAGCCCCGTGTCCCAAGCAACGATCCTTCCCCGGAGGGTTCTTAACCCACCCAGGGATTCAAGCAGGGAGTTTGCCTTGTCCAACTTGCACAGGAAACTGGCATGAGAGGTAGGGCTCATGTACTTGCGTTCACACGACGAGGCCCGGAGAAGTTCTCACGGAGCCGAATCCAGCACCCTTCCTCCACCACGTGTGTACAACAAAGGAGCGCTGGGCAGTGGGTGTTCTCAGGCCAAGAGAGAAGTCCTTGTTCTGTGCTGCACCTGCTGGGTGGTTCAAGGGTTCTCTGACCTTCCTCCTCTGGAAGCTTTTCAGAGCTGAGGCTACCCCTGGGCTGCGAAAGCAGAGAGGCGTAGAGGCCTTTCACACTGAAGGCGTGGGCTGGTTTCCCAGGGAGAAAGTGTACGTCGCCCACACCCACACCCCCACCCCACCCCAGCTGGAGGCGTGCAGGTTGACACCATTTTGTTCTGCCCACGGAAAATACAAAGAGGCGTACACGATTTGGGCTGTCTGGCGAAAGGATTCTGAATCGCTGGCACCCTGAGTACCTTTCCTGAAGTTTGCCTCCTAGCTGGTTAAACTCGGCGTTCAGAGGCGAGATGAGAACAGACTTGCTCAGCGTGCGGCGACGAGCCTTGATGCCCTGCCCTAAACGTTTGTGCTTCTGGCCAGCGTCGCGCAAGTACTTTGACACGTAGGATTCTTACCTTTACTCTAAGCTGTCCCTGTTGGCTGAAGCAGTCGGCGTGTCTGTATCGCAGCCTGGGAGGCAGGGCGTTGGGGGAGTCCGCCAAGTGACTGGCCTCCATCATAGCTGAGAAAGTGCGTCGAGGTTTTCGGGAGCCACTTACAGGGAAAGGTTGCAATTCGGAATTGGAGACTGTGCTGGCAAACGTCAGCAGCTCCTCTCCCTCGCAGTGCTCTGGGTGTGCCGACTCCTAACAGCCACCACGGTCCCCAGCTTGTGAACGGTCCCACTGCGAGCCGGTTTCATCCGTGAAAGATCCACGTGAGGCCGATCTCCAGCGATCGGGCTCCACGCCTTGAGCCTCTGGGACAGGGCAGCCCTGTGCCGATGTGCCCACCAGGGGACGCAACCGAAGTTTACTTACCACGGGAAAGCGCATCAAGGCCTCGTGTTCTCTCCATGAGATGAACGCGAGCTTGAAGGGTGACGCGTCAGAGTACACTGTGAACAGCTCGCCGGTACGCCTGTCTTGCCCCCTCTCACGGTCTCACGCACCCGGGCTCAGTTCCCTGTTGGAATGCTGAGTGGGAGCGCCAGCCTCCCTTCTGGACTCTGAAGCCTTCCGCCCCTAATGGCAAGTCTGTGTGCCTCTCACGTGGGGGGGCGGAATGAGGTCGCCCGCAGAGGTTCTGACATGAAAGAACTAAAGACGCGTGGTGCTGAGGAGCTGGTTCCTCATGGAGGGAGCCCAAAGGCCAGAACGCCGAAGGTCTCTTCCAAGGCTGCCGGACGCTCTGCCGTTCTAGGCCTGAGATACGGACCTTGTGACGGCACGGAAAGCCTGCGAGATTTAGGAGACATCGCCAGTGCAAGTGGCAATCCGGAAGGAAGACCCTTCAAGGCGGAGGGTCCTTTCCTGCACAAAACTGCGCCCTAGCATTTAACTTCACAGAACAGGTATCCTCGCACGCCTGTGGCTTACTCTACAGAAAGGACACTGTGAGCAACCTCTCCCGAAAAGCCTTCGCCAACGGCTTGGAGACAACAGCAAGCGAGCGCAGTGGAGGCACAGACCATTATCCTAGATAGCAGCACAGTGTCTCTAGCAGAGATCGCCTCCCGGAGGATACTTACGCCACACCGAGGTTCCAGCAGGGAGTTTTGCCTTGTAGCAGTACAACTCACTCAAGAAACAGGGCTGAGGTGTAGGGCTAATCTGACGTGCGCTCACTCTATGTGTCCGCGAGAAGGTTTCACGGAGCAGAAGGCATCACCGACCGCGACCACGTGTGTGCACCCAAGAAGCCCTGTGCCGTGGGTGTTCTCAGGCCGACCGAGAAGACCTAGGTGTGTGCTGTACCCGCTCTCGGTGGTTCACACGCTGCGTGACCCTGTGCCTTTGGAGGGTTTTCAGGGCGGGTGGCACCTCTGCGCTGCGAGCGCGAAGAGGCGTAGAGGCCTTTCACACTGGAGGAAGGGCCTGCATCTATCTCACGGAGAAAATGTGTACGTCGCCCGGCAGATGGAGGCGCGCTCTTGACACCATTTCTTCTGCCCGTTTAAAACACAAGTATTTGTACTCGATCCGGGCTGCCTGGTTACATGCTTGGCAGTCCGCATCACCCCGAGTACCTTTCCTGAAGTTTGATTCGTAGCTGGGTAAACTCGGGCTTCAGAGGCTAGATGAGACCCAACGTGTTCGGCTTGTGGCGAAAGCCTTTGACCAGAGGCCTATACGCTTGTGCTCGTGGCGAGGGCTAGGCAAGAACGTTTACGCACTGGGTTTTTATCTTTACTCCAAGCTGCCCCTTTCGGCTGCAGCAGGCGGCGTGTCCGTATCCCAGCCAGGGAAGCAGGCCCGTGGGGGAGTCTGCCAGGCGACAGGCCTCCACTCTAGATAACGGCGAAAGTGCATCGAGGCCTTCGGAAGCCCCTCTCAAGGAAAGGCTCCTCTCCGGACTAGAAGACTTTGCTAGCGGACTTCAGCAGCTCCTCTCCTTCAGGGTGCTCCGGCTGTGAAGACTAGTGAAAGCCACCATGGTCCCCAGCTTCTGAACGGCTCTTTCCCGAGTTGGTCCCATCCGTGGAAACGCCGAAGGGGCTGATCTCAACCGATCGGGCTGCGCACCGTGAGTCTCTGGGGTAGGGCAGCCCTGAGCCAGTGTGCCACCCAAGGAATGAAAAGCCAAGTTTCCTTACCCACAAGAAGGCACACTGAGGCCCGGTGTGTTCTCTATGAAATTTACGTGGGCTTGAAGGGTGATGCCTATACTACATTGTGGAAAGGCTGGGTCTTACGGCTCTCTCTTTCTCCCTCTCTCGGGCCCATACCCTGGTGCTCAGCTCTTGTGGGAATGCTGAGTGAGAGACACCGCCACTGTGCTGGACTCAGAAGGCTTCCTCCCTTTATGGCAATTCTGTTTGTCTCTTACGTCGAGGAGCAATGGAGGGTGCGCACAGGTATTCTGAAATCAACTGGCTGACGACAGAGGCTCCGGGGGAGCTGGTTCCTCGGTGGAAGGAGCCAAAAGGCCCGCCTTCCTATGGTCTCCTTTAGAGCTGCCGGACACCCGGCCGTCTGAGGCCTAACAATTGGACATTGTGACGGCATGGCATGGAAACCCTGGGAACCCTAAGACACGGTGGAAGTGCGGTTCGCAAGCTGGGTGCCAGGAACCTTCAAAGCACAGTGTGGTTTCATGTACGAAAGCGAGCCCAAGCGTCTGAGGCTGGCAGCCTCTTGCTTGCGAGGCTTGGTGTCCCCGTGGGCCTGACGGCTACTTCCCTGTTTCCGGCACCCTCAGGAAACTCTTCAGAAGAGCCTTCGGAAGCCGCTGAGAGAGAACAGCTGCGAAGTGGAGGCACAGAGCAGTCACCTCGATACCAGCCCCGTGTCCCAAGCAACGATCCTTCCCCGGAGGGTTCTTAACCCACCCAGGGATTCAAGCAGGGAGTTTGCCTTGTCCAACTTGCACAGGAAACTGGCATGAGAGGTAGGGCTCATGTACTTGCGTTCACACGACGAGGCCCGGAGAAGTTCTCACGGAGCCGAATCCAGCACCCTTCCTCCACCACGTGTGTACAACAAAGGAGCGCTGGGCAGTGGGTGTTCTCAGGCCAAGAGAGAAGTCCTTGTTCTGTGCTGCACCTGCTGGGTGGTTCAAGGGTTCTCTGACCTTCCTCCTCTGGAAGCTTTTCAGAGCTGAGGCTACCCCTGGGCTGCGAAAGCAGAGAGGCGTAGAGGCCTTTCACACTGAAGGCGTGGGCTGGTTTCCCAGGGAGAAAGTGTACGTCGCCCACACCCACACCCCCACCCCACCCCAGCTGGAGGCGTGCAGGTTGACACCATTTTGTTCTGCCCACGGAAAATACAAAGAGGCGTACACGATTTGGGCTGTCTGGCGAAAGGATTCTGAATCGCTGGCACCCTGAGTACCTTTCCTGAAGTTTGCCTCCTAGCTGGTTAAACTCGGCGTTCAGAGGCGAGATGAGAACAGACTTGCTCAGCGTGCGGCGACGAGCCTTGATGCCCTGCCCTAAACGTTTGTGCTTCTGGCCAGCGTCGCGCAAGTACTTTGACACGTAGGATTCTTACCTTTACTCTAAGCTGTCCCTGTTGGCTGAAGCAGTCGGCGTGTCTGTATCGCAGCCTGGGAGGCAGGGCGTTGGGGGAGTCCGCCAAGTGACTGGCCTCCATCATAGCTGAGAAAGTGCGTCGAGGTTTTCGGGAGCCACTTACAGGGAAAGGTTGCAATTCGGAATTGGAGACTGTGCTGGCAAACGTCAGCAGCTCCTCTCCCTCGCAGTGCTCTGGGTGTGCCGACTCCTAACAGCCACCACGGTCCCCAGCTTGTGAACGGTCCCACTGCGAGCCGGTTTCATCCGTGAAAGATCCACGTGAGGCCGATCTCCAGCGATCGGGCTCCACGCCTTGAGCCTCTGGGACAGGGCAGCCCTGTGCCGATGTGCCCACCAGGGGACGCAACCGAAGTTTACTTACCACGGGAAAGCGCATCAAGGCCTCGTGTTCTCTCCATGAGATGAACGCGAGCTTGAAGGGTGACGCGTCAGAGTACACTGTGAACAGCTCGCCGGTACGCCTGTCTTGCCCCCTCTCACGGTCTCACGCACCCGGGCTCAGTTCCCTGTTGGAATGCTGAGTGGGAGCGCCAGCCTCCCTTGTGGACTCTGAAGCCTTCCGCCCCTAATGGCAAGTCTGTGTGCCTCTCACGTGGGGGGGCGGAATGAGGTCGCCCGCAGAGGTTCTGACATGAAAGAACTAAAGACGCGTGGTGCTGAGGAGCTGGTTCCTCATGGAGGGAGCCCAAAGGCCAGAACGCCGAAGGTCTCTTCCAAGGCTGCCGGACGCTCTGCCCTTCTAGGCCTGAGATACGGACCTTGTGACGGCACGGAAAGCCTGCGAGATTTAGGAGACATCGCCAGTGCAAGTGGCAATCCGGAAGGAAGACCCTTCAAGGCGGAGGGTCCTTTCCTGCACAAAACTGCGCCCTAGCATTTAACTTCACAGAACAGGTATCCTCGCACGCCTGTGGCTTACTCTACAGAAAGGACACTGTGAGCAACCTCTCCCGAAAAGCCTTCGCCAACGGCTTGGAGACAACAGCAAGCGAGCGCAGTGGAGGCACAGACCATTATCCTAGATAGCAGCACAGTGTCTCTAGCAGAGATCGCCTCCCGGAGGATACTTACGCCACACCGAGGTTCCAGCAGGGAGTTTTGCCTTGTAGCAGTACAACTCACTCAAGAAACAGGGCTGAGGTGTAGGGCTAATCTGACGTGCGCTCACTCTATGTGTCCGCGAGAAGGTTTCACGGAGCAGAAGGCATCACCGACCGCGACCACGTGTGTGCACCCAAGAAGCCCTGTGCCGTGGGTGTTCTCAGGCCGACCGAGAAGACCTAGGTGTGTGCTGTACCCGCTCTCGGTGGTTCACACGCTGCGTGACCCTGTGCCTTTGGAGGGTTTTCAGGGCGGGTGGCACCTCTGCGCTGCGAGCGCGAAGAGGCGTAGAGGCCTTTCACACTGGAGGAAGGGCCTGCATCTATCTCACGGAGAAAATGTGTACGTCGCCCGGCAGATGGAGGCGCGCTCTTGACACCATTTCTTCTGCCCGTTTAAAACACAAGTATTTGTACTCGATCCGGGCTGCCTGGTTACATGCTTGGCAGTCCGCATCACCCCGAGTACCTTTCCTGAAGTTTGATTCGTAGCTGGGTAAACTCGGGCTTCAGAGGCTAGATGAGACCCAACGTGTTCGGCTTGTGGCGAAAGCCTTTGACCAGAGGCCTATACGCTTGTGCTCGTGGCGAGGGCTAGGCAAGAACGTTTACGCACTGGGTTTTTATCTTTACTCCAAGCTGCCCCTTTCGGCTGCAGCAGGCGGCGTGTCCGTATCCCAGCCAGGGAAGCAGGCCCGTGGGGGAGTCTGCCAGGCGACAGGCCTCCACTCTAGATAACGGCGAAAGTGCATCGAGGCCTTCGGAAGCCCCTCTCAAGGAAAGGCTCCTCTCCGGACTAGAAGACTTTGCTAGCGGACTTCAGCAGCTCCTCTCCTTCAGGGTGCTCCGGCTGTGAAGACTAGTGAAAGCCACCATGGTCCCCAGCTTCTGAACGGCTCTTTCCCGAGTTGGTCCCATCCGTGGAAACGCCGAAGGGGCTGATCTCAACCGATCGGGCTGCGCACCGTGAGTCTCTGGGGTAGGGCAGCCCTGAGCCAGTGTGCCACCCAAGGAATGAAAAGCCAAGTTTCCTTACCCACAAGAAGGCACACTGAGGCCCGGTGTGTTCTCTATGAAATTTACGTGGGCTTGAAGGGTGATGCCTATACTACATTGTGGAAAGGCTGGGTCTTACGGCTCTCTCTTTCTCCCTCTCTCGGGCCCATACCCTGGTGCTCAGCTCTTGTGGGAATGCTGAGTGAGAGACACCGCCACTGTGCTGGACTCAGAAGGCTTCCTCCCTTTATGGCAATTCTGTTTGTCTCTTACGTCGAGGAGCAATGGAGGGTGCGCACAGGTATTCTGAAATCAACTGGCTGACGACAGAGGCTCCGGGGGAGCTGGTTCCTCGGTGGAAGGAGCCAAAAGGCCCGCCTTCCTATGGTCTCCTTTAGAGCTGCCGGACACCCGGCCGTCTGAGGCCTAACAATTGGACATTGTGACGGCATGGCATGGAAACCCTGGGAACCCTAAGACACGGTGGAAGTGCGGTTCGCAAGCTGGGTGCCAGGAACCTTCAAAGCACAGTGTGGTTTCATGTACGAAAGCGAGCCCAAGCGTCTGAGGCTGGCAGCCTCTTGCTTGCGAGGCTTGGTGTCCCCGTGGGCCTGACGGCTACTTCCCTGTTTCCGGCACCCTCAGGAAACTCTTCAGAAGAGCCTTCGGAAGCCGCTGAGAGAGAACAGCTGCGAAGTGGAGGCACAGAGCAGTCACCTCGATACCAGCCCCGTGTCCCAAGCAACGATCCTTCCCCGGAGGGTTCTTAACCCACCCAGGGATTCAAGCAGGGAGTTTGCCTTGTCCAACTTGCACAGGAAACTGGCATGAGAGGTAGGGCTCATGTACTTGCGTTCACACGACGAGGCCCGGAGAAGTTCTCACGGAGCCGAATCCAGCACCCTTCCTCCACCACGTGTGTACAACAAAGGAGCGCTGGGCAGTGGGTGTTCTCAGGCCAAGAGAGAAGTCCTTGTTCTGTGCTGCACCTGCTGGGTGGTTCAAGGGTTCTCTGACCTTCCTCCTCTGGAAGCTTTTCAGAGCTGAGGCTACCCCTGGGCTGCGAAAGCAGAGAGGCGTAGAGGCCTTTCACACTGAAGGCGTGGGCTGGTTTCCCAGGGAGAAAGTGTACGTCGCCCACACCCACACCCCCACCCCACCCCAGCTGGAGGCGTGCAGGTTGACACCATTTTGTTCTGCCCACGGAAAATACAAAGAGGCGTACACGATTTGGGCTGTCTGGCGAAAGGATTCTGAATCGCTGGCACCCTGAGTACCTTTCCTGAAGTTTGCCTCCTAGCTGGTTAAACTCGGCGTTCAGAGGCGAGATGAGAACAGACTTGCTCAGCGTGCGGCGACGAGCCTTGATGCCCTGCCCTAAACGTTTGTGCTTCTGGCCAGCGTCGCGCAAGTACTTTGACACGTAGGATTCTTACCTTTACTCTAAGCTGTCCCTGTTGGCTGAAGCAGTCGGCGTGTCTGTATCGCAGCCTGGGAGGCAGGGCGTTGGGGGAGTCCGCCAAGTGACTGGCCTCCATCATAGCTGAGAAAGTGCGTCGAGGTTTGCGGGAGCCACTTACAGGGAAAGGTTGCAATTCGGAATTGGAGACTGTGCTGGCAAACGTCAGCAGCTCCTCTCCCTCGCAGTGCTCTGGGTGTGCCGACTCCTAACAGCCACCACGGTCCCCAGCTTGTGAACGGTCCCACTGCGAGCCGGTTTCATCCGTGAAAGATCCACGTGAGGCCGATCTCCAGCGATCGGGCTCCACGCCTTGAGCCTCTGGGACAGGGCAGCCCTGTGCCGATGTGCCCACCAGGGGACGCAACCGAAGTTTACTTACCACGGGAAAGCGCATCAAGGCCTCGTGTTCTCTCCATGAGATGAACGCGAGCTTGAAGGGTGACGCGTCAGAGTACACTGTGAACAGCTCGCCGGTACGCCTGTCTTGCCCCCTCTCACGGTCTCACGCACCCGGGCTCAGTTCCCTGTTGGAATGCTGAGTGGGAGCGCCAGCCTCCCTTCTGGACTCTGAAGCCTTCCGCCCCTAATGGCAAGTCTGTGTGCCTCTCACGTGGGGGGGCGGAATGAGGTCGCCCGCAGAGGTTCTGACATGAAAGAACTAAAGACGCGTGGTGCTGAGGAGCTGGTTCCTCATGGAGGGAGCCCAAAGGCCAGAACGCCGAAGGTCTCTTCCAAGGCTGCCGGACGCTCTGCCCTTCTAGGCCTGAGATACGGACCTTGTGACGGCACGGAAAGCCTGCGAGATTTAGGAGACATCGCCAGTGCAAGTGGCAATCCGGAAGGAAGACCCTTCAAGGCGGAGGGTCCTTTCCTGCACAAAACTGCGCCCTAGCATTTAACTTCACAGAACAGGTATCCTCGCACGCCTGTGGCTTACTCTACAGAAAGGACACTGTGAGCAACCTCTCCCGAAAAGCCTTCGCCAACGGCTTGGAGACAACAGCAAGCGAGCGCAGTGGAGGCACAGACCATTATCCTAGATAGCAGCACAGTGTCTCTAGCAGAGATCGCCTCCCGGAGGATACTTACGCCACACCGAGGTTCCAGCAGGGAGTTTTGCCTTGTAGCAGTACAACTCACTCAAGAAACAGGGCTGAGGTGTAGGGCTAATCTGACGTGCGCTCACTCTATGTGTCCGCGAGAAGGTTTCACGGAGCAGAAGGCATCACCGACCGCGACCACGTGTGTGCACCCAAGAAGCCCTGTGCCGTGGGTGTTCTCAGGCCGACCGAGAAGACCTAGGTGTGTGCTGTACCCGCTCTCGGTGGTTCACACGCTGCGTGACCCTGTGCCTTTGGAGGGTTTTCAGGGCGGGTGGCACCTCTGCGCTGCGAGCGCGAAGAGGCGTAGAGGCCTTTCACACTGGAGGAAGGGCCTGCATCTATCTCACGGAGAAAATGTGTACGTCGCCCGGCAGATGGAGGCGCGCTCTTGACACCATTTCTTCTGCCCGTTTAAAACACAAGTATTTGTACTCGATCCGGGCTGCCTGGTTACATGCTTGGCAGTCCGCATCACCCCGAGTACCTTTCCTGAAGTTTGATTCGTAGCTGGGTAAACTCGGGCTTCAGAGGCTAGATGAGACCCAACGTGTTCGGCTTGTGGCGAAAGCCTTTGACCAGAGGCCTATACGCTTGTGCTCGTGGCGAGGGCTAGGCAAGAACGTTTACGCACTGGGTTTTTATCTTTACTCCAAGCTGCCCCTTTCGGCTGCAGCAGGCGGCGTGTCCGTATCCCAGCCAGGGAAGCAGGCCCGTGGGGGAGTCTGCCAGGCGACAGGCCTCCACTCTAGATAACGGCGAAAGTGCATCGAGGCCTTCGGAAGCCCCTCTCAAGGAAAGGCTCCTCTCCGGACTAGAAGACTTTGCTAGCGGACTTCAGCAGCTCCTCTCCTTCAGGGTGCTCCGGCTGTGAAGACTAGTGAAAGCCACCATGGTCCCCAGCTTCTGAACGGCTCTTTCCCGAGTTGGTCCCATCCGTGGAAACGCCGAAGGGGCTGATCTCAACCGATCGGGCTGCGCACCGTGAGTCTCTGGGGTAGGGCAGCCCTGAGCCAGTGTGCCACCCAAGGAATGAAAAGCCAAGTTTCCTTACCCACAAGAAGGCACACTGAGGCCCGGTGTGTTCTCTATGAAATTTACGTGGGCTTGAAGGGTGATGCCTATACTACATTGTGGAAAGGCTGGGTCTTACGGCTCTCTCTTTCTCCCTCTCTCGGGCCCATACCCTGGTGCTCAGCTCTTGTGGGAATGCTGAGTGAGAGACACCGCCACTGTGCTGGACTCAGAAGGCTTCCTCCCTTTATGGCAATTCTGTTTGTCTCTTACGTCGAGGAGCAATGGAGGGTGCGCACAGGTATTCTGAAATCAACTGGCTGACGACAGAGGCTCCGGGGGAGCTGGTTCCTCGGTGGAAGGAGCCAAAAGGCCCGCCTTCCTATGGTCTCCTTTAGAGCTGCCGGACACCCGGCCGTCTGAGGCCTAACAATTGGACATTGTGACGGCATGGCATGGAAACCCTGGGAACCCTAAGACACGGTGGAAGTGCGGTTCGCAAGCTGGGTGCCAGGAACCTTCAAAGCACAGTGTGGTTTCATGTACGAAAGCGAGCCCAAGCGTCTGAGGCTGGCAGCCTCTTGCTTGCGAGGCTTGGTGTCCCCGTGGGCCTGACGGCTACTTCCCTGTTTCCGGCACCCTCAGGAAACTCTTCAGAAGAGCCTTCGGAAGCCGCTGAGAGAGAACAGCTGCGAAGTGGAGGCACAGAGCAGTCACCTCGATACCAGCCCCGTGTCCCAAGCAACGATCCTTCCCCGGAGGGTTCTTAACCCACCCAGGGATTCAAGCAGGGAGTTTGCCTTGTCCAACTTGCACAGGAAACTGGCATGAGAGGTAGGGCTCATGTACTTGCGTTCACACGACGAGGCCCGGAGAAGTTCTCACGGAGCCGAATCCAGCACCCTTCCTCCACCACGTGTGTACAACAAAGGAGCGCTGGGCAGTGGGTGTTCTCAGGCCAAGAGAGAAGTCCTTGTTCTGTGCTGCACCTGCTGGGTGGTTCAAGGGTTCTCTGACCTTCCTCCTCTGGAAGCTTTTCAGAGCTGAGGCTACCCCTGGGCTGCGAAAGCAGAGAGGCGTAGAGGCCTTTCACACTGAAGGCGTGGGCTGGTTTCCCAGGGAGAAAGTGTACGTCGCCCACACCCACACCCCCACCCCACCCCAGCTGGAGGCGTGCAGGTTGACACCATTTTGTTCTGCCCACGGAAAATACAAAGAGGCGTACACGATTTGGGCTGTCTGGCGAAAGGATTCTGAATCGCTGGCACCCTGAGTACCTTTCCTGAAGTTTGCCTCCTAGCTGGTTAAACTCGGCGTTCAGAGGCGAGATGAGAACAGACTTGCTCAGCGTGCGGCGACGAGCCTTGATGCCCTGCCCTAAACGTTTGTGCTTCTGGCCAGCGTCGCGCAAGTACTTTGACACGTAGGATTCTTACCTTTACTCTAAGCTGTCCCTGTTGGCTGAAGCAGTCGGCGTGTCTGTATCGCAGCCTGGGAGGCAGGGCGTTGGGGGAGTCCGCCAAGTGACTGGCCTCCATCATAGCTGAGAAAGTGCGTCGAGGTTTTCGGGAGCCACTTACAGGGAAAGGTTGCAATTCGGAATTGGAGACTGTGCTGGCAAACGTCAGCAGCTCCTCTCCCTCGCAGTGCTCTGGGTGTGCCGACTCCTAACAGCCACCACGGTCCCCAGCTTGTGAACGGTCCCACTGCGAGCCGGTTTCATCCGTGAAAGATCCACGTGAGGCCGATCTCCAGCGATCGGGCTCCACGCCTTGAGCCTCTGGGACAGGGCAGCCCTGTGCCGATGTGCCCACCAGGGGACGCAACCGAAGTTTACTTACCACGGGAAAGCGCATCAAGGCCTCGTGTTCTCTCCATGAGATGAACGCGAGCTTGAAGGGTGACGCGTCAGAGTACACTGTGAACAGCTCGCCGGTACGCCTGTCTTGCCCCCTCTCACGGTCTCACGCACCCGGGCTCAGTTCCCTGTTGGAATGCTGAGTGGGAGCGCCAGCCTCCCTTCTGGACTCTGAAGCCTTCCGCCCCTAATGGCAAGTCTGTGTGCCTCTCACGTGGGGGGGCGGAATGAGGTCGCCCGCAGAGGTTCTGACATGAAAGAACTAAAGACGCGTGGTGCTGAGGAGCTGGTTCCTCATGGAGGGAGCCCAAAGGCCAGAACGCCGAAGGTCTCTTCCAAGGCTGCCGGACGCTCTGCCCTTCTAGGCCTGAGATACGGACCTTGTGACGGCACGGAAAGCCTGCGAGATTTAGGAGACATCGCCAGTGCAAGTGGCAATCCGGAAGGAAGACCCTTCAAGGCGGAGGGTCCTTTCCTGCACAAAACTGCGCCCTAGCATTTAACTTCACAGAACAGGTATCCTCGCACGCCTGTGGCTTACTCTACAGAAAGGACACTGTGAGCAACCTCTCCCGAAAAGCCTTCGCCAACGGCTTGGAGACAACAGCAAGCGAGCGCAGTGGAGGCACAGACCATTATCCTAGATAGCAGCACAGTGTCTCTAGCAGAGATCGCCTCCCGGAGGATACTTACGCCACACCGAGGTTCCAGCAGGGAGTTTTGCCTTGTAGCAGTACAACTCACTCAAGAAACAGGGCTGAGGTGTAGGGCTAATCTGACGTGCGCTCACTCTATGTGTCCGCGAGAAGGTTTCACGGAGCAGAAGGCATCACCGACCGCGACCACGTGTGTGCACCCAAGAAGCCCTGTGCCGTGGGTGTTCTCAGGCCGACCGAGAAGACCTAGGTGTGTGCTGTACCCGCTCTCGGTGGTTCACACGCTGCGTGACCCTGTGCCTTTGGAGGGTTTTCAGGGCGGGTGGCACCTCTGCGCTGCGAGCGCGAAGAGGCGTAGAGGCCTTTCACACTGGAGGAAGGGCCTGCATCTATCTCACGGAGAAAATGTGTACGTCGCCCGGCAGATGGAGGCGCGCTCTTGACACCATTTCTTCTGCCCGTTTAAAACACAAGTATTTGTACTCGATCCGGGCTGCCTGGTTACATGCTTGGCAGTCCGCATCACCCCGAGTACCTTTCCTGAAGTTTGATTCGTAGCTGGGTAAACTCGGGCTTCAGAGGCTAGATGAGACCCAACGTGTTCGGCTTGTGGCGAAAGCCTTTGACCAGAGGCCTATACGCTTGTGCTCGTGGCGAGGGCTAGGCAAGAACGTTTACGCACTGGGTTTTTATCTTTACTCCAAGCTGCCCCTTTCGGCTGCAGCAGGCGGCGTGTCCGTATCCCAGCCAGGGAAGCAGGCCCGTGGGGGAGTCTGCCAGGCGACAGGCCTCCACTCTAGATAACGGCGAAAGTGCATCGAGGCCTTCGGAAGCCCCTCTCAAGGAAAGGCTCCTCTCCGGACTAGAAGACTTTGCTAGCGGACTTCAGCAGCTCCTCTCCTTCAGGGTGCTCCGGCTGTGAAGACTAGTGAAAGCCACCATGGTCCCCAGCTTCTGAACGGCTCTTTCCCGAGTTGGTCCCATCCGTGGAAACGCCGAAGGGGCTGATCTCAACCGATCGGGCTGCGCACCGTGAGTCTCTGGGGTAGGGCAGCCCTGAGCCAGTGTGCCACCCAAGGAATGAAAAGCCAAGTTTCCTTACCCACAAGAAGGCACACTGAGGCCCGGTGTGTTCTCTATGAAATTTACGTGGGCTTGAAGGGTGATGCCTATACTACATTGTGGAAAGGCTGGGTCTTACGGCTCTCTCTTTCTCCCTCTCTCGGGCCCATACCCTGGTGCTCAGCTCTTGTGGGAATGCTGAGTGAGAGACACCGCCACTGTGCTGGACTCAGAAGGCTTCCTCCCTTTATGGCAATTCTGTTTGTCTCTTACGTCGAGGAGCAATGGAGGGTGCGCACAGGTATTCTGAAATCAACTGGCTGACGACAGAGGCTCCGGGGGAGCTGGTTCCTCGGTGGAAGGAGCCAAAAGGCCCGCCTTCCTATGGTCTCCTTTAGAGCTGCCGGACACCCGGCCGTCTGAGGCCTAACAATTGGACATTGTGACGGCATGGCATGGAAACCCTGGGAACCCTAAGACACGGTGGAAGTGCGGTTCGCAAGCTGGGTGCCAGGAACCTTCAAAGCACAGTGTGGTTTCATGTACGAAAGCGAGCCCAAGCGTCTGAGGCTGGCAGCCTCTTGCTTGCGAGGCTTGGTGTCCCCGTGGGCCTGACGGCTACTTCCCTGTTTCCGGCACCCTCAGGAAACTCTTCAGAAGAGCCTTCGGAAGCCGCTGAGAGAGAACAGCTGCGAAGTGGAGGCACAGAGCAGTCACCTCGATACCAGCCCCGTGTCCCAAGCAACGATCCTTCCCCGGAGGGTTCTTAACCCACCCAGGGATTCAAGCAGGGAGTTTGCCTTGTCCAACTTGCACAGGAAACTGGCATGAGAGGTAGGGCTCATGTACTTGCGTTCACACGACGAGGCCCGGAGAAGTTCTCACGGAGCCGAATCCAGCACCCTTCCTCCACCACGTGTGTACAACAAAGGAGCGCTGGGCAGTGGGTGTTCTCAGGCCAAGAGAGAAGTCCTTGTTCTGTGCTGCACCTGCTGGGTGGTTCAAGGGTTCTCTGACCTTCCTCCTCTGGAAGCTTTTCAGAGCTGAGGCTACCCCTGGGCTGCGAAAGCAGAGAGGCGTAGAGGCCTTTCACACTGAAGGCGTGGGCTGGTTTCCCAGGGAGAAAGTGTACGTCGCCCACACCCACACCCCCACCCCACCCCAGCTGGAGGCGTGCAGGTTGACACCATTTTGTTCTGCCCACGGAAAATACAAAGAGGCGTACACGATTTGGGCTGTCTGGCGAAAGGATTCTGAATCGCTGGCACCCTGAGTACCTTTCCTGAAGTTTGCCTCCTAGCTGGTTAAACTCGGCGTTCAGAGGCGAGATGAGAACAGACTTGCTCAGCGTGCGGCGACGAGCCTTGATGCCCTGCCCTAAACGTTTGTGCTTCTGGCCAGCGTCGCGCAAGTACTTTGACACGTAGGATTCTTACCTTTACTCTAAGCTGTCCCTGTTGGCTGAAGCAGTCGGCGTGTCTGTATCGCAGCCTGGGAGGCAGGGCGTTGGGGGAGTCCGCCAAGTGACTGGCCTCCATCATAGCTGAGAAAGTGCGTCGAGGTTTGCGGGAGCCACTTACAGGGAAAGGTTGCAATTCGGAATTGGAGACTGTGCTGGCAAACGTCAGCAGCTCCTCTCCCTCGCAGTGCTCTGGGTGTGCCGACTCCTAACAGCCACCACGGTCCCCAGCTTGTGAACGGTCCCACTGCGAGCCGGTTTCATCCGTGAAAGATCCACGTGAGGCCGATCTCCAGCGATCGGGCTCCACGCCTTGAGCCTCTGGGACAGGGCAGCCCTGTGCCGATGTGCCCACCAGGGGACGCAACCGAAGTTTACTTACCACGGGAAAGCGCATCAAGGCCTCGTGTTCTCTCCATGAGATGAACGCGAGCTTGAAGGGTGACGCGTCAGAGTACACTGTGAACAGCTCGCCGGTACGCCTGTCTTGCCCCCTCTCACGGTCTCACGCACCCGGGCTCAGTTCCCTGTTGGAATGCTGAGTGGGAGCGCCAGCCTCCCTTCTGGACTCTGAAGCCTTCCGCCCCTAATGGCAAGTCTGTGTGCCTCTCACGTGGGGGGGCGGAATGAGGTCGCCCGCAGAGGTTCTGACATGAAAGAACTAAAGACGCGTGGTGCTGAGGAGCTGGTTCCTCATGGAGGGAGCCCAAAGGCCAGAACGCCGAAGGTCTCTTCCAAGGCTGCCGGACGCTCTGCCCTTCTAGGCCTGAGATACGGACCTTGTGACGGCACGGAAAGCCTGCGAGATTTAGGAGACATCGCCAGTGCAAGTGGCAATCCGGAAGGAAGACCCTTCAAGGCGGAGGGTCCTTTCCTGCACAAAACTGCGCCCTAGCATTTAACTTCACAGAACAGGTATCCTCGCACGCCTGTGGCTTACTCTACAGAAAGGACACTGTGAGCAACCTCTCCCGAAAAGCCTTCGCCAACGGCTTGGAGACAACAGCAAGCGAGCGCAGTGGAGGCACAGACCATTATCCTAGATAGCAGCACAGTGTCTCTAGCAGAGATCGCCTCCCGGAGGATACTTACGCCACACCGAGGTTCCAGCAGGGAGTTTTGCCTTGTAGCAGTACAACTCACTCAAGAAACAGGGCTGAGGTGTAGGGCTAATCTGACGTGCGCTCACTCTATGTGTCCGCGAGAAGGTTTCACGGAGCAGAAGGCATCACCGACCGCGACCACGTGTGTGCACCCAAGAAGCCCTGTGCCGTGGGTGTTCTCAGGCCGACCGAGAAGACCTAGGTGTGTGCTGTACCCGCTCTCGGTGGTTCACACGTTGCGTGACCCTGTGCCTTTGGAGGGTTTTCAGGGCGGGTGGCACCTCTGCGCTGCGAGCGCGAAGAGGCGTAGAGGCCTTTCACACTGGAGGAAGGGCCTGCATCTATCTCACGGAGAAAATGTGTACGTCGCCCGGCAGATGGAGGCGCGCTCTTGACACCATTTCTTCTGCCCGTTTAAAACACAAGTATTTGTACTCGATCCGGGCTGCCTGGTTACATGCTTGGCAGTCCGCATCACCCCGAGTACCTTTCCTGAAGTTTGATTCGTAGCTGGGTAAACTCGGGCTTCAGAGGCTAGATGAGACCCAACGTGTTCGGCTTGTGGCGAAAGCCTTTGACCAGAGGCCTATACGCTTGTGCTCGTGGCGAGGGCTAGGCAAGAACGTTTACGCACTGGGTTTTTATCTTTACTCCAAGCTGCCCCTTTCGGCTGCAGCAGGCGGCGTGTCCGTATCCCAGCCAGGGAAGCAGGCCCGTGGGGGAGTCTGCCAGGCGACAGGCCTCCACTCTAGATAACGGCGAAAGTGCATCGAGGCCTTCGGAAGCCCCTCTCAAGGAAAGGCTCCTCTCCGGACTAGAAGACTTTGCTAGCGGACTTCAGCAGCTCCTCTCCTTCAGGGTGCTCCGGCTGTGAAGACTAGTGAAAGCCACCATGGTCCCCAGCTTCTGAACGGCTCTTTCCCGAGTTGGTCCCATCCGTGGAAACGCCGAAGGGGCTGATCTCAACCGATCGGGCTGCGCACCGTGAGTCTCTGGGGTAGGGCAGCCCTGAGCCAGTGTGCCACCCAAGGAATGAAAAGCCAAGTTTCCTTACCCACAAGAAGGCACACTGAGGCCCGGTGTGTTCTCTATGAAATTTACGTGGGCTTGAAGGGTGATGCCTATACTACATTGTGGAAAGGCTGGGTCTTACGGCTCTCTCTTTCTCCCTCTCTCGGGCCCATACCCTGGTGCTCAGCTCTTGTGGGAATGCTGAGTGAGAGACACCGCCACTGTGCTGGACTCAGAAGGCTTCCTCCCTTTATGGCAATTCTGTTTGTCTCTTACGTCGAGGAGCAATGGAGGGTGCGCACAGGTATTCTGAAATCAACTGGCTGACGACAGAGGCTCCGGGGGAGCTGGTTCCTCGGTGGAAGGAGCCAAAAGGCCCGCCTTCCTATGGTCTCCTTTAGAGCTGCCGGACACCCGGCCGTCTGAGGCCTAACAATTGGACATTGTGACGGCATGGCATGGAAACCCTGGGAACCCTAAGACACGGTGGAAGTGCGGTTCGCAAGCTGGGTGCCAGGAACCTTCAAAGCACAGTGTGGTTTCATGTACGAAAGCGAGCCCAAGCGTCTGAGGCTGGCAGCCTCTTGCTTGCGAGGCTTGGTGTCCCCGTGGGCCTGACGGCTACTTCCCTGTTTCCGGCACCCTCAGGAAACTCTTCAGAAGAGCCTTCGGAAGCCGCTGAGAGAGAACAGCTGCGAAGTGGAGGCACAGAGCAGTCACCTCGATACCAGCCCCGTGTCCCAAGCAACGATCCTTCCCCGGAGGGTTCTTAACCCACCCAGGGATTCAAGCAGGGAGTTTGCCTTGTCCAACTTGCACAGGAAACTGGCATGAGAGGTAGGGCTCATGTACTTGCGTTCACACGACGAGGCCCGGAGAAGTTCTCACGGAGCCGAATCCAGCACCCTTCCTCCACCACGTGTGTACAACAAAGGAGCGCTGGGCAGTGGGTGTTCTCAGGCCAAGAGAGAAGTCCTTGTTCTGTGCTGCACCTGCTGGGTGGTTCAAGGGTTCTCTGACCTTCCTCCTCTGGAAGCTTTTCAGAGCTGAGGCTACCCCTGGGCTGCGAAAGCAGAGAGGCGTAGAGGCCTTTCACACTGAAGGCGTGGGCTGGTTTCCCAGGGAGAAAGTGTACGTCGCCCACACCCACACCCCCACCCCACCCCAGCTGGAGGCGTGCAGGTTGACACCATTTTGTTCTGCCCACGGAAAATACAAAGAGGCGTACACGATTTGGGCTGTCTGGCGAAAGGATTCTGAATCGCTGGCACCCTGAGTACCTTTCCTGAAGTTTGCCTCCTAGCTGGTTAAACTCGGCGTTCAGAGGCGAGATGAGAACAGACTTGCTCAGCGTGCGGCGACGAGCCTTGATGCCCTGCCCTAAACGTTTGTGCTTCTGGCCAGCGTCGCGCAAGTACTTTGACACGTAGGATTCTTACCTTTACTCTAAGCTGTCCCTGTTGGCTGAAGCAGTCGGCGTGTCTGTATCGCAGCCTGGGAGGCAGGGCGTTGGGGGAGTCCGCCAAGTGACTGGCCTCCATCATAGCTGAGAAAGTGCGTCGAGGTTTGCGGGAGCCACTTACAGGGAAAGGTTGCAATTCGGAATTGGAGACTGTGCTGGCAAACGTCAGCAGCTCCTCTCCCTCGCAGTGCTCTGGGTGTGCCGACTCCTAACAGCCACCACGGTCCCCAGCTTGTGAACGGTCCCACTGCGAGCCGGTTTCATCCGTGAAAGATCCACGTGAGGCCGATCTCCAGCGATCGGGCTCCACGCCTTGAGCCTCTGGGACAGGGCAGCCCTGTGCCGATGTGCCCACCAGGGGACGCAACCGAAGTTTACTTACCACGGGAAAGCGCATCAAGGCCTCGTGTTCTCTCCATGAGATGAACGCGAGCTTGAAGGGTGACGCGTCAGAGTACACTGTGAACAGCTCGCCGGTACGCCTGTCTTGCCCCCTCTCACGGTCTCACGCACCCGGGCTCAGTTCCCTGTTGGAATGCTGAGTGGGAGCGCCAGCCTCCCTTCTGGACTCTGAAGCCTTCCGCCCCTAATGGCAAGTCTGTGTGCCTCTCACGTGGGGGGGCGGAATGAGGTCGCCCGCAGAGGTTCTGACATGAAAGAACTAAAGACGCGTGGTGCTGAGGAGCTGGTTCCTCATGGAGGGAGCCCAAAGGCCAGAACGCCGAAGGTCTCTTCCAAGGCTGCCGGACGCTCTGCCCTTCTAGGCCTGAGATACGGACCTTGTGACGGCACGGAAAGCCTGCGAGATTTAGGAGACATCGCCAGTGCAAGTGGCAATCCGGAAGGAAGACCCTTCAAGGCGGAGGGTCCTTTCCTGCACAAAACTGCGCCCTAGCATTTAACTTCACAGAACAGGTATCCTCGCACGCCTGTGGCTTACTCTACAGAAAGGACACTGTGAGCAACCTCTTCCGAAAAGCCTTCGCCAACGGCTTGGAGACAACAGCAAGCGAGCGCAGTGGAGGCACAGACCATTATCCTAGATAGCAGCACAGTGTCTCTAGCAGAGATCGCCTCCCGGAGGATACTTACGCCACACCGAGGTTCCAGCAGGGAGTTTTGCCTTGTAGCAGTACAACTCACTCAAGAAACAGGGCTGAGGTGTAGGGCTAATCTGACGTGCGCTCACTCTATGTGTCCGCGAGAAGGTTTCACGGAGCAGAAGGCATCACCGACCGCGACCACGTGTGTGCACCCAAGAAGCCCTGTGCCGTGGGTGTTCTCAGGCCGACCGAGAAGACCTAGGTGTGTGCTGTACCCGCTCTCGGTGGTTCACACGCTGCGTGACCCTGTGCCTTTGGAGGGTTTTCAGGGCGGGTGGCACCTCTGCGCTGCGAGCGCGAAGAGGCGTAGAGGCCTTTCACACTGGAGGAAGGGCCTGCATCTATCTCACGGAGAAAATGTGTACGTCGCCCGGCAGATGGAGGCGCGCTCTTGACACCATTTCTTCTGCCCGTTTAAAACACAAGTATTTGTACTCGATCCGGGCTGCCTGGTTACATGCTTGGCAGTCCGCATCACCCCGAGTACCTTTCCTGAAGTTTGATTCGTAGCTGGGTAAACTCGGGCTTCAGAGGCTAGATGAGACCCAACGTGTTCGGCTTGTGGCGAAAGCCTTTGACCAGAGGCCTATACGCTTGTGCTCGTGGCGAGGGCTAGGCAAGAACGTTTACGCACTGGGTTTTTATCTTTACTCCAAGCTGCCCCTTTCGGCTGCAGCAGGCGGCGTGTCCGTATCCCAGCCAGGGAAGCAGGCCCGTGGGGGAGTCTGCCAGGCGACAGGCCTCCACTCTAGATAACGGCGAAAGTGCATCGAGGCCTTCGGAAGCCCCTCTCAAGGAAAGGCTCCTCTCCGGACTAGAAGACTTTGCTAGCGGACTTCAGCAGCTCCTCTCCTTCAGGGTGCTCCGGCTGTGAAGACTAGTGAAAGCCACCATGGTCCCCAGCTTCTGAACGGCTCTTTCCCGAGTTGGTCCCATCCGTGGAAACGCCGAAGGGGCTGATCTCAACCGATCGGGCTGCGCACCGTGAGTCTCTGGGGTAGGGCAGCCCTGAGCCAGTGTGCCACCCAAGGAATGAAAAGCCAAGTTTCCTTACCCACAAGAAGGCACACTGAGGCCCGGTGTGTTCTCTATGAAATTTACGTGGGCTTGAAGGGTGATGCCTATACTACATTGTGGAAAGGCTGGGTCTTACGGCTCTCTCTTTCTCCCTCTCTCGGGCCCATACCCTGGTGCTCAGCTCTTGTGGGAATGCTGAGTGAGAGACACCGCCACTGTGCTGGACTCAGAAGGCTTCCTCCCTTTATGGCAATTCTGTTTGTCTCTTACGTCGAGGAGCAATGGAGGGTGCGCACAGGTATTCTGAAATCAACTGGCTGACGACAGAGGCTCCGGGGGAGCTGGTTCCTCGGTGGAAGGAGCCAAAAGGCCCGCCTTCCTATGGTCTCCTTTAGAGCTGCCGGACACCCGGCCGTCTGAGGCCTAACAATTGGACATTGTGACGGCATGGCATGGAAACCCTGGGAACCCTAAGACACGGTGGAAGTGCGGTTCGCAAGCTGGGTGCCAGGAACCTTCAAAGCACAGTGTGGTTTCATGTACGAAAGCGAGCCCAAGCGTCTGAGGCTGGCAGCCTCTTGCTTGCGAGGCTTGGTGTCCCCGTGGGCCTGACGGCTACTTCCCTGTTTCCGGCACCCTCAGGAAACTCTTCAGAAGAGCCTTCGGAAGCCGCTGAGAGAGAACAGCTGCGAAGTGGAGGCACAGAGCAGTCACCTCGATACCAGCCCCGTGTCCCAAGCAACGATCCTTCCCCGGAGGGTTCTTAACCCACCCAGGGATTCAAGCAGGGAGTTTGCCTTGTCCAACTTGCACAGGAAACTGGCATGAGAGGTAGGGCTCATGTACTTGCGTTCACACGACGAGGCCCGGAGAAGTTCTCACGGAGCCGAATCCAGCACCCTTCCTCCACCACGTGTGTACAACAAAGGAGCGCTGGGCAGTGGGTGTTCTCAGGCCAAGAGAGAAGTCCTTGTTCTGTGCTGCACCTGCTGGGTGGTTCAAGGGTTCTCTGACCTTCCTCCTCTGGAAGCTTTTCAGAGCTGAGGCTACCCCTGGGCTGCGAAAGCAGAGAGGCGTAGAGGCCTTTCACACTGAAGGCGTGGGCTGGTTTCCCAGGGAGAAAGTGTACGTCGCCCACACCCACACCCCCACCCCACCCCAGCTGGAGGCGTGCAGGTTGACACCATTTTGTTCTGCCCACGGAAAATACAAAGAGGCGTACACGATTTGGGCTGTCTGGCGAAAGGATTCTGAATCGCTGGCACCCTGAGTACCTTTCCTGAAGTTTGCCTCCTAGCTGGTTAAACTCGGCGTTCAGAGGCGAGATGAGAACAGACTTGCTCAGCGTGCGGCGACGAGCCTTGATGCCCTGCCCTAAACGTTTGTGCTTCTGGCCAGCGTCGCGCAAGTACTTTGACACGTAGGATTCTTACCTTTACTCTAAGCTGTCCCTGTTGGCTGAAGCAGTCGGCGTGTCTGTATCGCAGCCTGGGAGGCAGGGCGTTGGGGGAGTCCGCCAAGTGACTGGCCTCCATCATAGCTGAGAAAGTGCGTCGAGGTTTGCGGGAGCCACTTACAGGGAAAGGTTGCAATTCGGAATTGGAGACTGTGCTGGCAAACGTCAGCAGCTCCTCTCCCTCGCAGTGCTCTGGGTGTGCCGACTCCTAACAGCCACCACGGTCCCCAGCTTGTGAACGGTCCCACTGCGAGCCGGTTTCATCCGTGAAAGATCCACGTGAGGCCGATCTCCAGCGATCGGGCTCCACGCCTTGAGCCTCTGGGACAGGGCAGCCCTGTGCCGATGTGCCCACCAGGGGACGCAACCGAAGTTTACTTACCACGGGAAAGCGCATCAAGGCCTCGTGTTCTCTCCATGAGATGAACGCGAGCTTGAAGGGTGACGCGTCAGAGTACACTGTGAACAGCTCGCCGGTACGCCTGTCTTGCCCCCTCTCACGGTCTCACGCACCCGGGCTCAGTTCCCTGTTGGAATGCTGAGTGGGAGCGCCAGCCTCCCTTCTGGACTCTGAAGCCTTCCGCCCCTAATGGCAAGTCTGTGTGCCTCTCACGTGGGGGGGCGGAATGAGGTCGCCCGCAGAGGTTCTGACATGAAAGAACTAAAGACGCGTGGTGCTGAGGAGCTGGTTCCTCATGGAGGGAGCCCAAAGGCCAGAACGCCGAAGGTCTCTTCCAAGGCTGCCGGACGCTCTGCCCTTCTAGGCCTGAGATACGGACCTTGTGACGGCACGGAAAGCCTGCGAGATTTAGGAGACATCGCCAGTGCAAGTGGCAATCCGGAAGGAAGACCCTTCAAGGCGGAGGGTCCTTTCCTGCACAAAACTGCGCCCTAGCATTTAACTTCACAGAACAGGTATCCTCGCACGCCTGTGGCTTACTCTACAGAAAGGACACTGTGAGCAACCTCTCCCGAAAAGCCTTCGCCAACGGCTTGGAGACAACAGCAAGCGAGCGCAGTGGAGGCACAGACCATTATCCTAGATAGCAGCACAGTGTCTCTAGCAGAGATCGCCTCCCGGAGGATACTTACGCCACACCGAGGTTCCAGCAGGGAGTTTTGCCTTGTAGCAGTACAACTCACTCAAGAAACAGGGCTGAGGTGTAGGGCTAATCTGACGTGCGCTCACTCTATGTGTCCGCGAGAAGGTTTCACGGAGCAGAAGGCATCACCGACCGCGACCACGTGTGTGCACCCAAGAAGCCCTGTGCCGTGGGTGTTCTCAGGCCGACCGAGAAGACCTAGGTGTGTGCTGTACCCGCTCTCGGTGGTTCACACGCTGCGTGACCCTGTGCCTTTGGAGGGTTTTCAGGGCGGGTGGCACCTCTGCGCTGCGAGCGCGAAGAGGCGTAGAGGCCTTTCACACTGGAGGAAGGGCCTGCATCTATCTCACGGAGAAAATGTGTACGTCGCCCGGCAGATGGAGGCGCGCTCTTGACACCATTTCTTCTGCCCGTTTAAAACACAAGTATTTGTACTCGATCCGGGCTGCCTGGTTACATGCTTGGCAGTCCGCATCACCCCGAGTACCTTTCCTGAAGTTTGATTCGTAGCTGGGTAAACTCGGGCTTCAGAGGCTAGATGAGACCCAACGTGTTCGGCTTGTGGCGAAAGCCTTTGACCAGAGGCCTATACGCTTGTGCTCGTGGCGAGGGCTAGGCAAGAACGTTTACGCACTGGGTTTTTATCTTTACTCCAAGCTGCCCCTTTCGGCTGCAGCAGGCGGCGTGTCCGTATCCCAGCCAGGGAAGCAGGCCCGTGGGGGAGTCTGCCAGGCGACAGGCCTCCACTCTAGATAACGGCGAAAGTGCATCGAGGCCTTCGGAAGCCCCTCTCAAGGAAAGGCTCCTCTCCGGACTAGAAGACTTTGCTAGCGGACTTCAGCAGCTCCTCTCCTTCAGGGTGCTCCGGCTGTGAAGACTAGTGAAAGCCACCATGGTCCCCAGCTTCTGAACGGCTCTTTCCCGAGTTGGTCCCATCCGTGGAAACGCCGAAGGGGCTGATCTCAACCGATCGGGCTGCGCACCGTGAGTCTCTGGGGTAGGGCAGCCCTGAGCCAGTGTGCCACCCAAGGAATGAAAAGCCAAGTTTCCTTACCCACAAGAAGGCACACTGAGGCCCGGTGTGTTCTCTATGAAATTTACGTGGGCTTGAAGGGTGATGCCTATACTACATTGTGGAAAGGCTGGGTCTTACGGCTCTCTCTTTCTCCCTCTCTCGGGCCCATACCCTGGTGCTCAGCTCTTGTGGGAATGCTGAGTGAGAGACACCGCCACTGTGCTGGACTCAGAAGGCTTCCTCCCTTTATGGCAATTCTGTTTGTCTCTTACGTCGAGGAGCAATGGAGGGTGCGCACAGGTATTCTGAAATCAACTGGCTGACGACAGAGGCTCCGGGGGAGCTGGTTCCTCGGTGGAAGGAGCCAAAAGGCCCGCCTTCCTATGGTCTCCTTTAGAGCTGCCGGACACCCGGCCGTCTGAGGCCTAACAATTGGACATTGTGACGGCATGGCATGGAAACCCTGGGAACCCTAAGACACGGTGGAAGTGCGGTTCGCAAGCTGGGTGCCAGGAACCTTCAAAGCACAGTGTGGTTTCATGTACGGAAGCGAGCCCAAGCGTCTGAGGCTGGCAGCCTCTTGCTTGCGAGGCTTGGTGTCCCCGTGGGCCTGACGGCTACTTCCCTGTTTCCGGCACCCTCAGGAAACTCTTCAGAAGAGCCTTCGGAAGCCGCTGAGAGAGAACAGCTGCGAAGTGGAGGCACAGAGCAGTCACCTCGATACCAGCCCCGTGTCCCAAGCAACGATCCTTCCCCGGAGGGTTCTTAACCCACCCAGGGATTCAAGCAGGGAGTTTGCCTTGTCCAACTTGCACAGGAAACTGGCATGAGAGGTAGGGCTCATGTACTTGCGTTCACACGACGAGGCCCGGAGAAGTTCTCACGGAGCCGAATCCAGCACCCTTCCTCCACCACGTGTGTACAACAAAGGAGCGCTGGGCAGTGGGTGTTCTCAGGCCAAGAGAGAAGTCCTTGTTCTGTGCTGCACCTGCTGGGTGGTTCAAGGGTTCTCTGACCTTCCTCCTCTGGAAGCTTTTCAGAGCTGAGGCTACCCCTGGGCTGCGAAAGCAGAGAGGCGTAGAGGCCTTTCACACTGAAGGCGTGGGCTGGTTTCCCAGGGAGAAAGTGTACGTCGCCCACACCCACACCCCCACCCCACCCCAGCTGGAGGCGTGCAGGTTGACACCATTTTGTTCTGCCCACGGAAAATACAAAGAGGCGTACACGATTTGGGCTGTCTGGCGAAAGGATTCTGAATCGCTGGCACCCTGAGTACCTTTCCTGAAGTTTGCCTCCTAGCTGGTTAAACTCGGCGTTCAGAGGCGAGATGAGAACAGACTTGCTCAGCGTGCGGCGACGAGCCTTGATGCCCTGCCCTAAACGTTTGTGCTTCTGGCCAGCGTCGCGCAAGTACTTTGACACGTAGGATTCTTACCTTTACTCTAAGCTGTCCCTGTTGGCTGAAGCAGTCGGCGTGTCTGTATCGCAGCCTGGGAGGCAGGGCGTTGGGGGAGTCCGCCAAGTGACTGGCCTCCATCATAGCTGAGAAAGTGCGTCGAGGTTTGCGGGAGCCACTTACAGGGAAAGGTTGCAATTCGGAATTGGAGACTGTGCTGGCAAACGTCAGCAGCTCCTCTCCCTCGCAGTGCTCTGGGTGTGCCGACTCCTAACAGCCACCACGGTCCCCAGCTTGTGAACGGTCCCACTGCGAGCCGGTTTCATCCGTGAAAGATCCACGTGAGGCCGATCTCCAGCGATCGGGCTCCACGCCTTGAGCCTCTGGGACAGGGCAGCCCTGTGCCGATGTGCCCACCAGGGGACGCAACCGAAGTTTACTTACCACGGGAAAGCGCATCAAGGCCTCGTGTTCTCTCCATGAGATGAACGCGAGCTTGAAGGGTGACGCGTCAGAGTACACTGTGAACAGCTCGCCGGTACGCCTGTCTTGCCCCCTCTCACGGTCTCACGCACCCGGGCTCAGTTCCCTGTTGGAATGCTGAGTGGGAGCGCCAGCCTCCCTTCTGGACTCTGAAGCCTTCCGCCCCTAATGGCAAGTCTGTGTGCCTCTCACGTGGGGGGGCGGAATGAGGTCGCCCGCAGAGGTTCTGACATGAAAGAACTAAAGACGCGTGGTGCTGAGGAGCTGGTTCCTCATGGAGGGAGCCCAAAGGCCAGAACGCCGAAGGTCTCTTCCAAGGCTGCCGGAACGCTCTGCCCTTCTAGGCCTGAGATACGGACCTTGTGACGGCACGGAAAGCCTGCGAGATTTAGGAGACATCGCCAGTGCAAGTGGCAATCCGGAAGGAAGACCCTTCAAGGCGGAGGGTCCTTTCCTGCACAAAACTGCGCCCTAGCATTTAACTTCACAGAACAGGTATCCTCGCACGCCTGTGGCTTACTCTACAGAAAGGACACTGTGAGCAACCTCTTCCGAAAGCCTTCGCCAACGGCTTGGAGACAACAGCAAGCGAGCGCAGTGGAGGCACAGACCATTATCCTAGATAGCAGCACAGTGTCTCTAGCAGAGATCGCCTCCCGGAGGATACTTACGCCACACCGAGGTTCCAGCAGGGAGTTTTGCCTTGTAGCAGTACAACTCACTCAAGAAACAGGGCTGAGGTGTAGGGCTAATCTGACGTGCGCTCACTCTATGTGTCCGCGAGAAGGTTTCACGGAGCAGAAGGCATCACCGACCGCGACCACGTGTGTGCACCCAAGAAGCCCTGTGCCGTGGGTGTTCTCAGGCCGACCGAGAAGACCTAGGTGTGTGCTGTACCCGCTCTCGGTGGTTCACACGTTGCGTGACCCTGTGCCTTTGGAGGGTTTTCAGGGCGGGTGGCACCTCTGCGCTGCGAGCGCGAAGAGGCGTAGAGGCCTTTCACACTGGAGGAAGGGCCTGCATCTATCTCACGGAGAAAATGTGTACGTCGCCCGGCAGATGGAGGCGCGCTCTTGACACCATTTCTTCTGCCCGTTTAAAACACAAGTATTTGTACTCGATCCGGGCTGCCTGGTTACATGCTTGGCAGTCCGCATCACCCCGAGTACCTTTCCTGAAGTTTGATTCGTAGCTGGGTAAACTCGGGCTTCAGAGGCTAGATGAGACCCAACGTGTTCGGCTTGTGGCGAAAGCCTTTGACCAGAGGCCTATACGCTTGTGCTCGTGGCGAGGGCTAGGCAAGAACGTTTACGCACTGGGTTTTTATCTTTACTCCAAGCTGCCCCTTTCGGCTGCAGCAGGCGGCGTGTCCGTATCCCAGCCAGGGAAGCAGGCCCGTGGGGGAGTCTGCCAGGCGACAGGCCTCCACTCTAGATAACGGCGAAAGTGCATCGAGGCCTTCGGAAGCCCCTCTCAAGGAAAGGCTCCTCTCCGGACTAGAAGACTTTGCTAGCGGACTTCAGCAGCTCCTCTCCTTCAGGGTGCTCCGGCTGTGAAGACTAGTGAAAGCCACCATGGTCCCCAGCTTCTGAACGGCTCTTTCCCGAGTTGGTCCCATCCGTGGAAACGCCGAAGGGGCTGATCAACCGATCGGGCTGCGCACCGTGAGTCTCTGGGGTAGGGCAGCCCTGAGCCAGTGTGCCACCCAAGGAATGAAAAGCCAAGTTTCCTTACCCACAAGAAGGCACACTGAGGCCCGGTGTGTTCTCTATGAAATTTACGTGGGCTTGAAGGGTGATGCCTATACTACATTGTGGAAAGGCTGGGTCTTACGGCTCTCTCTTTCTCCCTCTCTCGGGCCCATACCCTGGTGCTCAGCTCTTGTGGGAATGCTGAGTGAGAGACACCGCCACTGTGCTGGACTCAGAAGGCTTCCTCCCTTTATGGCAATTCTGTTTGTCTCTTACGTCGAGGAGCAATGGAGGGTGCGCACAGGTATTCTGAAATCAACTGGCTGACGACAGAGGCTCCGGGGGAGCTGGTTTCTCGGTGGAAGGAGCCAAAAGGCCCGCCTTCCTATGGTCTCCTTTAGAGCTGCCGGACACCCGGCCGTCTGAGGCCTAACAATTGGACATTGTGACGGCATGGCATGGAAACCCTGGGAACCCTAAGACACGGTGGAAGTGCGGTTCGCAAGCTGGGTGCCAGGAACCTTCAAAGCACAGTGTGGTTTCATGTACGAAAGCGAGCCCAAGCGTCTGAGGCTGGCAGCCTCTTGCTTGCGAGGCTTGGTGTCCTCGTGGGCCTGACGGCTACTTCCCTGTTTCCGGCACCCTCAGGAAACTCTTCAGAAGAGCCTTCGGAAGCCGCTGAGAGAGAACAGCTGCGAAGTGGAGGCACAGAGCAGTCACCTCCATACCAGCCCCGTGTCCCAAGCAACGATCCTTCCCCGGAGGGTTCTTAACCCACCCAGGGATTCAAGCAGGGAGTTTGCCTTGTCCAACTTGCACAGGAAACTGGCATGAGAGGTAGGGCTCATGTACTTGCGTTCACACGACGAGGCCCGGAGAAGTTCTCACGGAGCCGAATCCATACCCTTCCTCCACCACGTGTGTACAACAAAGGAGCGCTGGGCAGTGGGTGTTCTCAGGCCAGAGAGAAGTCCTTGTTCTGTGCTGCACCTGCTGGGTGGTTCAAGGGTTCTCTGACCTTCCTCCTCTGGAAGCTTTTCAGAGCTGAGGCTACCCCTGGGCTGCGAAAGCAGAGAGGCGTAGAGGCCTTTCACACTGAAGGCGTGGGCTGGTTTCCCAGGGAGAAAGTGTACGTCGCCCACACCCACACCCCCACCCCACCCCAGCTGGAGGCGTGCAGGTTGACACCATTTTGTTCTGCCCACGGAAAATACAAAGAGGCGTACACGATTTGGGCTGTCTGGCGAAAGGATTCTGAATCGCTGGCACCCTGAGTACCTTTCCTGAAGTTTGCCTCCTAGCTGGTTAAACTCGGCGTTCAGAGGCGAGATGAGAACAGACTTGCTCAGCGTGCGGCGACGAGCCTTGATGCCCTGCCCTAAACGTTTGTGCTTCTGGCCAGCGTCGCGCAAGTACTTTGACACGTAGGATTCTTACCTTTACTCTAAGCTGTCCCTGTTGGCTGAAGCAGTCGGCGTGTCTGTATCGCAGCCTGGGAGGCAGGGCGTTGGGGGAGTCCGCCAAGTGACTGGCCTCCATCATAGCTGAGAAAGTGCGTCGAGGTTTGCGGGAGCCACTTACAGGGAAAGGTTGCAATTCGGAATTGGAGACTGTGCTGGCAAACGTCAGCAGCTCCTCTCCCTCGCAGTGCTCTGGGTGTGCCGACTCCTAACAGCCACCACGGTCCCCAGCTTGTGAACGGTCCCACTGCGAGCCGGTTTCATCCGTGAAAGATCCACGTGAGGCCGATCTCCAGCGATCGGGCTCCACGCCTTGAGCCTCTGGGACAGGGCAGCCCTGTGCCGATGTGCCCACCAGGGGACGCAACCGAAGTTTACTTACCACGGGAAAGCGCATCAAGGCCTCGTGTTCTCTCCATGAGATGAACGCGAGCTTGAAGGGTGACGCGTCAGAGTACACTGTGAACAGCTCGCCGGTACGCCTGTCTTGCCCCCTCTCACGGTCTCACGCACCCGGGCTCAGTTCCCTGTTGGAATGCTGAGTGGAGCTGCCAGCCTCCCTTCTGGACTCTGAAGCCTTCCGCCCCTAATGGCAAGTCTGTGTGCCTCTCACGTGGGGGGGCGGAATGAGGTCGCCCGCAGAGGTTCTGACATGAAAGAACTAAAGACGCGTGGTGCTGAGGAGCTGGTTCCTCATGGAGGGAGCCCAAAGGCCAGAACGCCGAAGGTCTCTTCCAAGGCTGCCGGACGCTCTGCCCTTCTAGGCCTGAGATACGGACCTTGTGACGGCACGGAAAGCCTGCGAGATTTAGGAGACATCGCCAGTGCAAGTGGCAATCCGGAAGGAAGACCCTTCAAGGCGGAGGGTCCTTTCCTGCACAAAACTGCGCCCTAGCATTTAACTTCACAGAACAGGTATCCTCGCACGCCTGTGGCTTACTCTACAGAAAGGACACTGTGAGCAACCTCTTCCGAAAAGCCTTCGCCAACGGCTTGGAGACAACAGCAAGCGAGCGCAGTGGAGGCACAGACCATTATCCTAGATAGCAGCACAGTGTCTCTAGCAGAGATCGCCTCCCGGAGGATACTTACGCCACACCGAGGTTCCAGCAGGGAGTTTTGCCTTGTAGCAGTACAACTCACTCAAGAAACAGGGCTGAGGTGTAGGGCTAATCTGACGTGCGCTCACTCTATGTGTCCGCGAGAAGGTTTCACGGAGCAGAAGGCATCACCGACCGCGACCACGTGTGTGCACCCAAGAAGCCCTGTGCCGTGGGTGTTCTCAGGCCGACCGAGAAGACCTAGGTGTGTGCTGTACCCGCTCTCGGTGGTTCACACGTTGCGTGACCCTGTGCCTTTGGAGGGTTTTCAGGGCGGGTGGCACCTCTGCGCTGCGAGCGCGAAGAGGCGTAGAGGCCTTTCACACTGGAGGAAGGGCCTGCATCTATCTCACGGAGAAAATGTGTACGTCGCCCGGCAGATGGAGGCGCGCTCTTGACACCATTTCTTCTGCCCGTTTAAAACACAAGTATTTGTACTCGATCCGGGCTGCCTGGTTACATGCTTGGCAGTCCGCATCACCCCGAGTACCTTTCCTGAAGTTTGATTCGTAGCTGGGTAAACTCGGGCTTCAGAGGCTAGATGAGACCCAACGTGTTCGGCTTGTGGCGAAAGCCTTTGACCAGAGGCCTATACGCTTGTGCTCGTGGCGAGGGCTAGGCAAGAACGTTTACGCACTGGGTTTTTATCTTTACTCCAAGCTGCCCCTTTCGGCTGCAGCAGGCGGCGTGTCCGTATCCCAGCCAGGGAAGCAGGCCCGTGGGGGAGTCTGCCAGGCGACAGGCCTCCACTCTAGATAACGGCGAAAGTGCATCGAGGCCTTCGGAAGCCCCTCTCAAGGAAAGGCTCCTCTCCGGACTAGAAGACTTTGCTAGCGGACTTCAGCAGCTCCTCTCCTTCAGGGTGCTCCGGCTGTGAAGACTAGTGAAAGCCACCATGGTCCCCAGCTTCTGAACGGCTCTTTCCCGAGTTGGTCCCATCCGTGGAAACGCCGAAGGGGCTGATCTCAACCGATCGGGCTGCGCACCGTGAGTCTCTGGGGTAGGGCAGCCCTGAGCCAGTGTGCCACCCAAGGAATGAAAAGCCAAGTTTCCTTACCCACAAGAAGGCACACTGAGGCCCGGTGTGTTCTCTATGAAATTTACGTGGGCTTGAAGGGTGATGCCTATACTACATTGTGGAAAGGCTGGGTCTTACGGCTCTCTCTTTCTCCCTCTCTCGGGCCCATACCCTGGTGCTCAGCTCTTGTGGGAATGCTGAGTGAGAGACACCGCCACTGTGCTGGACTCAGAAGGCTTCCTCCCTTTATGGCAATTCTGTTTGTCTCTTACGTCGAGGAGCAATGGAGGGTGCGCACAGGTATTCTGAAATCAACTGGCTGACGACAGAGGCTCCGGGGGAGCTGGTTCCTCGGTGGAAGGAGCCAAAAAGGCCCGCCTTCCTATGGTCTCCTTTAGAGCTGCCGGACACCCGGCCGTCTGAGGCCTAACAATTGGACATTGTGACGGCATGGCATGGAAACCCTGGGAACCCTAAGACACGGTGGAAGTGCGGTTCGCAAGCTGGGTGCCAGGAACCTTCAAAGCACAGTGTGGTTTCATGTACGAAAGCGAGCCCAAGCGTCTGAGGCTGGCAGCCTCTTGCTTGCGAGGCTTGGTGTCCCCGTGGGCCTGACGGCTACTTCCCTGTTTCCGGCACCCTCAGGAAACTCTTCAGAAGAGCCTTCGGAAGCCGCTGAGAGAGAACAGCTGCGAAGTGGAGGCACAGAGCAGTCACCTCGATACCAGCCCCGTGTCCCAAGCAACGATCCTTCCCCGGAGGGTTCTTAACCCACCCAGGGATTCAAGCAGGGAGTTTGCCTTGTCCAACTTGCACAGGAAACTGGCATGAGAGGTAGGGCTCATGTACTTGCGTTCACACGACGAGGCCCGGAGAAGTTCTCACGGAGCCGAATCCAGCACCCTTCCTCCACCACGTGTGTACAACAAAGGAGCGCTGGGCAGTGGGTGTTCTCAGGCCAAGAGAGAAGTCCTTGTTCTGTGCTGCACCTGCTGGGTGGTTCAAGGGTTCTCTGACCTTCCTCCTCTGGAAGCTTTTCAGAGCTGAGGCTACCCCTGGGCTGCGAAAGCAGAGAGGCGTAGAGGCCTTTCACACTGAAGGCGTGGGCTGGTTTCCCAGGGAGAAAGTGTACGTCGCCCACACCCACACCCCCACCCCACCCCAGCTGGAGGCGTGCAGGTTGACACCATTTTGTTCTGCCCACGGAAAATACAAAGAGGCGTACACGATTTGGGCTGTCTGGCGAAAGGATTCTGAATCGCTGGCACCCTGAGTACCTTTCCTGAAGTTTGCCTCCTAGCTGGTTAAACTCGGCGTTCAGAGGCGAGATGAGAACAGACTTGCTCAGCGTGCGGCGACGAGCCTTGATGCCCTGCCCTAAACGTTTGTGCTTCTGGCCAGCGTCGCGCAAGTACTTTGACACGTAGGATTCTTACCTTTACTCTAAGCTGTCCCTGTTGGCTGAAGCAGTCGGCGTGTCTGTATCGCAGCCTGGGAGGCAGGGCGTTGGGGGAGTCCGCCAAGTGACTGGCCTCCATCATAGCTGAGAAAGTGCGTCGAGGTTTTCGGGAGCCACTTACAGGGAAAGGTTGCAATTCGGAATTGGAGACTGTGCTGGCAAACGTCAGCAGCTCCTCTCCCTCGCAGTGCTCTGGGTGTGCCGACTCCTAACAGCCACCACGGTCCCCAGCTTGTGAACGGTCCCACTGCGAGCCGGTTTCATCCGTGAAAGATCCACGTGAGGCCGATCTCCAGCGATCGGGCTCCACGCCTTGAGCCTCTGGGACAGGGCAGCCCTGTGCCGATGTGCCCACCAGGGGACGCAACCGAAGTTTACTTACCACGGGAAAGCGCATCAAGGCCTCGTGTTCTCTCCATGAGATGAACGCGAGCTTGAAGGGTGACGCGTCAGAGTACACTGTGAACAGCTCGCCGGTACGCCTGTCTTGCCCCCTCTCACGGTCTCACGCACCCGGGCTCAGTTCCCTGTTGGAATGCTGAGTGGGAGCGCCAGCCTCCCTTCTGGACTCTGAAGCCTTCCGCCCCTAATGGCAAGTCTGTGTGCCTCTCACGTGGGGGGGCGGAATGAGGTCGCCCGCAGAGGTTCTGACATGAAAGAACTAAAGACGCGTGGTGCTGAGGAGCTGGTTCCTCATGGAGGGAGCCCAAAGGCCAGAACGCCGAAGGTCTCTTCCAAGGCTGCCGGACGCTCTGCCCTTCTAGGCCTGAGATACGGACCTTGTGACGGCACGGAAAGCCTGCGAGATTTAGGAGACATCGCCAGTGCAAGTGGCAATCCGGAAGGAAGACCCTTCAAGGCGGAGGGTCCTTTCCTGCACAAAACTGCGCCCTAGCATTTAACTTCACAGAACAGGTATCCTCGCACGCCTGTGGCTTACTCTACAGAAAGGACACTGTGAGCAACCTCTTCCGAAAAGCCTTCGCCAACGGCTTGGAGACAACAGCAAGCGAGCGCAGTGGAGGCACAGACCATTATCCTAGATAGCAGCACAGTGTCTCTAGCAGAGATCGCCTCCTGGAGGATACTTACGCCACACACCGAGGTTCCAGCAGGGAGTTTTGCCTTGTAGCAGTACAACTCACTCAAGAAACAGGGCTGAGGTGTAGGGCTAATCTGACGTGCGCTCACTCATGTGTCCGCGAGAAGGTTTCACGGAGCAGAAGGCATCACCGACCGCGACCACGTGTGTGCACCCAAGAAGCCCTGTGCCGTGGGTGTTCTCAGGCCGACCGAGAAGACCTAGGTGTGTGCTGTACCCGCTCTCGGTGGTTCACACGTTGCGTGACCCTGTGCCTTTGGAGGGTTTTCAGGGCGGGTGGCACCTCTGCGCTGCGAGCGCGAAGAGGCGTAGAGGCCTTTCACACTGGAGGAAGGGCCTGCATCTATCTCACGGAGAAAATGTGTACGTCGCCCGGCAGATGGAGGCGCGCTCTTGACACCATTTCTTCTGCCCGTTTAAAACACAAGTATTTGTACTCGATCCGGGCTGCCTGGTTACATGCTTGCGGCATCACCCCGAGTACCTTTCCTGAAGTTTGATTCGTAGCTGGGTAAACTCGGGCTTCAGAGGCTAGATGAGACCCAACGTGTTCGGCTTGTGGCGAAAGCCTTTGACCAGAGGCCTATACGCTTGTGCTCGTGGCGAGGGCTAGGCAAGAACGTTTACGCACTGGGTTTTTATCTTTACTCCAAGCTGCCCCTTTCGGCTGCAGCAGGCGGCGTGTCCGTATCCCAGCCAGGAAGCAGGCCCGTGGGGGAGTCTGCCAGGCGACAGGCCTCCACTCTAGATAACGGCGAAAGTGCATCGAGGCCTTCGGAAGCCCCTCTAAGGAAAGGCTCCTCTCCGGACTAGAAGACTTTGCTAGCGGACTTCAGCAGCTCCTCTCCTTCAGGGTGCTCCGGCTGTGAAGACTAGTGAAAGCCACCATGGTCCCCAGCTTCTGAACGGCTCTTTCCCGAGTTGGTCCCATCCGTGGAAACGCCGAAGGGGCTGATCTCAACCGATCGGGCTGCGCACCGTGAGTCTCTGGGGTAGGGCAGCCCTGAGCCAGTGTGCCACCCAAGGAATGAAAAGCCAAGTTTCCTTACCCACAAGAAGGCACACTGAGGCCCGGTGTGTTCTCTATGAAATTTACGTGGGCTTGAAGGGTGATGCCTATACTACATTGTGGAAAGGCTGGGTCTTACGGCTCTCTCTTTCTCCCTCTCTCGGGCCCATACCCTGGTGCTCAGCTCTTGTGGGAATGCTGAGTGAGAGACACCTCCCACTGTGCTGGACTCAGAAGGCTTCCTCCCTTTATGGCAATTCTGTTTGTCTCTTACGTCGAGGAGCAATGGAGGGTGCGCACAGGTATTCTGAAATCAACTGGCTGACGACAGAGGCTCCGGGGGAGCTGGTTCCTCGGTGGAAGGAGCCAAAAGGCCCGCCTTCCTATGGTCTCCTTTAGAGCTGCCGGACACCCGGCCGTCTGAGGCCTAACAATTGGACATTGTGACGGCATGGCATGGAAACCCTGGGAACCCTAAGACACGGTGGGAAGTGCGGTTCGCAAGCTGGGTGCCAGGAACCTTCAAAGCACAGTGTGGTTTCATGTACGAAAGCGAGCCCAAGCGTCTGAGGCTGGCAGCCTCTTGCTTGCGAGGCTTGGTGTCCCCGTGGGCCTGACGGCTACTTCCCTGTTTCCGGCACCCTCAGGAAACTCTTCAGAAGAGCCTTCGGAAGCCGCTGAGAGAGAACAGCTGCGAAGTGGAGGCACAGAGCAGTCACCTCGATACCAGCCCCGTGTCCCAAGCAACGATCCTTCCCCGGAGGGTTCTTAACCCACCCAGGGATTCAAGCAGGGAGTTTGCCTTGTCCAACTTGCACAGGAAACTGGCATGAGAGGTAGGGCTCATGTACTTGCGTTCACACGACGAGGCCCGGAGAAGTTCTCACGGAGCCGAATCCAGCACCCTTCCTCCACCACGTGTGTACAACAAAGGAGCGCTGGGCAGTGGGTGTTCTCAGGCCAAGAGAGAAGTCCTTGTTCTGTGCTGCACCTGCTGGGTGGTTCAAGGGTTCTCTGACCTTCCTCCTCTGGAAGCTTTTCAGAGCTGAGGCTACCCCTGGGCTGCGAAAGCAGAGAGGCGTAGAGGCCTTTCACACTGAAGGCGTGGGCTGGTTTCCCAGGGAGAAAGTGTACGTCGCCCACACCCACACCCCCACCCCACCCCAGCTGGAGGCGTGCAGGTTGACACCATTTTGTTCTGCCCACGGAAAATACAAAGAGGCGTACACGATTTGGGCTGTCTGGCGAAAGGATTCTGAATCGCTGGCACCCTGAGTACCTTTCCTGAAGTTTGCCTCCTAGCTGGTTAAACTCGGCGTTCAGAGGCGAGATGAGAACAGACTTGCTCAGCGTGCGGCGACGAGCCTTGATGCCCTGCCCTAAACGTTTGTGCTTCTGGCCAGCGTCGCGCAAGTACTTTGACACGTAGGATTCTTACCTTTACTCTAAGCTGTCCCTGTTGGCTGAAGCAGTCGGCGTGTCTGTATCGCAGCCTGGGAGGCAGGGCGTTGGGGGAGTCCGCCAAGTGACTGGCCTCCATCATAGCTGAGAAAGTGCGTCGAGGTTTGCGGGAGCCACTTACAGGGAAAGGTTGCAATTCGGAATTGGAGACTGTGCTGGCAAACGTCAGCAGCTCCTCTCCCTCGCAGTGCTCTGGGTGTGCCGACTCCTAACAGCCACCACGGTCCCCAGCTTGTGAACGGTCCCACTGCGAGCCGGTTTCATCCGTGAAAGATCCACGTGAGGCCGATCTCCAGCGATCGGGCTCCACGCCTTGAGCCTCTGGGACAGGGCAGCCCTGTGCCGATGTGCCCACCAGGGGACGCAACCGAAGTTTACTTACCACGGGGAAAGCGCATCAAGGCCTCGTGTTCTCTCCATGAGATGAACGCGAGCTTGAAGGGTGACGCGTCAGAGTACACTGTGAACAGCTCGCCGGTACGCCTGTCTTGCCCCCTCTCACGGTCTCACGCACCCGGGCTCAGTTCCCTGTTGGAATGCTGAGTGGGAGCGCCAGCCTCCCTTCTGGACTCTGAAGCCTTCCGCCCCTAATGGCAAGTCTGTGTGCCTCTCACGTGGGGGGGCGGAATGAGGTCGCCCGCAGAGGTTCTGACATGAAAGAACTAAAGACGCGTGGTGCTGAGGAGCTGGTTCCTCATGGAGGGAGCCCAAAGGCCAGAACGCCGAAGGTCTCTTCCAAGGCTGCCGGACGCTCTGCCGTTCTAGGCCTGAGATACGGACCTTGTGACGGCACGGAAAGCCTGCGAGATTTAGGAGACATCGCCAGTGCAAGTGGCAATCCGGAAGGAAGACCCTTCAAGGCGGAGGGTCCTTTCCTGCACAAAACTGCGCCCTAGCATTTAACTTCACAGAACAGGTATCCTCGCACGCCTGTGGCTTACTCTACAGAAAGGACACTGTGAGCAACCTCTTCCGAAAAGCCTTCGCCAACGGCTTGGAGACAACAGCAAGCGAGCGCAGTGGAGGCACAGACCATTATCCTAGATAGCAGCACAGTGTCTCTAGCAGAGATCGCCTCCCGGAGGATACTTACGCCACACCGAGGTTCCAGCAGGGAGTTTTGCCTTGTAGCAGTACAACTCACTCAAGAAACAGGGCTGAGGTGTAGGGTCAATCCACGTGCGCTCACTCTATGTGTCCGCGAGAAGGTTTCACGGAGCAGAAGGCATCACCGACCGCGACCACGTGTGTGCACCCAAGAAGCCCTGTGCCGTGGGTGTTCTCAGGCCGACCGAGAAGACCTAGGTGTGTGCTGTACCCGCTCTCGGTGGTTCACACGTTGCGTGACCCTGTGCCTTTGGAGGGTTTTCAGGGCGGGTGGCACCTCTGCGCTGCGAGCGCGAGAGGCGCAGAGGCCTTTCACACTGGAGGAAGGGCCTGCATCTATCTCACGGAGAAAATGTGTACGTCGCCCGGCAGATGGAGGCGCGCTCTTGACACCATTTCTTCTGCCCGTTTAAAACACAAGTATTTGTACTCGATCCGGGCTGCCTGGTTACATGCTTGGCAGTCCGCATCACCCCGAGTACCTTTCCTGAAGTTTGATTCGTAGCTGGGTAAACTCGGGCTTCAGAGGCTAGATGAGACCCAACGTGTTCGGCTTGTGGCGAAAGCCTTTGACCAGAGGCCTATACGCTTGTGCTCGTGGCGAGGGCTAGGCAAGAACGTTTACGCACTGGGTTTTTATCTTTACTCCAAGCTGCCCCTTTCGGCTGCAGCAGGCGGCGTGTCCGTATCCCAGCCAGGGAAGCAGGCCCGTGGGGGAGTCTGCCAGGCGACAGGCCTCCACTCTAGATAACGGCGAAAGTGCATCGAGGCCTTCGGAAGCCCCTCTCAAGGAAAGGCTCCTCTCCGGACTAGAAGACTTTGCTAGCGGACTTCAGCAGCTCCTCTCCTTCAGGGTGCTCCGGCTGTGAAGACTAGTGAAAGCCACCATGGTCCCCAGCTTCTGAACGGCTCTTTCCCGAGTTGGTCCCATCCGTGGAAACGCCGAAGGGGCTGATCTCAACCGATCGGGCTGCGCACCGTGAGTCTCTGGGGTAGGGCAGCCCTGAGCCAGTGTGCCACCCAAGGAATGAAAAGCCAAGTTTCCTTACCCACAAGAAGGCACACTGAGGCCCGGTGTGTTCTCTATGAAATTTACGTGGGCTTGAAGGGTGATGCCTATACTACATTGTGGAAAGGCTGGGTCTTACGGCTCTCTCTTTCTCCCTCTCTCGGGCCCATACCCTGGTGCTCAGCTCTTGTGGGAATGCTGAGTGAGAGACACCGCCACTGTGCTGGACTCAGAAGGCTTCCTCCCTTTATGGCAATTCTGTTTGTCTCTTACGTCGAGGAGCAATGGAGGGTGCGCACAGGTATTCTGAAATCAACTGGCTGACGACAGAGGCTCCGGGGGAGCTGGTTCCTCGGTGGAAGGAGCCAAAAGGCCCGCCTTCCTATGGTCTCCTTTAGAGCTGCCGGACACCCGGCCGTCTGAGGCCTAACAATTGGACATTGTGACGGCATGGCATGGAAACCCTGGGAACCCTAAGACACGGTGGAAGTGCGGTTCGCAAGCTGGGTGCCAGGAACCTTCAAAGCACAGTGTGGTTTCATGTACGAAAGCGAGCCCAAGCGTCTGAGGCTGGCAGCCTCTTGCTTGCGAGGCTTGGTGTCCTCTGTGGGCCTGACGGCTACTTCCCTGTTTCCGGCACCCTCAGGAAACTCTTCAGAAGAGCCTTCGGAAGCCGCTGAGAGAGAACAGCTGCGAAGTGGAGGCACAGAGCAGTCACCTCCATACCAGCCCCGTGTCCCAAGCAACGATCCTTTCCCGGAGGGTTCTTAACCCACCCAGGGATTCAAGCAGGGAGTTTGCCTTGTCCAACTTGCACAGGAAACTGGCATGAGAGGTAGGGCTCATGTACTTGCGTTCACACGATGAGGCCCGGAGAAGTTCTCACGGAGCCGAATCCAGCACCCTTCCTCCACCACGTGTGTACAACAAAGGAGCGCTGGGCAGTGGGTGTTCTCAGGCCAAGAGAGAAGTCCTTGTTCTGTGCTGCACCTGCTGGGTGGTTCAAGGGTTCTCTGACCTTCCTCCTCTGGAAGCTTTTCAGAGCTGAGGCTACCCCTGGGCTGCGAAAGCAGAGAGGCGTAGAGGCCTTTCACACTGAAGGCGTGGGCTGGTTTCCCAGGGAGAAAAGTGTACGTCGCCCACACCCACACCCCCACCCCACCCCAGCTGGAGGCGTGCAGGTTGACACCATTTTGTTCTGCCCACGGAAAATACAAAGAGGCGTACACGATTTGGGCTGTCTGGCGAAAGGATTCTGAATCGCTGGCACCCTGAGTACCTTTCCTGAAGTTTGCCTCCTAGCTGGTTAAACTCGGCGTTCAGAGGCGAGATGAGAACAAACTTGCTCAGCGTGCGGCGACGAGCCTTGATGCCCTGCCCTAAACGTTTGTGCTTCTGGCCAGCGTCGCGCAAGTACTTTGACACGTAGGATTCTTACCTTTACTCTAAGCTGTCCCTGTTGGCTGAAGCAGTCGGCGTGTCTGTATCGCAGCCTGGGAGGCAGGGCGTTGGGGGAGTCCGCCAAGTGACTGGCCTCCATCATAGCTGAGAAAGTGCGTCGAGGTTTGCGGGAGCCACTTACAGGAAAGGTTGCAATTCGGAATTGGAGACTGTGCTGGCAAACGTCAGCAGCTCCTCTCCCTCGCAGTGCTCTGGGTGTGCCGACTCCTAACAGCCACCACGGTCCCCAGCTTGTGAACGGTCCCACTGCGAGCCGGTTTCATCCGTGAAAGATCCACGTGAGGCCGATCTCCAGCGATCGGGCTCCACGCCTTGAGCCTCTGGGACAGGGCAGCCCTGTGCCGATGTGCCCACCAGGGGACGCAACCGAAGTTCAGTCACCACGGGAAAGCGCATCAAGGCCTCGTGTTCTCTCCATGAGATGAACGCGAGCTTGAAGGGTGACGCGTCAGAGTACACTGTGAACAGCTCGCCGGTACGCCTGTCTTGCCCCCTCTCACGGTCTCACGCACCCGGGCTCAGTTCCCTGTTGGAATGCTGAGTGGGAGCGCCAGCCTCCCTTCTGGACTCTGAAGCCTTCCGCCCCTAATGGCAAGTCTGTGTGCCTCTCACGTGGGGGGGCGGAATGAGGTCGCCCGCAGAGGTTCTGACATGAAAGAACTAAAGACGCGTGGTGCTGAGGAGCTGGTTCCTCATGGAGGGAGCCCAAAGGCCAGAACGCCGAAGGTCTCTTCCAAGGCTGCCGGACGCTCTGCCCTTCTAGGCCTGAGATACGGACCTTGTGACGGCACGGAAAGCCTGCGAGATTTAGGAGACATCGCCAGTGCAAGTGGCAATCCGGAAGGAAGACCCTTCAAGGCGGAGGGTCCTTTCCTGCACAAAACTGCGCCCTAGCATTTAACTTCACAGAACAGGTATCCTCGCACGCCTGTGGCTTACTCTACAGAAAGGACACTGTGAGCAACCTCTTCCGAAAAGCCTTCGCCAACGGCTTGGAGACAACAGCAAGCGAGCGCAGTGGAGGCACAGACCATTATCCTAGATAGCAGCACAGTGTCTCTAGCAGAGATCGCCTCCCGGAGGATACTTACGCCACACCGAGGTTCCAGCAGGGAGTTTTGCCTTGTAGCAGTACAACTCACTCAAGAAACAGGGCTGAGGTGTAGGGCTAATCTGACGTGCGCTCACTCTATGTGTCCGCGAGAAGGTTTCACGGAGCAGAAGGCATCACCGACCGCGACCACGTGTGTGCACCCAAGAAGCCCTGTGCCGTGGGTGTTCTCAGGCCGACCGAGAAGACCTAGGTGTGTGCTGTACCCGCTCTCGGTGGTTCACACGTTGCGTGACCCTGTGCCTTTGGAGGGTTTTCAGGGCGGGTGGCACCTCTGCGCTGCGAGCGCGAAGAGGCGTAGAGGCCTTTCACACTGGAGGAAGGGCCTGCATCTATCTCACGGAGAAAATGTGTACGTCGCCCGGCAGATGGAGGCGCGCTCTTGACACCATTTCTTCTGCCCGTTTAAAACACAAGTATTTGTACTCGATCCGGGCTGCCTGGTTACATGCTTGGCAGTCCGCATCACCCCGAGTACCTTTCCTGAAGTTTGATTCGTAGCTGGGTAAACTCGGGCTTCAGAGGCTAGATGAGACCCAACGTGTTCGGCTTGTGGCGAAAGCCTTTGACCAGAGGCCTATACGCTTGTGCTCGTGGCGAGGGCTAGGCAAGAACGTTTACGCACTGGGTTTTTATCTTTACTCCAAGCTGCCCCTTTCGGCTGCAGCAGGCGGCGTGTCCGTATCCCAGCCAGGGAAGCAGGCCCGCGGGAGTCTGCCAGGCGACAGGCCTCCACTCTAGATAACGGCGAAAGTGCATCGAGGCCTTCGGAAGCCCCTCTCAAGGAAAGGCTCCTCTCCGGACTAGAAGACTTTGCTAGCGGACTTCAGCAGCTCCTCTCCTTCAGGGTGCTCCGGCTGTGAAGACTAGTGAAAGCCACCATGGTCCCCAGCTTCTGAACGGCTCTTTCCCGAGTTGGTCCCATCCGTGGAAACGCCGAAGGGGCTGATCTCAACCGATCGGGCTGCGCACCGTGAGTCTCTGGGGTAGGGCAGCCCTGAGCCAGTGTGCCACCCAAGGAATGAAAAGCCAAGTTTCCTTACCCACAAGAAGGCACACTGAGGCCCGGTGTGTTCTCTATGAAATTTACGTGGGCTTGAAGGGTGATGCCTATACTACATTGTGGAAAGGCTGGGTCTTACGGCTCTCTCTTTCTCCCTCTCTCGGGCCCATACCCTGGTGCTCAGCTCTTGTGGGAATGCTGAGTGAGAGACACACCGCCACTGTGCTGGACTCAGAAGGCTTCCTCCCTTTATGGCAATTCTGTTTGTCTCTTACGTCGAGGAGCAATGGAGGGTGCGCACAGGTATTCTGAAATCAACTGGCTGACGACAGAGGCTCCGGGGGGAGCTGGTTCCTCGGTGGAAGGAGCCAAAAGGCCCGCCTTCCTATGGTCTCCTTTAGAGCTGCCGGACACCCGGCCGTCTGAGGCCTAACAATTGGACATTGTGACGGCATGGCATGGAAACCCTGGGAACCCTAAGACACGGTGGAAGTGCGGTTCGCAAGCTGGGTGCCAGGAACCTTCAAAGCACAGTGTGGTTTCATGTACGAAAGCGAGCCCAAGCGTCTGAGGCTGGCAGCCTCTTGCTTGCGAGGCTTGGTGTCCCCGTGGGCCTGACGGCTACTTCCCTGTTTCCGGCACCCTCAGGAAACTCTTCAGAAGAGCCTTCGGAAGCCGCTGAGAGAGAACAGCTGCGAAGTGGAGGCACAGAGCAGTCACCTCGATACCAGCCCCGTGTCCCAAGCAACGATCCTTCCCCGGAGGGTTCTTAACCCACCCAGGGATTCAAGCAGGGAGTTTGCCTTGTCCAACTTGCACAGGAAACTGGCATGAGAGGTAGGGCTCATGTACTTGCGTTCACACGACGAGGCCCGGGAGAAGTTCTCACGGAGCCGAATCCAGCACCCTTCCTCCACCACGTGTGTACAACAAAGGAGCGCTGGGCAGTGGGTGTTCTCAGGCCAAGAGAGAAGTCCTTGTTCTGTGCTGCACCTGCTGGGTGGTTCAAGGGTTCTCTGACCTTCCTCCTCTGGAAGCTTTTCAGAGCTGAGGCTACCCCTGGGCTGCGAAAGCAGAGAGGCGTAGAGGCCTTTCACACTGAAGGCGTGGGCTGGTTTCCCAGGGAGAAAGTGTACGTCGCCCACACCCACACCCCCACCCCACCCCAGCTGGAGGCGTGCAGGTTGACACCATTTTGTTCTGCCCACGGAAAATACAAAGAGGCGTACACGATTTGGGCTGTCTGGCGAAAGGATTCTGAATCGCTGGCACCCTGAGTACCTTTCCTGAAGTTTGCCTCCTAGCTGGTTAAACTCGGCGTTCAGAGGCGAGATGAGAACAGACTTGCTCAGCGTGCGGCGACGAGCCTTGATGCCCTGCCCTAAACGTTTGTGCTTCTGGCCAGCGTCGCGCAAGTACTTTGACACGTAGGATTCTTACCTTTACTCTAAGCTGTCCCTGTTGGCTGAAGCAGTCGGCGTGTCTGTATCGCAGCCTGGGAGGCAGGGCGTCTGGGGAGTCCGCCAAGTGACTGGCCTCCATCATAGCTGAGAAAGTGCGTCGAGGTTTGCGGGAGCCACTTACAGGGAAAGGTTGCAATTCGGAATTGGAGACTGTGCTGGCAAACGTCAGCAGCTCCTCTCCCTCGCAGTGCTCTGGGTGTGCCGACTCCTAACAGCCACCACGGTCCCCAGCTTGTGAACGGTCCCACTGCGAGCCGGTTTCATCCGTGAAAGATCCACGTGAGGCCGATCTCCAGCGATCGGGCTCCACGCCTTGAGCCTCTGGGACAGGGCAGCCCTGTGCCGATGTGCCCACCAGGGGACGCAACCGAAGTTTACTTACCACGGGAAAGCGCATCAAGGCCTCGTGTTCTCTCCATGAGATGAACGCGAGCTTGAAGGGTGACGCGTCAGAGTACACTGTGAACAGTCCGCCGGTACGCCTGTCTTGCCCCCTCTCACGGTCTCACGCACCCGGGCTGAGTTCCCTGTTGGAATGCTGAGTGGGAGCGCCAGCCTCCCTTCTGGACTCTGAAGCCTTCCGCCCCTAATGGCAAGTCTGTGTGCCTCTCACGTGGGGGGGCGGAATGAGGTCGCCCGCAGAGGTTCTGACATGAAAGAACTAAAGACGCGTGGTGCTGAGGAGCTGGTTCCTCATGGAGGGAGCCCAAAAGGCCAGAACGCCGAAGGTCTCTTCCAAGGCTGCCGGACGCTCTGCCCTTCTAGGCCTGAGATACGGACCTTGTGACGGCACGGAAAGCCTGCGAGATTTAGGAGACATCGCCAGTGCAAGTGGCAATCCGGAAGGAAGACCCTTCAAGGCGGAGGGTCCTTTCCTGCACAAAACTGCGCCCTAGCATTTAACTTCACAGAACAGGTATCCTCGCACGCCTGTGGCTTACTCTACAGAAAGGACACTGTGAGCAACCTCTTCCGAAAAGCCTTCGCCAACGGCTTGGAGACAACAGCAAGCGAGCGCAGTGGAGGCACAGACCATTATCCTAGATAGCAGCACAGTGTCTCTAGCAGAGATCGCCTCCCGGAGGATACTTACGCCACACCGAGGTTCCAGCAGGGAGTTTTGCCTTGTAGCAGTACAACTCACTCAAGAAACAGGGCTGAGGTGTAGGGCGGACTGATGTGCGCTCACTCTATGTGTCCGCGAGAAGGTTTCACGGAGCAGAAGGCATCACCGACCGCGACCACGTGTGTGCACCCAAGAAGCCCTGTGCCGTGGGTGTTCTCAGGCCGACCGAGAAGACCTAGGTGTGTGCTGTACCCGCTCTCGGTGGTTCACACGTTGCGTGACCCTGTGCCTTTGGAGGGTTTTCAGGGCGGGTGGCACCTCTGCGCTGCGAGCGCGAAGAGGCGTAGAGGCCTTTCACACTGGAGGAAGGGCCTGCATCTATCTCACGGAGAAAATGTGTACGTCGCCCGGCAGATGGAGGCGCGCTCTTGACACCATTTCTTCTGCCCGTTTAAAACACAAGTATTTGTACTCGATCCCGGGCTGCCTGGTTACATGCTTGGCAGTCCGCATCACCCCGAGTACCTTTCCTGAAGTTTGATTCGTAGCTGGGTAAACTCGGGCTTCAGAGGCTAGATGAGACCCAACGTGTTCGGCTTGTGGCGAAAGCCTTTGACCAGAGGCCTATACGCTTGTGCTCGTGGCGAGGGCTAGGCAAGAACGTTTACGCACTGGGTTTTTATCTTTACTCCAAGCTGCCCCTTTCGGCTGCAGCAGGCGGCGTGTCCGTATCCCAGCCAGGGAAGCAGGCCCGTGGGGGAGTCTGCCAGGCGACAGGCCTCCACTCTAGATAACGGCGAAAGTGCATCGAGGCCTTCGGAAGCCCCTCTCAAGGAAAGGCTCCTCTCCGGACTAGAAGACTTTGCTAGCGGACTTCAGCAGCTCCTCTCCTTCAGGGTGCTCCGGCTGTGAAGACTAGTGAAAGCCACCATGGTCCCCAGCTTCTGAACGGCTCTTTCCCGAGTTGGTCCCATCCGTGGAAACGCCGAAGGGGCTGATCTCAACCGATCGGGCTGCGCACCGTGAGTCTTGGGGTAGGGCAGCCCTGAGCCAGTGTGCCACCCAAGGAATGAAAAGCCAAGTTTCCTTACCCACAAGAAGGCACACTGAGGCCCGGTGTGTTCTCTATGAAATTTACGTGGGCTTGAAGGGTGATGCCTATACTACATTGTGGAAAGGCTGGGTCTTACGGCTCTCTCTTTCTCCCTCTCTCGGGCCCATACCCTGGTGCTCAGCTCTTGGTGGGAATGCTGAGTGAGAGACACCGCCACTGTGCTGGACTCAGAAGGCTTCCTCCCTTTATGGCAATTCTGTTTGTCTCTTACGTCGAGGAGCAATGGAGGGTGCGCACAGGTATTCTGAAATCAACTGGCTGACGACAGAGGCTCCGGGGGAGCTGGTTTCTCGGTGGAAGGAGCCAAAAGGCCCGCCTTCCTATGGTCTCCTTTAGAGCTGCCGGACACCCGGCCGTCTGAGGCCTAACAATTGGACATTGTGACGGCATGGCATGGAAACCCTGGGAACCCTAAGACACGGTGGAAGTGCGGTTCGCAAGCTGGGTGCCAGGAACCTTCAAAGCACAGTGTGGTTTCATGTACGAAAGCGAGCCCAAGCGTCTGAGGCTGGCAGCCTCTTGCTTGCGAGGCTTGGTGTCCTCGTGGGCCTGACGGCTACTTCCCTGTTTCGGCACCCTCAGGAAACTCTTCAGAAGAGCCTTCGGAAGCCGCTGAGAGAGAACAGCTGCGAAGTGGAGGCACAGAGCAGTCACCTCGATACCAGCCCCGTGTCCCAAGCAACGATCCTTCCCCGGGGAGGGTTCTTAACCCACCCAGGGATTCAAGCAGGGAGTTTGCCTTGTCCAACTTGCACAGGAAACTGGCATGAGAGGTAGGGCTCATGTACTTGCGTTCACACGACGAGGCCCGGAGAAGTTCTCACGGAGCCGAATCCAGCACCCTTCCTCCACCACGTGTGTACAACAAAGGAGCGCTGGGCAGTGGGTGTTCTCAGGCCAAGAGAGAAGTCCTTGTTCTGTGCTGCACCTGCTGGGTGGTTCAAGGGTTCTCTGACCTTCCTCCTCTGGAAGCTTTTCAGAGCTGAGGCTACCCCTGGGCTGCGAAAGCAGAGAGGCGTAGAGGCCTTTCACACTGAAGGCGTGGGCTGGTTTCCCAGGGAGAAAGTGTACGTCGCCCACACCCACACCCCCACCCCACCCCAGCTGGAGGCGTGCAGGTTGACACCATTTTGTTCTGCCCACGGAAAATACAAAGAGGCGTACACGATTTGGGCTGTCTGGCGAAAGGATTCTGAATCGCTGGCACCCTGAGTACCTTTCCTGAAGTTTGCCTCCTAGCTGGTTAAACTCGGCGTTCAGAGGCGAGATGAGAACAGACTTGCTCAGCGTGCGGCGACGAGCCTTGATGCCCTGCCCTAAACGTTTGTGCTTCTGGCCAGCGTCGCGCAAGTACTTTGACACGTAGGATTCTTACCTTTACTCTAAGCTGTCCCTGTTGGCTGAAGCAGTCGGCGTGTCTGTATCGCAGCCTGGGAGGCAGGGCGTTGGGGGAGTCCGCCAAGTGACTGGCCTCCATCATAGCTGAGAAAGTGCGTCGAGGTTTTCGGGAGCCACTTACAGGGAAAGGTTGCAATTCGGAATTGGAGACTGTGCTGGCAAACGTCAGCAGCTCCTCTCCCTCGCAGTGCTCTGGGTGTGCCGACTCCTAACAGCCACCACGGTCCCCAGCTTGTGAACGGTCCCACTGCGAGCCGGTTTCATCCGTGAAAGATCCACGTGAGGCCGATCTCCAGCGATCGGGCTCCTCACGCCTTGAGCCTCTGGGGACAGGGCAGCCCTGTGCCGATGTGCCCACCAGGGGACGCAACCGAAGTTTACTTACCACGGGAAAGCGCATCAAGGCCTCGTGTTCTCTCCATGAGATGAACGCGAGCTTGAAGGGTGACGCGTCAGAGTACACTGTGAACAGTCCGCCGGTACGCCTGTCTTGCCCCCTCTCACGGTCTCACGCACCCGGGCTCAGTTCCCTGTTGGAATGCTGAGTGGGGAGCGCCAGCCTCCCTTCTGGACTCTGAAGCCTTCCGCCCCTAATGGCAAGTCTGTGTGCCTCTCACGTGGGGGGGCGGAATGAGGTCGCCCGCAGAGGTTCTGACATGAAAGAACTAAGACGCGTGGTGCTGAGGAGCTGGTTCCTCACGGAGGGAGCCCAAAGGCCAGAACGCCGAAGGTCTCTTCCAAGGCTGCCGGACGTCTTGCCCTTCTAGGCCTGAGATACGGACCTTGTGACGGCACGGAAAGCCTGCGAGATTTAGGAGACATCGCCAGTGCAAGTGGCAATCCGGAAGGAAGACCCTTCAAGGCGGAGGGTCCTTTCCTGCACAAAACTGCGCCCTAGCATTTAACTTCACAGAACAGGTATCCTCGCACGCCTGTGGCTTACTCTACAGAAAGGACACTGTGAGCAACCTCTTCCGAAAAGCCTTCGCCAACGGCTTGGAGACAACAGCAAGCGAGCGCAGTGGAGGCACAGACCATTATCCTAGATAGCAGCACAGTGTCTCTAGCAGAGATCGCCTCCCGGAGGATACTTACGCCACACCGAGGTTCCAGCAGGGAGTTTTGCCTTGTAGCAGTACAACTCACTCAAGAAACAGGGCTGAGGTGTAGGGCTAATCTGACGTGCGCTCACTCTATGTGTCCGCGAGAAGGTTTCACGGAGCAGAAGGCATCACCGACCGCGACCACGTGTGTGCACCCAAGAAGCCCTGTGCCGTGGGTGTTCTCAGGCCGACCGAGAAGACCTAGGTGTGTGCTGTACCCGCTCTCGGTGGTTCACACGTTGCGTGACCCTGTGCCTTTGGAGGGTTTTCAGGGCGGGTGGCACCTCTGCGCTGCGAGCGCGAAGAGGCGTAGAGGCCTTTCACACTGGAGGAAGGGCCTGCATCTATCTCACGGAGAAAATGTGTACGTCGCCCGGCAGATGGAGGCGCGCTCTTGACACCATTTCTTCTGCCCGTTTAAAACACAAGTATTTGTACTCGATCCGGGCTGCCTGGTTACATGCTTGGCAGTCCGCATCACCCCGAGTACCTTTCCTGAAGTTTGATTCGTAGCTGGGTAAACTCGGGCTTCAGAGGCTAGATGAGACCCAACGTGTTCGGCTTGTGGCGAAAGCCTTTGACCAGAGGCCTATACGCTTGTGCTCGTGGCGAGGGCTAGGCAAGAACGTTTACGCACTGGGTTTTTATCTTTACTCCAAGCTGCCCCTTTCGGCTGCAGCAGGCGGCGTGTCCGTATCCCAGCCAGGGAAGCAGGCCCGTGGGGGAGTCTGCCAGGCGACAGGCCTCCACTCTAGATAACGGCGAAAGTGCATCGAGGCCTTCGGAAGCCCCTCTCAAGGAAAGGCTCCTCTCCGGACTAGAAGACTTTGCTAGCGGACTTCAGCAGCTCCTCTCCTTCAGGGTGCTCCGGCTGTGAAGACTAGTGAAAGCCACCATGGTCCCCAGCTTCTGAACGGCTCTTTCCCGAGTTGGTCCCATCCGTGGAAACGCCGAAGGGGCTGATCTCAACCGATCGGGCTGCGCACCGTGAGTCTCTGGGGAGGGGCAGCCCTGAGCCAGTGTGCCACCCAAGGAATGAAAAGCCAAGTTTCCTTACCCACAAGAAGGCACACTGAGGCCCGGTGTGTTCTCTATGAAATTTACGTGGGCTTGAAGGGTGATGCCTATACTACATTGTGGAAAGGCTGGGTCTTACGGCTCTCTCTTTCTCCCTCTCTCGGGCCCATACCCTGGTGCTCAGCTCTTGTGGGAATGCTGAGTGAGAGACACCGCCACTGTGCTGGACTCAGAAGGCTTCCTCCCTTTATGGCAATTCTGTTTGTCTCTTACGTCGAGGAGCAATGGAGGGTGCGCACAGGTATTCTGAAATCAACTGGCTGACGACAGAGGCTCCGGGGGAGCTGGTTCCTCGGTGGAAGGAGCCAAAAGGCCCGCCTTCCTATGGTCTCCTTTAGAGCTGCCGGACACCCGGCCGTCTGAGGCCTAACAATTGGACATTGTGACGGCATGGCATGGAAACCCTGGGAACCCTAAGACACGGTGGAAGTGCGGTTCGCAAGCTGGGTGCCAGGAACCTTCAAAGCACAGTGTGGTTTCATGTACGAGCGAGCCCAAGCGTCTGAGGCTGGCAGCCTCTTGCTTGCGAGGCTTGGTGTCCCCGTGGGCCTGACGGCTACTTCCCTGTTTCCGGCACCCTCAGGAAACTCTTCAGAAGAGCCTTCGGAAGCCGCTGAGAGAGAACAGCTGCGAAGTGGAGGCACAGAGCAGTCACCTCGAGACCAGCCCCGTGTCCCAAGCAACGATCCTTCCCCGGAGGGTTCTTAACCCACCCAGGGATTCAAGCAGGGAGTTTGCCTTGTCCAACTTGCACAGGAAACTGGCATGAGAGGTAGGGCTCATGTACTTGCGTTCACACGACGAGGCCCGGAGAAGTTCTCACGGAGCCGAATCCAGCACCCTTCCTCCACCACGTGTGTACAACAAAGGAGCGCTGGGCAGTGGGTGTTCTCAGGCCAAGAGAGAAGCCTTGTTCTGTGCTGCACCTGCTGGGTGGTTCAAGGGTTCTCTGACCTTCCTCCTCTGGAAGCTTTTCAGAGCTGAGGCTACCCCTGGGCTGCGAAAGCAGAGAGGCGTAGAGGCCTTTCACACTGAAGGCGTGGGCTGGTTTCCCAGGGAGAAAGTGTACGTCGCCCACACCCACACCCCCACCCCACCCCAGCTGGAGGCGTGCAGGTTGACACCATTTTGTTCTGCCCACGGAAAATACAAAGAGGCGTACACGATTTGGGCTGTCTGGCGAAAGGATTCTGAATCGCTGGCACCCTGAGTACCTTTCCTGAAGTTTGCCTCCTAGCTGGTTAAACTCGGCGTTCAGAGGCGAGATGAGAACAGACTTGCTCAGCGTGCGGCGACGAGCCTTGATGCCCTGCCCTAAACGTTTGTGCTTCTGGCCAGCGTCGCGCAAGTACTTTGACACGTAGGATTCTTACCTTTACTCTAAGCTGTCCCTGTTGGCTGAAGCAGTCGGCGTGTCTGTATCGCAGCCTGGGAGGCAGGGCGTTGGGGGAGTCCGCCAAGTGACTGGCCTCCATCATAGCTGAGAAAGTGCGTCGAGGTTTTCGGGAGCCACTTACAGGGAAAGGTTGCAATTCGGAATTGGAGACTGTGCTGGCAAACGTCAGCAGCTCCTCTCCCTCGCAGTGCTCTGGGTGTGCCGACTCCTAACAGCCACCACGGTCCCCAGCTTGTGAACGGTCCCACTGCGAGCCGGTTTCATCCGTGAAAGATCCACGTGAGGCCGATCTCCAGCGATCGGGCTCCACGCCTTGAGCCTCTGGGGACAGGGCAGCCCTGTGCCGATGTGCCCACCAGGGGACGCAACCGAAGTTTACTTACCACGGGAAAGCGCATCAAGGCCTCGTGTTCTCTCCATGAGATGAACGCGACCTTGAAGGGTGACGCGTCAGAGTACACTGTGAACAGCTCGCCGGTACGCCTGTCTTGCCCCCTCTCACGGTCTCACGCACCCGGTCTCAGTTCCCTGTTGGAATGCTGAGTGGGAGCGCCAGCCTCCCTTCTGGACTCTGAAGCCTTCCGCCCCTAATGGCAAGTCTGTGTGCCTCTCACGTGGGGGGGCGGAATGAGGTCGCCCGCAGAGGTTCTGACATGAAAGAACTAAAGACGCGTGGTGCTGAGGAGCTGGTTCCTCACGGAGGGAGCCCAAAGGCCAGAACGCCGAAGGTCTCTTCCAAGGCTGCCGGACGCTCTGCCCTTCTAGGCCTGAGATACGGACCTTGTGACGGCACGGAAAGCCTGCGAGATTTAGGAGACATCGCCAGTGCAAGTGGCAATCCGGAAGGAAGACCCTTCAAGGCGGAGGGTCCTTTCCTGCACAAAACTGCGCCCTAGCATTTAACTTCACAGAACAGGTATCCTCGCACGCCTGTGGCTTGACTCTACAGAAAGGACACTGTGAGCAACCTCTTCCGAAAGCCTTCGCCAACGGCTTGGAGACAACAGCAAGCGAGCGCAGTGGAGGCACAGACCATTATCCTAGATAGCAGCACAGTGTCTCTAGCAGAGATCGCCTCCCGGAGGATACTTACGCCACACCGAGGTTCCAGCAGGGAGTTTTGCCTTGTAGCAGTACAACTCACTCAAGAAACAGGGCTGAGGTGTAGGGCTAATCTGACGTGCGCTCACTCTATGTGTCCGCGAGAAGGTTTCACGGAGCAGAAGGCATCACCGACCGCGACCACGTGTGTGCACCCAAGAAGCCCTGTGCCGTGGGTGTTCTCAGGCCGACCGAGAAGACCTAGGTGTGTGCTGTACCCGCTCTCGGTGGTTCACACGTTGCGTGACCCTGTGCCTTTGGAGGGTTTTCAGGGCGGGTGGCACCTCTGCGCTGCGAGCGCGAAGAGGCGTAGAGGCCTTTCACACTGGAGGAAGGGCCTGCATCTATCTCACGAAAAATAAAAAATGTGTACGTCGCCCGGCAGATGGAGGCGCGCTCTTGACACCATTTCTTCTGCCCGTTTAAAACACAAGTATTTGTACTCGATCCGGGCTGCCTGGTTACATGCTTGGCAGTCCGCATCACCCCGAGTACCTTTCCTGAAGTTTGATTCGTAGCTGGGTAAACTCGGGCTTCAGAGGCTAGATGAGACCCAACGTGTTCGGCTTGTGGCGAAAGCCTTTGACCAGAGGCCTATACGCTTGTGCTCGTGGCGAGGGCTAGGCAAGAACGTTTACGCACTGGGTTTTTATCTTTACTCCAAGCTGCCCCTTTCGGCTGCAGCAGGCGGCGTGTCCGTATCCCAGCCAGGGAAGCAGGCCCGTGGGGGAGTCTGCCAGGCGACAGGCCTCCACTCTAGATAACGGCGAAAGTGCATCGAGGCCTTCGGAAGCCCCTCTCAAGGAAAGGCTCCTCTCCGGACTAGAAGACTTTGCTAGCGGACTTCAGCAGCTCCTCTCCTTCAGGGTGCTCCGGCTGTGAAGACTAGTGAAAGCCACCATGGTCCCCAGCTTCTGAACGGCTCTTTCCCGAGTTGGTCCCATCCGTGGAAACGCCGAAGGGGCTGATCTCAACCGATCGGGCTGCGCACCGTGAGTCTCTGGGGTAGGGCAGCCCTGAGCCAGTGTGCCACCCAAGGAATGAAAAGCCAAGTTTCCTTACCCACAAGGAAGGCACACTGAGGCCCGGTGTGTTCTCTATGAAATTTACGTGGGCTTGAAGGGTGATGCTATACTACATTGTGGAAAGGCTGGGTCTTACGGCTCTCTCTTTCTCCCTCTCTCGGGCCCATACCCTGGTGCTCAGCTCTTGTGGGAATGCTGAGTGAGAGACACCGCCACTGTGCTGGACTCAGAAGGCTTCCTCCCTTTATGGCAATTCTGTTTGTCTCTTACGTCGAGGAGCAATGGAGGGTGCGCACAGGTATTCTGAAATCAACTGGCTGACGACAGAGGCTCCGGGGGAGCTGGTTCCTCGGTGGAAGGAGCCAAAAGGCCCGCCTTCCTATGGTCTCCTTTAGAGCTGCCGGACACCCGGCCGTCTGAGGCCTAACAATTGGACATTGTGACGGCATGGCATGGAAACCCTGGGAACCCTAAGACACGGTGGAAGTGCGGTTCGCAAGCTGGGTGCCAGGAACCTTCAAAGCACAGTGTGGTTTCATGTACGAAAGCGAGCCCAAGCGTCTGAGGCTGGCAGCCTCTTGCTTGCGAGGCTTGGTGTCCCCGTGGGCCTGACGGCTACTTCCCTGTTTCCGGCACCCTCAGGAAACTCTTCAGAAGAGCCTTCGGAAGCCGCTGAGAGAGAACAGCTGCGAAGTGGAGGCACAGAGCAGTCACCTCGATACCAGCCCCGTGTCCCAAGCAACGATCCTTCCCCGGAGGGTTCTTAACCCACCCAGGGATTCAAGCAGGGAGTTTGCCTTGTCCAACTTGCACAGGAAACTGGCATGAGAGGTAGGGCTCATGTACTTGCGTTCACACGACGAGGCCCGGAGAAGTTCTCACGGAGCCGAATCCAGCACCCTTCCTCCACCACGTGTGTACAACAAAGGAGCGCTGGGCAGTGGGTGTTCTCAGGCCAAGAGAGAAGTCCTTGTTCTGTGCTGCACCTGCTGGGTGGTTCAAGGGTTCTCTGACCTTCCTCCTCTGGAAGCTTTTCAGAGCTGAGGCTACCCCTGGGCTGCGAAAGCAGAGAGGCGTAGAGGCCTTTCACACTGAAGGCGTGGGCTGGTTTCCCAGGGAGAAAGTGTACGTCGCCCACACCCACACCCCCACCCCACCCCAGCTGGAGGCGTGCAGGTTGACACCATTTTGTTCTGCCCACGGAAAATACAAAGAGGCGTACACGATTTGGGCTGTCTGGCGAAAGGATTCTGAATCGCTGGCACCCTGAGTACCTTTCCTGAAGTTTGCCTCCTAGCTGGTTAAACTCGGCGTTCAGAGGCGAGATGAGAACAGACTTGCTCAGCGTGCGGCGACGAGCCTTGATGCCCTGCCCTAAACGTTTGTGCTTCTGGCCAGCGTCGCGCAAGTACTTTGACACGTAGGATTCTTACCTTTACTCTAAGCTGTCCCTGTTGGCTGAAGCAGTCGGCGTGTCTGTATCGCAGCCTGGGAGGCAGGGCGTTGGGGGAGTCCGCCAAGTGACTGGCCTCCATCATAGCTGAGAAAGTGCGTCGAGGTTTTCGGGAGCCACTTACAGGGAAAGGTTGCAATTCGGAATTGGAGACTGTGCTGGCAAACGTCAGCAGCTCCTCTCCCTCGCAGTGCTCTGGGTGTGCCGACTCCTAACAGCCACCACGGTCCCCAGCTTGTGAACGGTCCCACTGCGAGCCGGTTTCATCCGTGAAAGATCCACGTGAGGCCGATCTCCAGCGATCGGGCTCCACGCCTTGAGCCTCTGGGACAGGGCAGCCCTGTGCCGATGTGCCCACCAGGGGACGCAACCGAAGTTTACTTACCACGGGAAAGCGCATCAAGGCCTCGTGTTCTCTCCATGAGATGAACGCGAGCTTGAAGGGTGACGCGTCAGAGTACACTGTGAACAGCTCGCCGGTACGCCTGTCTTGCCCCCTCTCACGGTCTCACGCACCCGGGCTCAGTTCCCTGTTGGAATGCTGAGTGGGAGCGCCAGCCTCCCTTCTGGACTCTGAAGCCTTCCGCCCCTAATGGCAAGTCTGTGTGCCTCTCACGTGGGGGGGCGGAATGAGGTCGCCCGCAGAGGTTCTGACATGAAAGAACTAAAGACGCGTGGTGCTGAGGAGCTGGTTCCTCATGGAGGGAGCCCAAAGGCCAGAACGCCGAAGGTCTCTTCCAAGGCTGCCGGACGCTCTGCCCTTCTAGGCCTGAGATACGGACCTTGTGACGGCACGGAAAGCCTGCGAGATTTAGGAGACATCGCCAGTGCAAGTGGCAATCCGGAAGGAAGACCCTTCAAGGCGGAGGGTCCTTTCCTGCACAAAACTGCGCCCTAGCATTTAACTTCACAGAACAGGTATCCTCGCACGCCTGTGGCTTACTCTACAGAAAGGACACTGTGAGCAACCTCTTCCGAAAAGCCTTCGCCAACGGCTTGGAGACAACAGCAAGCGAGCGCAGTGGAGGCACAGACCATTATCCTAGATAGCAGCACAGTGTCTCTAGCAGAGATCGCCTCCCGGAGGATACTTACGCCACACCGAGGTTCCAGCAGGGAGTTTTGCCTTGTAGCAGTACAACTCACTCAAGAAACAGGGCTGAGGTGTAGGGCTAATCTGACGTGCGCTCACTCTATGTGTCCGCGAGAAGGTTTCACGGAGCAGAAGGCATCACCGACCGCGACCACGTGTGTGCACCCAAGAAGCCCTGTGCCGTGGGTGTTCTCAGGCCGACCGAGAAGACCTAGGTGTGTGCTGTACCCGCTCTCGGTGGTTCACACGTTGCGTGACCCTGTGCCTTTGGAGGGTTTTCAGGGCGGGTGGCACCTCTGCGCTGCGAGCGCGAAGAGGCGTAGAGGCCTTTCACACTGGAGGAAGGGCCTGCATCTATCTCACGGAGAAAATGTGTACGTCGCCCGGCAGATGGAGGCGCGCTCTTGACACCATTTCTTCTGCCCGTTTAAAACACAAGTATTTGTACTCGATCCGGGCTGCCTGGTTACATGCTTGGCAGTCCGCATCACCCCGAGTACCTTTCCTGAAGTTTGATTCGTAGCTGGGTAAACTCGGGCTTCAGAGGCTAGATGAGACCCAACGTGTTCGGCTTGTGGCGAAAGCCTTTGACCAGAGGCCTATACGCTTGTGCTCGTGGCGAGGGCTAGGCAAGAACGTTTACGCACTGGGTTTTTATCTTTACTCCAAGCTGCCCCTTTCGGCTGCAGCAGGCGGCGTGTCCGTATCCCAGCCAGGGAAGCAGGCCCGTGGGGGAGTCTGCCAGGCGACAGGCCTCCACTCTAGATAACGGCGAAAGTGCATCGAGGCCTTCGGAAGCCCCTCTCAAGGAAAGGCTCCTCTCCGGACTAGAAGACTTTGCTAGCGGACTTCAGCAGCTCCTCTCCTTCAGGGTGCTCCGGCTGTGAAGACTAGTGAAAGCCACCATGGTCCCCAGCTTCTGAACGGCTCTTTCCCGAGTTGGTCCCATCCGTGGAAACGCCGAAGGGGCTGATCTCAACCGATCGGGCTGCGCACCGTGAGTCTCTGGGGTAGGGCAGCCCTGAGCCAGTGTGCCACCCAAGGAATGAAAAGCCAAGTTTCCTTACCCACAAGAAGGCACACTGAGGCCCGGTGTGTTCTCTATGAAATTTACGTGGGCTTGAAGGGTGATGCCTATACTACATTGTGGAAAGGCTGGGTCTTACGGCTCTCTCTTTCTCCCTCTCTCGGGCCCATACCCTGGTGCTCAGCTCTTGTGGGAATGCTGAGTGAGAGACACCGCCACTGTGCTGGACTCAGAAGGCTTCCTCCCTTTATGGCAATTCTGTTTGTCTCTTACGTCGAGGAGCAATGGAGGGTGCGCACAGGTATTCTGAAATCAACTGGCTGACGACAGAGGCTCCGGGGGAGCTGGTTTCTCGGTGGAAGGAGCCAAAAGGCCCGCCTTCCTATGGTCTCCTTTAGAGCTGCCGGACACCCGGCCGTCTGAGGCCTAACAATTGGACATTGTGACGGCATGGCATGGAAACCCTGGGAACCCTAAGACACGGTGGAAGTGCGGTTCGCAAGCTGGGTGCCAGGAACCTTCAAAGCACAGTGTGGTTTCATGTACGAAAGCGAGCCCAAGCGTCTGAGGCTGGCAGCCTCTTGCTTGCGAGGCTTGGTGTCCTCGTGGGCCTGACGGCTACTTCCCTGTTTCCGGCACCCTCAGGAAACTCTTCAGAAGAGCCTTCGGAAGCCGCTGAGAGAGAACAGCTGCGAAGTGGAGGCACAGAGCAGTCACCTCCATACCAGCCCCGTGTCCCAAGCAACGATCCTTCCCCGGAGGGTTCTTAACCCACCCAGGGATTCAAGCAGGGAGTTTGCCTTGTCCAACTTGCACAGGAAACTGGCATGAGAGGTAGGGCTCATGTACTTGCGTTCACACGACGAGGCCCGGAGAAGTTCTCACGGAGCCGAATCCAGCACCCTTCCTCCACCACGTGTGTACAACAAAGGAGCGCTGGGCAGTGGGTGTTCTCAGGCCAAGAGAGAAGTCCTTGTTCTGTGCTGCACCTGCTGGGTGGTTCAAGGGTTCTCTGACCTTCCTCCTCTGGAAGCTTTTCAGAGCTGAGGCTACCCCTGGGCTGCGAAAGCAGAGAGGCGTAGAGGCCTTTCACACTGAAGGCGTGGGCTGGTTTCCCAGGGAGAAAGTGTACGTCGCCCACACCCACACCCCCACCCCACCCCAGCTGGAGGCGTGCAGGTTGACACCATTTTGTTCTGCCCACGGAAAATACAAAGAGGCGTACACGATTTGGGCTGTCTGGCGAAAGGATTCTGAATCGCTGGCACCCTGAGTACCTTTCCTGAAGTTTGCCTCCTAGCTGGTTAAACTCGGCGTTCAGAGGCGAGATGAGAACAGACTTGCTCAGCGTGCGGCGACGAGCCTTGATGCCCTGCCCTAAACGTTTGTGCTTCTGGCCAGCGTCGCGCAAGTACTTTGACACGTAGGATTCTTACCTTTACTCTAAGCTGTCCCTGTTGGCTGAAGCAGTCGGCGTGTCTGTATCGCAGCCTGGGAGGCAGGGCGTTGGGGGAGTCCGCCAAGTGACTGGCCTCCATCATAGCTGAGAAAGTGCGTCGAGGTTTGCGGGAGCCACTTACAGGGAAAGGTTGCAATTCGGAATTGGAGACTGTGCTGGCAAACGTCAGCAGCTCCTCTCCCTCGCAGTGCTCTGGGTGTGCCGACTCCTAACAGCCACCACGGTCCCCAGCTTGTGAACGGTCCCACTGCGAGCCGGTTTCATCCGTGAAAGATCCACGTGAGGCCGATCTCCAGCGATCGGGCTCCACGCCTTGAGCCTCTGGGACAGGGCAGCCCTGTGCCGATGTGCCCACCAGGGGACGCAACCGAAGTTTACTTACCACGGGAAAGCGCATCAAGGCCTCGTGTTCTCTCCATGAGATGAACGCGAGCTTGAAGGGTGACGCGTCAGAGTACACTGTGAACAGCTCGCCGGTACGCCTGTCTTGCCCCCTCTCACGGTCTCACGCACCCGGGCTCAGTTCCCTGTTGGAATGCTGAGTGGGAGCGCCAGCCTCCCTTCTGGACTCTGAAGCCTTCCGCCCCTAATGGCAAGTCTGTGTGCCTCTCACGTGGGGGGGCGGAATGAGGTCGCCCGCAGAGGTTCTGACATGAAAGAACTAAAGACGCGTGGTGCTGAGGAGCTGGTTCCTCATGGAGGGAGCCCAAAGGCCAGAACGCCGAAGGTCTCTTCCAAGGCTGCCGGACGCTCTGCCCTTCTAGGCCTGAGATACGGACCTTGTGACGGCACGGAAAGCCTGCGAGATTTAGGAGACATCGCCAGTGCAAGTGGCAATCCGGAAGGAAGACCCTTCAAGGCGGAGGGTCCTTTCCTGCACAAAACTGCGCCCTAGCATTTAACTTCACAGAACAGGTATCCTCGCACGCCTGTGGCTTACTCTACAGAAAGGACACTGTGAGCAACCTCTCCCGAAAAGCCTTCGCCAACGGCTTGGAGACAACAGCAAGCGAGTGCAGTGGAGGCACAGACCATTATCCTAGATAGCAGCACAGTGTCTCTAGCAGAGATCGCCTCCCGGAGGATACTTACGCCACACCGAGGTTCCAGCAGGGAGTTTTGCCTTGTAGCAGTACAACTCACTCAAGAAACAGGGCTGAGGTGTAGGGCTAATCTGACGTGCGCTCACTCTATGTGTCCGCGAGAAGGTTTCACGGAGCAGAAGGCATCACCGACCGCGACCACGTGTGTGCACCCAAGAAGCCCTGTGCCGTGGGTGTTCTCAGGCCGACCGAGAAGACCTAGGTGTGTGCTGTACCCGCTCTCGGTGGTTCACACGCTGCGTGACCCTGTGCCTTTGGAGGGTTTTCAGGGCGGGTGGCACCTCTGCGCTGCGAGCGCGAAGAGGCGTAGAGGCCTTTCACACTGGAGGAAGGGCCTGCATCTATCTCACGGAGAAAATGTGTACGTCGCCCGGCAGATGGAGGCGCGCTCTTGACACCATTTCTTCTGCCCGTTTAAAACACAAGTATTTGTACTCGATCCGGGCTGCCTGGTTACATGCTTGGCAGTCCGCATCACCCCGAGTACCTTTCCTGAAGTTTGATTCGTAGCTGGGTAAACTCGGGCTTCAGAGGCTAGATGAGACCCAACGTGTTCGGCTTGTGGCGAAAGCCTTTGACCAGAGGCCTATACGCTTGTGCTCGTGGCGAGGGCTAGGCAAGAACGTTTACGCACTGGGTTTTTATCTTTACTCCAAGCTGCCCCTTTCGGCTGCAGCAGGCGGCGTGTCCGTATCCCAGCCAGGGAAGCAGGCCCGTGGGGGAGTCTGCCAGGCGACAGGCCTCCACTCTAGATAACGGCGAAAGTGCATCGAGGCCTTCGGAAGCCCCTCTCAAGGAAAGGCTCCTCTCCGGACTAGAAGACTTTGCTAGCGGACTTCAGCAGCTCCTCTCCTTCAGGGTGCTCCGGCTGTGAAGACTAGTGAAAGCCACCATGGTCCCCAGCTTCTGAACGGCTCTTTCCCGAGTTGGTCCCATCCGTGGAAACGCCGAAGGGGCTGATCTCAACCGATCGGGCTGCGCACCGTGAGTCTCTGGGGTAGGGCAGCCCTGAGCCAGTGTGCCACCCAAGGAATGAAAAGCCAAGTTTCCTTACCCACAAGAAGGCACACTGAGGCCCGGTGTGTTCTCTATGAAATTTACGTGGGCTTGAAGGGTGATGCCTATACTACATTGTGGAAAGGCTGGGTCTTACGGCTCTCTCTTTCTCCCTCTCTCGGGCCCATACCCTGGTGCTCAGCTCTTGTGGGAATGCTGAGTGAGAGACACCGCCACTGTGCTGGACTCAGAAGGCTTCCTCCCTTTATGGCAATTCTGTTTGTCTCTTACGTCGAGGAGCAATGGAGGGTGCGCACAGGTATTCTGAAATCAACTGGCTGACGACAGAGGCTCCGGGGGAGCTGGTTTCTCGGTGGAAGGAGCCAAAAGGCCCGCCTTCCTATGGTCTCCTTTAGAGCTGCCGGACACCCGGCCGTCTGAGGCCTAACAATTGGACATTGTGACGGCATGGCATGGAAACCCTGGGAACCCTAAGACACGGTGGAAGTGCGGTTCGCAAGCTGGGTGCCAGGAACCTTCAAAGCACAGTGTGGTTTCATGTACGAAAGCGAGCCCAAGCGTCTGAGGCTGGCAGCCTCTTGCTTGCGAGGCTTGGTGTCCTCGTGGGCCTGACGGCTACTTCCCTGTTTCCGGCACCCTCAGGAAACTCTTCAGAAGAGCCTTCGGAAGCCGCTGAGAGAGAACAGCTGCGAAGTGGAGGCACAGAGCAGTCACCTCCATACCAGCCCCGTGTCCCAAGCAACGATCCTTCCCCGGAGGGTTCTTAACCCACCCAGGGATTCAAGCAGGGAGTTTGCCTTGTCCAACTTGCACAGGAAACTGGCATGAGAGGTAGGGCTCATGTACTTGCGTTCACACGACGAGGCCCGGAGAAGTTCTCACGGAGCCGAATCCAGCACCCTTCCTCCACCACGTGTGTACAACAAAGGAGCACTGGGCAGTGGGTGTTCTCAGGCCAAGAGAGAAGTCCTTGTTCTGTGCTGCACCTGCTGGGTGGTTCAAGGGTTCTCTGACCTTCCTCCTCTGGAAGCTTTTCAGAGCTGAGGCTACCCCTGGGCTGCGAAAGCAGAGAGGCGTAGAGGCCTTTCACACTGAAGGCGTGGGCTGGTTTCCCAGGGAGAAAGTGTACGTCGCCCACACCCACACCCCCACCCCACCCCAGCTGGAGGCGTGCAGGTTGACACCATTTTGTTCTGCCCACGGAAAATACAAAGAGGCGTACACGATTTGGGCTGTCTGGCGAAAGGATTCTGAATCGCTGGCACCCTGAGTACCTTTCCTGAAGTTTGCCTCCTAGCTGGTTAAACTCGGCGTTCAGAGGCGAGATGAGAACAGACTTGCTCAGCGTGCGGCGACGAGCCTTGATGCCCTGCCCTAAACGTTTGTGCTTCTGGCCAGCGTCGCGCAAGTACTTTGACACGTAGGATTCTTACCTTTACTCTAAGCTGTCCCTGTTGGCTGAAGCAGTCGGCGTGTCTGTATCGCAGCCTGGGAGGCAGGGCGTTGGGGGAGTCCGCCAAGTGACTGGCCTCCATCATAGCTGAGAAAGTGCGTCGAGGTTTTCGGGAGCCACTTACAGGGAAAGGTTGCAATTCGGAATTGGAGACTGTGCTGGCAAACGTCAGCAGCTCCTCTCCCTCGCAGTGCTCTGGGTGTGCCGACTCCTAACAGCCACCACGGTCCCCAGCTTGTGAACGGTCCCACTGCGAGCCGGTTTCATCCGTGAAAGATCCACGTGAGGCCGATCTCCAGCGATCGGGCTCCACGCCTTGAGCCTCTGGGACAGGGCAGCCCTGTGCCGATGTGCCCACCAGGGGACGCAACCGAAGTTTACTTACCACGGGAAAGCGCATCAAGGCCTCGTGTTCTCTCCATGAGATGAACGCGAGCTTGAAGGGTGACGCGTCAGAGTACACTGTGAACAGCTCGCCGGTACGCCTGTCTTGCCCCCTCTCACGGTCTCACGCACCCGGGCTCAGTTCCCTGTTGGAATGCTGAGTGGGAGCGCCAGCCTCCCTTCTGGACTCTGAAGCCTTCCGCCCCTAATGGCAAGTCTGTGTGCCTCTCACGTGGGGGGGCGGAATGAGGTCGCCCGCAGAGGTTCTGACATGAAAGAACTAAAGACGCGTGGTGCTGAGGAGCTGGTTCCTCATGGAGGGAGCCCAAAGGCCAGAACGCCGAAGGTCTCTTCCAAGGCTGCCGGACGCTCTGCCCTTCTAGGCCTGAGATACGGACCTTGTGACGGCACGGAAAGCCTGCGAGATTTAGGAGACATCGCCAGTGCAAGTGGCAATCCGGAAGGAAGACCCTTCAAGGCGGAGGGTCCTTTCCTGCACAAAACTGCGCCCTAGCATTTAACTTCACAGAACAGGTATCCTCGCACGCCTGTGGCTTACTCTACAGAAAGGACACTGTGAGCAACCTCTCCCGAAAAGCCTTCGCCAACGGCTTGGAGACAACAGCAAGCGAGCGCAGTGGAGGCACAGACCATTATCCTAGATAGCAGCACAGTGTCTCTAGCAGAGATCGCCTCCCGGAGGATACTTACGCCACACCGAGGTTCCAGCAGGGAGTTTTGCCTTGTAGCAGTACAACTCACTCAAGAAACAGGGCTGAGGTGTAGGGCTAATCTGACGTGCGCTCACTCTATGTGTCCGCGAGAAGGTTTCACGGAGCAGAAGGCATCACCGACCGCGACCACGTGTGTGCACCCAAGAAGCCCTGTGCCGTGGGTGTTCTCAGGCCGACCGAGAAGACCTAGGTGTGTGCTGTACCCGCTCTCGGTGGTTCACACGCTGCGTGACCCTGTGCCTTTGGAGGGTTTTCAGGGCGGGTGGCACCTCTGCGCTGCGAGCGCGAAGAGGCGTAGAGGCCTTTCACACTGGAGGAAGGGCCTGCATCTATCTCACGGAGAAAATGTGTACGTCGCCCGGCAGATGGAGGCGCGCTCTTGACACCATTTCTTCTGCCCGTTTAAAACACAAGTATTTGTACTCGATCCGGGCTGCCTGGTTACATGCTTGGCAGTCCGCATCACCCCGAGTACCTTTCCTGAAGTTTGATTCGTAGCTGGGTAAACTCGGGCTTCAGAGGCTAGATGAGACCCAACGTGTTCGGCTTGTGGCGAAAGCCTTTGACCAGAGGCCTATACGCTTGTGCTCGTGGCGAGGGCTAGGCAAGAACGTTTACGCACTGGGTTTTTATCTTTACTCCAAGCTGCCCCTTTCGGCTGCAGCAGGCGGCGTGTCCGTATCCCAGCCAGGGAAGCAGGCCCGTGGGGGAGTCTGCCAGGCGACAGGCCTCCACTCTAGATAACGGCGAAAGTGCATCGAGGCCTTCGGAAGCCCCTCTCAAGGAAAGGCTCCTCTCCGGACTAGAAGACTTTGCTAGCGGACTTCAGCAGCTCCTCTCCTTCAGGGTGCTCCGGCTGTGAAGACTAGTGAAAGCCACCATGGTCCCCAGCTTCTGAACGGCTCTTTCCCGAGTTGGTCCCATCCGTGGAAACGCCGAAGGGGCTGATCTCAACCGATCGGGCTGCGCACCGTGAGTCTCTGGGGTAGGGCAGCCCTGAGCCAGTGTGCCACCCAAGGAATGAAAAGCCAAGTTTCCTTACCCACAAGAAGGCACACTGAGGCCCGGTGTGTTCTCTATGAAATTTACGTGGGCTTGAAGGGTGATGCCTATACTACATTGTGGAAAGGCTGGGTCTTACGGCTCTCTCTTTCTCCCTCTCTCGGGCCCATACCCTGGTGCTCAGCTCTTGTGGGAATGCTGAGTGAGAGACACCGCCACTGTGCTGGACTCAGAAGGCTTCCTCCCTTTATGGCAATTCTGTTTGTCTCTTACGTCGAGGAGCAATGGAGGGTGCGCACAGGTATTCTGAAATCAACTGGCTGACGACAGAGGCTCCGGGGGAGCTGGTTTCTCGGTGGAAGGAGCCAAAAGGCCCGCCTTCCTATGGTCTCCTTTAGAGCTGCCGGACACCCGGCCGTCTGAGGCCTAACAATTGGACACTGTGACGGCATGGCATGGAAACCCTGGGAACCCTAAGACACGGTGGAAGTGCGGTTCGCAAGCTGGGTGCCAGGAACCTTCAAAGCACAGTGTGGTTTCATGTACGAAAGCGAGCCCAAGCGTCTGAGGCTGGCAGCCTCTTGCTTGCGAGGCTTGGTGTCCTCGTGGGCCTGACGGCTACTTCCCTGTTTCCGGCACCCTCAGGAAACTCTTCAGAAGAGCCTTCGGAAGCCGCTGAGAGAGAACAGCTGCGAAGTGGAGGCACAGAGCAGTCACCTCCATACCAGCCCCGTGTCCCAAGCAACGATCCTTCCCCGGAGGGTTCTTAACCCACCCAGGGATTCAAGCAGGGAGTTTGCCTTGTCCAACTTGCACAGGAAACTGGCATGAGAGGTAGGGCTCATGTACTTGCGTTCACACGACGAGGCCCGGAGAAGTTCTCACGGAGCCGAATCCAGCACCCTTCCTCCACCACGTGTGTACAACAAAGGAGCACTGGGCAGTGGGTGTTCTCAGGCCAAGAGAGAAGTCCTTGTTCTGTGCTGCACCTGCTGGGTGGTTCAAGGGTTCTCTGACCTTCCTCCTCTGGAAGCTTTTCAGAGCTGAGGCTACCCCTGGGCTGCGAAAGCAGAGAGGCGTAGAGGCCTTTCACACTGAAGGCGTGGGCTGGTTTCCCAGGGAGAAAGTGTACGTCGCCCACACCCACACCCCCACCCCACCCCAGCTGGAGGCGTGCAGGTTGACACCATTTTGTTCTGCCCACGGAAAATACAAAGAGGCGTACACGATTTGGGCTGTCTGGCGAAAGGATTCTGAATCGCTGGCACCCTGAGTACCTTTCCTGAAGTTTGCCTCCTAGCTGGTTAAACTCGGCGTTCAGAGGCGAGATGAGAACAGACTTGCTCAGCGTGCGGCGACGAGCCTTGATGCCCTGCCCTAAACGTTTGTGCTTCTGGCCAGCGTCGCGCAAGTACTTTGACACGTAGGATTCTTACCTTTACTCTAAGCTGTCCCTGTTGGCTGAAGCAGTCGGCGTGTCTGTATCGCAGCCTGGGAGGCAGGGCGTTGGGGGAGTCCGCCAAGTGACTGGCCTCCATCATAGCTGAGAAAGTGCGTCGAGGTTTTCGGGAGCCACTTACAGGGAAAGGTTGCAATTCGGAATTGGAGACTGTGCTGGCAAACGTCAGCAGCTCCTCTCCCTCGCAGTGCTCTGGGTGTGCCGACTCCTAACAGCCACCACGGTCCCCAGCTTGTGAACGGTCCCACTGCGAGCCGGTTTCATCCGTGAAAGATCCACGTGAGGCCGATCTCCAGCGATCGGGCTCCACGCCTTGAGCCTCTGGGACAGGGCAGCCCTGTGCCGATGTGCCCACCAGGGGACGCAACCGAAGTTTACTTACCACGGGAAAGCGCATCAAGGCCTCGTGTTCTCTCCATGAGATGAACGCGAGCTTGAAGGGTGACGCGTCAGAGTACACTGTGAACAGCTCGCCGGTACGCCTGTCTTGCCCCCTCTCACGGTCTCACGCACCCGGGCTCAGTTCCCTGTTGGAATGCTGAGTGGGAGCGCCAGCCTCCCTTCTGGACTCTGAAGCCTTCCGCCCCTAATGGCAAGTCTGTGTGCCTCTCACGTGGGGGGGCGGAATGAGGTCGCCCGCAGAGGTTCTGACATGAAAGAACTAAAGACGCGTGGTGCTGAGGAGCTGGTTCCTCATGGAGGGAGCCCAAAGGCCAGAACGCCGAAGGTCTCTTCCAAGGCTGCCGGACGCTCTGCCCTTCTAGGCCTGAGATACGGACCTTGTGACGGCACGGAAAGCCTGCGAGATTTAGGAGACATCGCCAGTGCAAGTGGCAATCCGGAAGGAAGACCCTTCAAGGCGGAGGGTCCTTTCCTGCACAAAACTGCGCCCTAGCATTTAACTTCACAGAACAGGTATCCTCGCACGCCTGTGGCTTACTCTACAGAAAGGACACTGTGAGCAACCTCTCCCGAAAAGCCTTCGCCAACGGCTTGGAGACAACAGCAAGCGAGCGCAGTGGAGGCACAGACCATTATCCTAGATAGCAGCACAGTGTCTCTAGCAGAGATCGCCTCCCGGAGGATACTTACGCCACACCGAGGTTCCAGCAGGGAGTTTTGCCTTGTAGCAGTACAACTCACTCAAGAAACAGGGCTGAGGTGTAGGGCTAATCTGACGTGCGCTCACTCTATGTGTCCGCGAGAAGGTTTCACGGAGCAGAAGGCATCACCGACCGCGACCACGTGTGTGCACCCAAGAAGCCCTGTGCCGTGGGTGTTCTCAGGCCGACCGAGAAGACCTAGGTGTGTGCTGTACCCGCTCTCGGTGGTTCACACGCTGCGTGACCCTGTGCCTTTGGAGGGTTTTCAGGGCGGGTGGCACCTCTGCGCTGCGAGCGCGAAGAGGCGTAGAGGCCTTTCACACTGGAGGAAGGGCCTGCATCTATCTCACGGAGAAAATGTGTACGTCGCCCGGCAGATGGAGGCGCGCTCTTGACACCATTTCTTCTGCCCGTTTAAAACACAAGTATTTGTACTCGATCCGGGCTGCCTGGTTACATGCTTGGCAGTCCGCATCACCCCGAGTACCTTTCCTGAAGTTTGATTCGTAGCTGGGTAAACTCGGGCTTCAGAGGCTAGATGAGACCCAACGTGTTCGGCTTGTGGCGAAAGCCTTTGACCAGAGGCCTATACGCTTGTGCTCGTGGCGAGGGCTAGGCAAGAACGTTTACGCACTGGGTTTTTATCTTTACTCCAAGCTGCCCCTTTCGGCTGCAGCAGGCGGCGTGTCCGTATCCCAGCCAGGGAAGCAGGCCCGTGGGGGAGTCTGCCAGGCGACAGGCCTCCACTCTAGATAACGGCGAAAGTGCATCGAGGCCTTCGGAAGCCCCTCTCAAGGAAAGGCTCCTCTCCGGACTAGAAGACTTTGCTAGCGGACTTCAGCAGCTCCTCTCCTTCAGGGTGCTCCGGCTGTGAAGACTAGTGAAAGCCACCATGGTCCCCAGCTTCTGAACGGCTCTTTCCCGAGTTGGTCCCATCCGTGGAAACGCCGAAGGGGCTGATCTCAACCGATCGGGCTGCGCACCGTGAGTCTCTGGGGTAGGGCAGCCCTGAGCCAGTGTGCCACCCAAGGAATGAAAAGCCAAGTTTCCTTACCCACAAGAAGGCACACTGAGGCCCGGTGTGTTCTCTATGAAATTTACGTGGGCTTGAAGGGTGATGCCTATACTACATTGTGGAAAGGCTGGGTCTTACGGCTCTCTCTTTCTCCCTCTCTCGGGCCCATACCCTGGTGCTCAGCTCTTGTGGGAATGCTGAGTGAGAGACACCGCCACTGTGCTGGACTCAGAAGGCTTCCTCCCTTTATGGCAATTCTGTTTGTCTCTTACGTCGAGGAGCAATGGAGGGTGCGCACAGGTATTCTGAAATCAACTGGCTGACGACAGAGGCTCCGGGGGAGCTGGTTTCTCGGTGGAAGGAGCCAAAAGGCCCGCCTTCCTATGGTCTCCTTTAGAGCTGCCGGACACCCGGCCGTCTGAGGCCTAACAATTGGACATTGTGACGGCATGGCATGGAAACCCTGGGAACCCTAAGACACGGTGGAAGTGCGGTTCGCAAGCTGGGTGCCAGGAACCTTCAAAGCACAGTGTGGTTTCATGTACGAAAGCGAGCCCAAGCGTCTGAGGCTGGCAGCCTCTTGCTTGCGAGGCTTGGTGTCCTCGTGGGCCTGACGGCTACTTCCCTGTTTCCGGCACCCTCAGGAAACTCTTCAGAAGAGCCTTCGGAAGCCGCTGAGAGAGAACAGCTGCGAAGTGGAGGCACAGAGCAGTCACCTCCATACCAGCCCCGTGTCCCAAGCAACGATCCTTCCCCGGAGGGTTCTTAACCCACCCAGGGATTCAAGCAGGGAGTTTGCCTTGTCCAACTTGCACAGGAAACTGGCATGAGAGGTAGGGCTCATGTACTTGCGTTCACACGACGAGGCCCGGAGAAGTTCTCACGGAGCCGAATCCAGCACCCTTCCTCCACCACGTGTGTACAACAAAGGAGCGCTGGGCAGTGGGTGTTCTCAGGCCAAGAGAGAAGTCCTTGTTCTGTGCTGCACCTGCTGGGTGGTTCAAGGGTTCTCTGACCTTCCTCCTCTGGAAGCTTTTCAGAGCTGAGGCTACCCCTGGGCTGCGAAAGCAGAGAGGCGTAGAGGCCTTTCACACTGAAGGCGTGGGCTGGTTTCCCAGGGAGAAAGTGTACGTCGCCCACACCCACACCCCCACCCCACCCCAGCTGGAGGCGTGCAGGTTGACACCATTTTGTTCTGCCCACGGAAAATACAAAGAGGCGTACACGATTTGGGCTGTCTGGCGAAAGGATTCTGAATCGCTGGCACCCTGAGTACCTTTCCTGAAGTTTGCCTCCTAGCTGGTTAAACTCGGCGTTCAGAGGCGAGATGAGAACAGACTTGCTCAGCGTGCGGCGACGAGCCTTGATGCCCTGCCCTAAACGTTTGTGCTTCTGGCCAGCGTCGCGCAAGTACTTTGACACGTAGGATTCTTACCTTTACTCTAAGCTGTCCCTGTTGGCTGAAGCAGTCGGCGTGTCCGTATCCCAGCCAGGGAAGCAGGCCCGTGGGGGAGTCTGCCAGGCGACAGGCCTCCACTCTAGATAACGGCGAAAGTGCATCGAGGCCTTCGGAAGCCCCTCTCAAGGAAAGGCTCCTCTCCGGACTAGAAGACTTTGCTAGCGGACTTCAGCAGCTCCTCTCCTTCAGGGTGCTCCGGCTGTGAAGACTAGTGAAAGCCACCATGGTCCCCAGCTTCTGAACGGCTCTTTCCCGAGTTGGTCCCATCCGTGGAAACGCCGAAGGGGCTGATCTCAACCGATCGGGCTGCGCACCGTGAGTCTCTGGGGTAGGGCAGCCCTGAGCCAGTGTGCCACCCAAGGAATGAAAAGCCAAGTTTCCTTACCCACAAGAAGGCACACTGAGGCCCGGTGTGTTCTCTATGAAATTTACGTGGGCTTGAAGGGTGATGCCTATACTACATTGTGGAAAGGCTGGGTCTTACGGCTCTCTCTTTCTCCCTCTCTCGGGCCCATACCCTGGTGCTCAGCTCTTGTGGGAATGCTGAGTGAGAGACACCGCCACTGTGCTGGACTCAGAAGGCTTCCTCCCTTTATGGCAATTCTGTTTGTCTCTTACGTCGAGGAGCAATGGAGGGTGCGCACAGGTATTCTGAAATCAACTGGCTGACGACAGAGGCTCCGGGGGAGCTGGTTTCTCGGTGGAAGGAGCCAAAAGGCCCGCCTTCCTATGGTCTCCTTTAGAGCTGCCGGACACCCGGCCGTCTGAGGCCTAACAATTGGACATTGTGACGGCATGGCATGGAAACCCTGGGAACCCTAAGACACGGTGGAAGTGCGGTTCGCAAGCTGGGTGCCAGGAACCTTCAAAGCACAGTGTGGTTTCATGTACGAAAGCGAGCCCAAGCGTCTGAGGCTGGCAGCCTCTTGCTTGCGAGGCTTGGTGTCCTCGTGGGCCTGACGGCTACTTCCCTGTTTCCGGCACCCTCAGGAAACTCTTCAGAAGAGCCTTCGGAAGCCGCTGAGAGAGAACAGCTGCGAAGTGGAGGCACAGAGCAGTCACCTCCATACCAGCCCCGTGTCCCAAGCAACGATCCTTCCCCGGAGGGTTCTTAACCCACCCAGGGATTCAAGCAGGGAGTTTGCCTTGTCCAACTTGCACAGGAAACTGGCATGAGAGGTAGGGCTCATGTACTTGCGTTCACACGACGAGGCCCGGAGAAGTTCTCACGGAGCCGAATCCAGCACCCTTCCTCCACCACGTGTGTACAACAAAGGAGCGCTGGGCAGTGGGTGTTCTCAGGCCAAGAGAGAAGTCCTTGTTCTGTGCTGCACCTGCTGGGTGGTTCAAGGGTTCTCTGACCTTCCTCCTCTGGAAGCTTTTCAGAGCTGAGGCTACCCCTGGGCTGCGAAAGCAGAGAGGCGTAGAGGCCTTTCACACTGAAGGCGTGGGCTGGTTTCCCAGGGAGAAAGTGTACGTCGCCCACACCCACACCCCCACCCCACCCCAGCTGGAGGCGTGCAGGTTGACACCATTTTGTTCTGCCCACGGAAAATACAAAGAGGCGTACACGATTTGGGCTGTCTGGCGAAAGGATTCTGAATCGCTGGCACCCTGAGTACCTTTCCTGAAGTTTGCCTCCTAGCTGGTTAAACTCGGCGTTCAGAGGCGAGATGAGAACAGACTTGCTCAGCGTGCGGCGACGAGCCTTGATGCCCTGCCCTAAACGTTTGTGCTTCTGGCCAGCGTCGCGCAAGTACTTTGACACGTAGGATTCTTACCTTTACTCTAAGCTGTCCCTGTTGGCTGAAGCAGTCGGCGTGTCTGTATCGCAGCCTGGGAGGCAGGGCGTTGGGGGAGTCCGCCAAGTGACTGGCCTCCATCATAGCTGAGAAAGTGCGTCGAGGTTTTCGGGAGCCACTTACAGGGAAAGGTTGCAATTCGGAATTGGAGACTGTGCTGGCAAACGTCAGCAGCTCCTCTCCCTCGCAGTGCTCTGGGTGTGCCGACTCCTAACAGCCACCACGGTCCCCAGCTTGTGAACGGTCCCACTGCGAGCCGGTTTCATCCGTGAAAGATCCACGTGAGGCCGATCTCCAGCGATCGGGCTCCACGCCTTGAGCCTCTGGGACAGGGCAGCCCTGTGCCGATGTGCCCACCAGGGGACGCAACCGAAGTTTACTTACCACGGGAAAGCGCATCAAGGCCTCGTGTTCTCTCCATGAGATGAACGCGAGCTTGAAGGGTGACGCGTCAGAGTACACTGTGAACAGCTCGCCGGTACGCCTGTCTTGCCCCCTCTCACGGTCTCACGCACCCGGGCTCAGTTCCCTGTTGGAATGCTGAGTGGGAGCGCCAGCCTCCCTTCTGGACTCTGAAGCCTTCCGCCCCTAATGGCAAGTCTGTGTGCCTCTCACGTGGGGGGGCGGAATGAGGTCGCCCGCAGAGGTTCTGACATGAAAGAACTAAAGACGCGTGGTGCTGAGGAGCTGGTTCCTCATGGAGGGAGCCCAAAGGCCAGAACGCCGAAGGTCTCTTCCAAGGCTGCCGGACGCTCTGCCCTTCTAGGCCTGAGATACGGACCTTGTGACGGCACGGAAAGCCTGCGAGATTTAGGAGACATCGCCAGTGCAAGTGGCAATCCGGAAGGAAGACCCTTCAAGGCGGAGGGTCCTTTCCTGCACAAAACTGCGCCCTAGCATTTAACTTCACAGAACAGGTATCCTCGCACGCCTGTGGCTTACTCTACAGAAAGGACACTGTGAGCAACCTCTCCCGAAAAGCCTTCGCCAACGGCTTGGAGACAACAGCAAGCGAGCGCAGTGGAGGCACAGACCATTATCCTAGATAGCAGCACAGTGTCTCTAGCAGAGATCGCCTCCCGGAGGATACTTACGCCACACCGAGGTTCCAGCAGGGAGTTTTGCCTTGTAGCAGTACAACTCACTCAAGAAACAGGGCTGAGGTGTAGGGCTAATCTGACGTGCGCTCACTCTATGTGTCCGCGAGAAGGTTTCACGGAGCAGAAGGCATCACCGACCGCGACCACGTGTGTGCACCCAAGAAGCCCTGTGCCGTGGGTGTTCTCAGGCCGACCGAGAAGACCTAGGTGTGTGCTGTACCCGCTCTCGGTGGTTCACACGCTGCGTGACCCTGTGCCTTTGGAGGGTTTTCAGGGCGGGTGGCACCTCTGCGCTGCGAGCGCGAAGAGGCGTAGAGGCCTTTCACACTGGAGGAAGGGCCTGCATCTATCTCACGGAGAAAATGTGTACGTCGCCCGGCAGATGGAGGCGCGCTCTTGACACCATTTCTTCTGCCCGTTTAAAACACAAGTATTTGTACTCGATCCGGGCTGCCTGGTTACATGCTTGGCAGTCCGCATCACCCCGAGTACCTTTCCTGAAGTTTGATTCGTAGCTGGGTAAACTCGGGCTTCAGAGGCTAGATGAGACCCAACGTGTTCGGCTTGTGGCGAAAGCCTTTGACCAGAGGCCTATACGCTTGTGCTCGTGGCGAGGGCTAGGCAAGAACGTTTACGCACTGGGTTTTTATCTTTACTCCAAGCTGCCCCTTTCGGCTGCAGCAGGCGGCGTGTCCGTATCCCAGCCAGGGAAGCAGGCCCGTGGGGGAGTCTGCCAGGCGACAGGCCTCCACTCTAGATAACGGCGAAAGTGCATCGAGGCCTTCGGAAGCCCCTCTCAAGGAAAGGCTCCTCTCCGGACTAGAAGACTTTGCTAGCGGACTTCAGCAGCTCCTCTCCTTCAGGGTGCTCCGGCTGTGAAGACTAGTGAAAGCCACCATGGTCCCCAGCTTCTGAACGGCTCTTTCCCGAGTTGGTCCCATCCGTGGAAACGCCGAAGGGGCTGATCTCAACCGATCGGGCTGCGCACCGTGAGTCTCTGGGGTAGGGCAGCCCTGAGCCAGTGTGCCACCCAAGGAATGAAAAGCCAAGTTTCCTTACCCACAAGAAGGCACACTGAGGCCCGGTGTGTTCTCTATGAAATTTACGTGGGCTTGAAGGGTGATGCCTATACTACATTGTGGAAAGGCTGGGTCTTACGGCTCTCTCTTTCTCCCTCTCTCGGGCCCATACCCTGGTGCTCAGCTCTTGTGGGAATGCTGAGTGAGAGACACCGCCACTGTGCTGGACTCAGAAGGCTTCCTCCCTTTATGGCAATTCTGTTTGTCTCTTACGTCGAGGAGCAATGGAGGGTGCGCACAGGTATTCTGAAATCAACTGGCTGACGACAGAGGCTCCGGGGGAGCTGGTTTCTCGGTGGAAGGAGCCAAAAGGCCCGCCTTCCTATGGTCTCCTTTAGAGCTGCCGGACACCCGGCCGTCTGAGGCCTAACAATTGGACATTGTGACGGCATGGCATGGAAACCCTGGGAACCCTAAGACACGGTGGAAGTGCGGTTCGCAAGCTGGGTGCCAGGAACCTTCAAAGCACAGTGTGGTTTCATGTACGAAAGCGAGCCCAAGCGTCTGAGGCTGGCAGCCTCTTGCTTGCGAGGCTTGGTGTCCTCGTGGGCCTGACGGCTACTTCCCTGTTTCCGGCACCCTCAGGAAACTCTTCAGAAGAGCCTTCGGAAGCCGCTGAGAGAGAACAGCTGCGAAGTGGAGGCACAGAGCAGTCACCTCCATACCAGCCCCGTGTCCCAAGCAACGATCCTTCCCCGGAGGGTTCTTAACCCACCCAGGGATTCAAGCAGGGAGTTTGCCTTGTCCAACTTGCACAGGAAACTGGCATGAGAGGTAGGGCTCATGTACTTGCGTTCACACGACGAGGCCCGGAGAAGTTCTCACGGAGCCGAATCCAGCACCCTTCCTCCACCACGTGTGTACAACAAAGGAGCACTGGGCAGTGGGTGTTCTCAGGCCAAGAGAGAAGTCCTTGTTCTGTGCTGCACCTGCTGGGTGGTTCAAGGGTTCTCTGACCTTCCTCCTCTGGAAGCTTTTCAGAGCTGAGGCTACCCCTGGGCTGCGAAAGCAGAGAGGCGTAGAGGCCTTTCACACTGAAGGCGTGGGCTGGTTTCCCAGGGAGAAAGTGTACGTCGCCCACACCCACACCCCCACCCCACCCCAGCTGGAGGCGTGCAGGTTGACACCATTTTGTTCTGCCCACGGAAAATACAAAGAGGCGTACACGATTTGGGCTGTCTGGCGAAAGGATTCTGAATCGCTGGCACCCTGAGTACCTTTCCTGAAGTTTGCCTCCTAGCTGGTTAAACTCGGCGTTCAGAGGCGAGATGAGAACAGACTTGCTCAGCGTGCGGCGACGAGCCTTGATGCCCTGCCCTAAACGTTTGTGCTTCTGGCCAGCGTCGCGCAAGTACTTTGACACGTAGGATTCTTACCTTTACTCTAAGCTGTCCCTGTTGGCTGAAGCAGTCGGCGTGTCTGTATCGCAGCCTGGGAGGCAGGGCGTTGGGGGAGTCCGCCAAGTGACTGGCCTCCATCATAGCTGAGAAAGTGCGTCGAGGTTTTCGGGAGCCACTTACAGGGAAAGGTTGCAATTCGGAATTGGAGACTGTGCTGGCAAACGTCAGCAGCTCCTCTCCCTCGCAGTGCTCTGGGTGTGCCGACTCCTAACAGCCACCACGGTCCCCAGCTTGTGAACGGTCCCACTGCGAGCCGGTTTCATCCGTGAAAGATCCACGTGAGGCCGATCTCCAGCGATCGGGCTCCACGCCTTGAGCCTCTGGGACAGGGCAGCCCTTTGCCGATGTGCCCACCAGGGGACGCAACCGAAGTTTACTTACCACGGGAAAGCGCATCAAGGCCTCGTGTTCTCTCCATGAGATGAACGCGAGCTTGAAGGGTGACGCGTCAGAGTACACTGTGAACAGCTCGCCGGTACGCCTGTCTTGCCCCCTCTCACGGTCTCACGCACCCGGGCTCAGTTCCCTGTTGGAATGCTGAGTGGGAGCGCCAGCCTCCCTTCTGGACTCTGAAGCCTTCCGCCCCTAATGGCAAGTCTGTGTGCCTCTCACGTGGGGGGGCGGAATGAGGTCGCCCGCAGAGGTTCTGACATGAAAGAACTAAAGACGCGTGGTGCTGAGGAGCTGGTTCCTCATGGAGGGAGCCCAAAGGCCAGAACGCCGAAGGTCTCTTCCAAGGCTGCCGGACGCTCTGCCCTTCTAGGCCTGAGATACGGACCTTGTGACGGCACGGAAAGCCTGCGAGATTTAGGAGACATCGCCAGTGCAAGTGGCAATCCGGAAGGAAGACCCTTCAAGGCGGAGGGTCCTTTCCTGCACAAAACTGCGCCCTAGCATTTAACTTCACAGAACAGGTATCCTCGCACGCCTGTGGCTTACTCTACAGAAAGGACACTGTGAGCAACCTCTCCCGAAAAGCCTTCGCCAACGGCTTGGAGACAACAGCAAGCGAGCGCAGTGGAGGCACAGACCATTATCCTAGATAGCAGCACAGTGTCTCTAGCAGAGATCGCCTCCCGGAGGATACTTACGCCACACCGAGGTTCCAGCAGGGAGTTTTGCCTTGTAGCAGTACAACTCACTCAAGAAACAGGGCTGAGGTGTAGGGCTAATCTGACGTGCGCTCACTCTATGTGTCCGCGAGAAGGTTTCACGGAGCAGAAGGCATCACCGACCGCGACCACGTGTGTGCACCCAAGAAGCCCTGTGCCGTGGGTGTTCTCAGGCCGACCGAGAAGACCTAGGTGTGTGCTGTACCCGCTCTCGGTGGTTCACACGCTGCGTGACCCTGTGCCTTTGGAGGGTTTTCAGGGCGGGTGGCACCTCTGCGCTGCGAGCGCGAAGAGGCGTAGAGGCCTTTCACACTGGAGGAAGGGCCTGCATCTATCTCACGGAGAAAATGTGTACGTCGCCCGGCAGATGGAGGCGCGCTCTTGACACCATTTCTTCTGCCCGTTTAAAACACAAGTATTTGTACTCGATCCGGGCTGCCTGGTTACATGCTTGGCAGTCCGCATCACCCCGAGTACCTTTCCTGAAGTTTGATTCGTAGCTGGGTAAACTCGGGCTTCAGAGGCTAGATGAGACCCAACGTGTTCGGCTTGTGGCGAAAGCCTTTGACCAGAGGCCTATACGCTTGTGCTCGTGGCGAGGGCTAGGCAAGAACGTTTACGCACTGGGTTTTTATCTTTACTCCAAGCTGCCCCTTTCGGCTGCAGCAGGCGGCGTGTCCGTATCCCAGCCAGGGAAGCAGGCCCGTGGGGGAGTCTGCCAGGCGACAGGCCTCCACTCTAGATAACGGCGAAAGTGCATCGAGGCCTTCGGAAGCCCCTCTCAAGGAAAGGCTCCTCTCCGGACTAGAAGACTTTGCTAGCGGACTTCAGCAGCTCCTCTCCTTCAGGGTGCTCCGGCTGTGAAGACTAGTGAAAGCCACCATGGTCCCCAGCTTCTGAACGGCTCTTTCCCGAGTTGGTCCCATCCGTGGAAACGCCGAAGGGGCTGATCTCAACCGATCGGGCTGCGCACCGTGAGTCTCTGGGGTAGGGCAGCCCTGAGCCAGTGTGCCACCCAAGGAATGAAAAGCCAAGTTTCCTTACCCACAAGAAGGCACACTGAGGCCCGGTGTGTTCTCTATGAAATTTACGTGGGCTTGAAGGGTGATGCCTATACTACATTGTGGAAAGGCTGGGTCTTACGGCTCTCTCTTTCTCCCTCTCTCGGGCCCATACCCTGGTGCTCAGCTCTTGTGGGAATGCTGAGTGAGAGACACCGCCACTGTGCTGGACTCAGAAGGCTTCCTCCCTTTATGGCAATTCTGTTTGTCTCTTACGTCGAGGAGCAATGGAGGGTGCGCACAGGTATTCTGAAATCAACTGGCTGACGACAGAGGCTCCGGGGGAGCTGGTTTCTCGGTGGAAGGAGCCAAAAGGCCCGCCTTCCTATGGTCTCCTTTAGAGCTGCCGGACACCCGGCCGTCTGAGGCCTAACAATTGGACATTGTGACGGCATGGCATGGAAACCCTGGGAACCCTAAGACACGGTGGAAGTGCGGTTCGCAAGCTGGGTGCCAGGAACCTTCAAAGCACAGTGTGGTTTCATGTACGAAAGCGAGCCCAAGCGTCTGAGGCTGGCAGCCTCTTGCTTGCGAGGCTTGGTGTCCTCGTGGGCCTGACGGCTACTTCCCTGTTTCCGGCACCCTCAGGAAACTCTTCAGAAGAGCCTTCGGAAGCCGCTGAGAGAGAACAGCTGCGAAGTGGAGGCACAGAGCAGTCACCTCCATACCAGCCCCGTGTCCCAAGCAACGATCCTTCCCCGGAGGGTTCTTAACCCACCCAGGGATTCAAGCAGGGAGTTTGCCTTGTCCAACTTGCACAGGAAACTGGCATGAGAGGTAGGGCTCATGTACTTGCGTTCACACGACGAGACCCGGAGAAGTTCTCACGGAGCCGAATCCAGCACCCTTCCTCCACCACGTGTGTACAACAAAGGAGCGCTGGGCAGTGGGTGTTCTCAGGCCAAGAGAGAAGTCCTTGTTCTGTGCTGCACCTGCTGGGTGGTTCAAGGGTTCTCTGACCTTCCTCCTCTGGAAGCTTTTCAGAGCTGAGGCTACCCCTGGGCTGCGAAAGCAGAGAGGCGTAGAGGCCTTTCACACTGAAGGCGTGGGCTGGTTTCCCAGGGAGAAAGTGTACGTCGCCCACACCCACACCCCCACCCCACCCCAGCTGGAGGCGTGCAGGTTGACACCATTTTGTTCTGCCCACGGAAAATACAAAGAGGCGTACACGATTTGGGCTGTCTGGCGAAAGGATTCTGAATCGCTGGCACCCTGAGTACCTTTCCTGAAGTTTGCCTCCTAGCTGGTTAAACTCGGCGTTCAGAGGCGAGATGAGAACAGACTTGCTCAGCGTGCGGCGACGAGCCTTGATGCCCTGCCCTAAACGTTTGTGCTTCTGGCCAGCGTCGCGCAAGTACTTTGACACGTAGGATTCTTACCTTTACTCTAAGCTGTCCCTGTTGGCTGAAGCAGTCGGCGTGTCTGTATCGCAGCCTGGGAGGCAGGGCGTTGGGGGAGTCCGCCAAGTGACTGGCCTCCATCATAGCTGAGAAAGTGCGTCGAGGTTTGCGGGAGCCACTTACAGGGAAAGGTTGCAATTCGGAATTGGAGACTGTGCTGGCAAACGTCAGCAGCTCCTCTCCCTCGCAGTGCTCTGGGTGTGCCGACTCCTAACAGCCACCACGGTCCCCAGCTTGTGAACGGTCCCACTGCGAGCCGGTTTCATCCGTGAAAGATCCACGTGAGGCCGATCTCCAGCGATCGGGCTCCACGCCTTGAGCCTCTGGGACAGGGCAGCCCTGTGCCGATGTGCCCACCAGGGGACGCAACCGAAGTTTACTTACCACGGGAAAGCGCATCAAGGCCTCGTGTTCTCTCCATGAGATGAACGCGAGCTTGAAGGGTGACGCGTCAGAGTACACTGTGAACAGCTCGCCGGTACGCCTGTCTTGCCCCCTCTCACGGTCTCACGCACCCGGGCTCAGTTCCCTGTTGGAATGCTGAGTGGGAGCGCCAGCCTCCCTTCTGGACTCTGAAGCCTTCCGCCCCTAATGGCAAGTCTGTGTGCCTCTCACGTGGGGGGGCGGAATGAGGTCGCCCGCAGAGGTTCTGACATGAAAGAACTAAAGACGCGTGGTGCTGAGGAGCTGGTTCCTCATGGAGGGAGCCCAAAGGCCAGAACGCCGAAGGTCTCTTCCAAGGCTGCCGGACGCTCTGCCCTTCTAGGCCTGAGATACGGACCTTGTGACGGCACGGAAAGCCTGCGAGATTTAGGAGACATCGCCAGTGCAAGTGGCAATCCGGAAGGAAGACCCTTCAAGGCGGAGGGTCCTTTCCTGCACAAAACTGCGCCCTAGCATTTAACTTCACAGAACAGGTATCCTCGCACGCCTGTGGCTTACTCTACAGAAAGGACACTGTGAGCAACCTCTCCCGAAAAGCCTTCGCCAACGGCTTGGAGACAACAGCAAGCGAGCGCAGTGGAGGCACAGACCATTATCCTAGATAGCAGCACAGTGTCTCTAGCAGAGATCGCCTCCCGGAGGATACTTACGCCACACCGAGGTTCCAGCAGGGAGTTTTGCCTTGTAGCAGTACAACTCACTCAAGAAACAGGGCTGAGGTGTAGGGCTAATCTGACGTGCGCTCACTCTATGTGTCCGCGAGAAGGTTTCACGGAGCAGAAGGCATCACCGACCGCGACCACGTGTGTGCACCCAAGAAGCCCTGTGCCGTGGGTGTTCTCAGGCCGACCGAGAAGACCTAGGTGTGTGCTGTACCCGCTCTCGGTGGTTCACACGCTGCGTGACCCTGTGCCTTTGGAGGGTTTTCAGGGCGGGTGGCACCTCTGCGCTGCGAGCGCGAAGAGGCGTAGAGGCCTTTCACACTGGAGGAAGGGCCTGCATCTATCTCACGGAGAAAATGTGTACGTCGCCCGGCAGATGGAGGCGCGCTCTTGACACCATTTCTTCTGCCCGTTTAAAACACAAGTATTTGTACTCGATCCGGGCTGCCTGGTTACATGCTTGGCAGTCCGCATCACCCCGAGTACCTTTCCTGAAGTTTGATTCGTAGCTGGGTAAACTCGGGCTTCAGAGGCTAGATGAGACCCAACGTGTTCGGCTTGTGGCGAAAGCCTTTGACCAGAGGCCTATACGCTTGTGCTCGTGGCGAGGGCTAGGCAAGAACGTTTACGCACTGGGTTTTTATCTTTACTCCAAGCTGCCCCTTTCGGCTGCAGCAGGCGGCGTGTCCGTATCCCAGCCAGGGAAGCAGGCCCGTGGGGGAGTCTGCCAGGCGACAGGCCTCCACTCTAGATAACGGCGAAAGTGCATCGAGGCCTTCGGAAGCCCCTCTCAAGGAAAGGCTCCTCTCCGGACTAGAAGACTTTGCTAGCGGACTTCAGCAGCTCCTCTCCTTCAGGGTGCTCCGGCTGTGAAGACTAGTGAAAGCCACCATGGTCCCCAGCTTCTGAACGGCTCTTTCCCGAGTTGGTCCCATCCGTGGAAACGCCGAAGGGGCTGATCTCAACCGATCGGGCTGCGCACCGTGAGTCTCTGGGGTAGGGCAGCCCTGAGCCAGTGTGCCACCCAAGGAATGAAAAGCCAAGTTTCCTTACCCACAAGAAGGCACACTGAGGCCCGGTGTGTTCTCTATGAAATTTACGTGGGCTTGAAGGGTGATGCCTATACTACATTGTGGAAAGGCTGGGTCTTACGGCTCTCTCTTTCTCCCTCTCTCGGGCCCATACCCTGGTGCTCAGCTCTTGTGGGAATGCTGAGTGAGAGACACCGCCACTGTGCTGGACTCAGAAGGCTTCCTCCCTTTATGGCAATTCTGTTTGTCTCTTACGTCGAGGAGCAATGGAGGGTGCGCACAGGTATTCTGAAATCAACTGGCTGACGACAGAGGCTCCGGGGGAGCTGGTTTCTCGGTGGAAGGAGCCAAAAGGCCCGCCTTCCTATGGTCTCCTTTAGAGCTGCCGGACACCCGGCCGTCTGAGGCCTAACAATTGGACATTGTGACGGCATGGCATGGAAACCCTGGGAACCCTAAGACACGGTGGAAGTGCGGTTCGCAAGCTGGGTGCCAGGAACCTTCAAAGCACAGTGTGGTTTCATGTACGAAAGCGAGCCCAAGCGTCTGAGGCTGGCAGCCTCTTGCTTGCGAGGCTTGGTGTCCTCGTGGGCCTGACGGCTACTTCCCTGTTTCCGGCACCCTCAGGAAACTCTTCAGAAGAGCCTTCGGAAGCCGCTGAGAGAGAACAGCTGGGAAGTGGAGGCACAGAGCAGTCACCTCCATACCAGCCCCGTGTCCCAAGCAACGATCCTTCCCCGGAGGGTTCTTAACCCACCCAGGGATTCAAGCAGGGAGTTTGCCTTGTCCAACTTGCACAGGAAACTGGCATGAGAGGTAGGGCTCATGTACTTGCGTTCACACGACGAGGCCCGGAGAAGTTCTCACGGAGCCGAATCCAGCACCCTTCCTCCACCACGTGTGTACAACAAAGGAGCGCTGGGCAGTGGGTGTTCTCAGGCCAAGAGAGAAGTCCTTGTTCTGTGCTGCACCTGCTGGGTGGTTCAAGGGTTCTCTGACCTTCCTCCTCTGGAAGCTTTTCAGAGCTGAGGCTACCCCTGGGCTGCGAAAGCAGAGAGGCGTAGAGGCCTTTCACACTGAAGGCGTGGGCTGGTTTCCCAGGGAGAAAGTGTACGTCGCCCACACCCACACCCCCACCCCACCCCAGCTGGAGGCGTGCAGGTTGACACCATTTTGTTCTGCCCACGGAAAATACAAAGAGGCGTACACGATTTGGGCTGTCTGGCGAAAGGATTCTGAATCGCTGGCACCCTGAGTACCTTTCCTGAAGTTTGCCTCCTAGCTGGTTAAACTCGGCGTTCAGAGGCGAGATGAGAACAGACTTGCTCAGCGTGCGGCGACGAGCCTTGATGCCCTGCCCTAAACGTTTGTGCTTCTGGCCAGCGTCGCGCAAGTACTTTGACACGTAGGATTCTTACCTTTACTCTAAGCTGTCCCTGTTGGCTGAAGCAGTCGGCGTGTCTGTATCGCAGCCTGGGAGGCAGGGCGTTGGGGGAGTCCGCCAAGTGACTGGCCTCCATCATAGCTGAGAAAGTGCGTCGAGGTTTTCGGGAGCCACTTACAGGGAAAGGTTGCAATTCGGAATTGGAGACTGTGCTGGCAAACGTCAGCAGCTCCTCTCCCTCGCAGTGCTCTGGGTGTGCCGACTCCTAACAGCCACCACGGTCCCCAGCTTGTGAACGGTCCCACTGCGAGCCGGTTTCATCCGTGAAAGATCCACGTGAGGCCGATCTCCAGCGATCGGGCTCCACGCCTTGAGCCTCTGGGACAGGGCAGCCCTGTGCCGATGTGCCCACCAGGGGACGCAACCGAAGTTTACTTACCACGGGAAAGCGCATCAAGGCCTCGTGTTCTCTCCATGAGATGAACGCGAGCTTGAAGGGTGACGCGTCAGAGTACACTGTGAACAGCTCGCCGGTACGCCTGTCTTGCCCCCTCTCACGGTCTCACGCACCCGGGCTCAGTTCCCTGTTGGAATGCTGAGTGGGAGCGCCAGCCTCCCTTCTGGACTCTGAAGCCTTCCGCCCCTAATGGCAAGTCTGTGTGCCTCTCACGTGGGGGGGCGGAATGAGGTCGCCCGCAGAGGTTCTGACATGAAAGAACTAAAGACGCGTGGTGCTGAGGAGCTGGTTCCTCATGGAGGGAGCCCAAAGGCCAGAACGCCGAAGGTCTCTTCCAAGGCTGCCGGACGCTCTGCCCTTCTAGGCCTGAGATACGGACCTTGTGACGGCACGGAAAGCCTGCGAGATTTAGGAGACATCGCCAGTGCAAGTGGCAATCCGGAAGGAAGACCCTTCAAGGCGGAGGGTCCTTTCCTGCACAAAACTGCGCCCTAGCATTTAACTTCACAGAACAGGTATCCTCGCACGCCTGTGGCTTACTCTACAGAAAGGACACTGTGAGCAACCTCTTCCGAAAAGCCTTCGCCAACGGCTTGGAGACAACAGCAAGCGAGCGCAGTGGAGGCACAGACCATTATCCTAGATAGCAGCACAGTGTCTCTAGCAGAGATCGCCTCCCGGAGGATACTTACGCCACACCGAGGTTCCAGCAGGGAGTTTTGCCTTGTAGCAGTACAACTCACTCAAGAAACAGGGCTGAGGTGTAGGGCTAATCTGACGTGCGCTCACTCTATGTGTCCGCGAGAAGGTTTCACGGAGCAGAAGGCATCACCGACCGCGACCACGTGTGTGCACCCAAGAAGCCCTGTGCCGTGGGTGTTCTCAGGCCGACCGAGAAGACCTAGGTGTGTGCTGTACCCGCTCTCGGTGGTTCACACGTTGCGTGACCCTGTGCCTTTGGAGGGTTTTCAGGGCGGGTGGCACCTCTGCGCTGCGAGCGCGAAGAGGCGTAGAGGCCTTTCACACTGGAGGAAGGGCCTGCATCTATCTCACGGAGAAAATGTGTACGTCGCCCGGCAGATGGAGGCGCGCTCTTGACACCATTTCTTCTGCCCGTTTAAAACACAAGTATTTGTACTCGATCCGGGCTGCCTGGTTACATGCTTGGCAGTCCGCATCACCCCGAGTACCTTTCCTGAAGTTTGATTCGTAGCTGGGTAAACTCGGGCTTCAGAGGCTAGATGAGACCCAACGTGTTCGGCTTGTGGCGAAAGCCTTTGACCAGAGGCCTATACGCTTGTGCTCGTGGCGAGGGCTAGGCAAGAACGTTTACGCACTGGGTTTTTATCTTTACTCCAAGCTGCCCCTTTCGGCTGCAGCAGGCGGCGTGTCCGTATCCCAGCCAGGGAAGCAGGCCCGTGGGGGAGTCTGCCAGGCGACAGGCCTCCACTCTAGATAACGGCGAAAGTGCATCGAGGCCTTCGGAAGCCCCTCTCAAGGAAAGGCTCCTCTCCGGACTAGAAGACTTTGCTAGCGGACTTCAGCAGCTCCTCTCCTTCAGGGTGCTCCGGCTGTGAAGACTAGTGAAAGCCACCATGGTCCCCAGCTTCTGAACGGCTCTTTCCCGAGTTGGTCCCATCCGTGGAAACGCCGAAGGGGCTGATCTCAACCGATCGGGCTGCGCACCGTGAGTCTCTGGGGTAGGGCAGCCCTGAGCCAGTGTGCCACCCAAGGAATGAAAAGCCAAGTTTCCTTACCCACAAGAAGGCACACTGAGGCCCGGTGTGTTCTCTATGAAATTTACGTGGGCTTGAAGGGTGATGCCTATACTACATTGTGGAAAGGCTGGGTCTTACGGCTCTCTCTTTCTCCCTCTCTCGGGCCCATACCCTGGTGCTCAGCTCTTGTGGGAATGCTGAGTGAGAGACACCGCCACTGTGCTGGACTCAGAAGGCTTCCTCCCTTTATGGCAATTCTGTTTGTCTCTTACGTCGAGGAGCAATGGAGGGTGCGCACAGGTATTCTGAAATCAACTGGCTGACGACAGAGGCTCCGGGGGAGCTGGTTTCTCGGTGGAAGGAGCCAAAAGGCCCGCCTTCCTATGGTCTCCTTTAGAGCTGCCGGACACCCGGCCGTCTGAGGCCTAACAATTGGACATTGTGACGGCATGGCATGGAAACCCTGGGAACCCTAAGACACGGTGGAAGTGCGGTTCGCAAGCTGGGTGCCAGGAACCTTCAAAGCACAGTGTGGTTTCATGTACGAAAGCGAGCCCAAGCGTCTGAGGCTGGCAGCCTCTTGCTTGCGAGGCTTGGTGTCCTCGTGGGCCTGACGGCTACTTCCCTGTTTCCGGCACCCTCAGGAAACTCTTCAGAAGAGCCTTCGGAAGCCGCTGAGAGAGAACAGCTGCGAAGTGGAGGCACAGAGCAGTCACCTCCATACCAGCCCCGTGTCCCAAGCAACGATCCTTCCCCGGAGGGTTCTTAACCCACCCAGGGATTCAAGCAGGGAGTTTGCCTTGTCCAACTTGCACAGGAAACTGGCATGAGAGGTAGGGCTCATGTACTTGCGTTCACACGACGAGACCCGGAGAAGTTCTCACGGAGCCGAATCCAGCACCCTTCCTCCACCACGTGTGTACAACAAAGGAGCGCTGGGCAGTGGGTGTTCTCAGGCCAAGAGAGAAGTCCTTGTTCTGTGCTGCACCTGCTGGGTGGTTCAAGGGTTCTCTGACCTTCCTCCTCTGGAAGCTTTTCAGAGCTGAGGCTACCCCTGGGCTGCGAAAGCAGAGAGGCGTAGAGGCCTTTCACACTGAAGGCGTGGGCTGGTTTCCCAGGGAGAAAGTGTACGTCGCCCACACCCACACCCCCACCCCACCCCAGCTGGAGGCGTGCAGGTTGACACCATTTTGTTCTGCCCACGGAAAATACAAAGAGGCGTACACGATTTGGGCTGTCTGGCGAAAGGATTCTGAATCGCTGGCACCCTGAGTACCTTTCCTGAAGTTTGCCTCCTAGCTGGTTAAACTCGGCGTTCAGAGGCGAGATGAGAACAGACTTGCTCAGCGTGCGGCGACGAGCCTTGATGCCCTGCCCTAAACGTTTGTGCTTCTGGCCAGCGTCGCGCAAGTACTTTGACACGTAGGATTCTTACCTTTACTCTAAGCTGTCCCTGTTGGCTGAAGCAGTCGGCGTGTCTGTATCGCAGCCTGGGAGGCAGGGCGTTGGGGGAGTCCGCCAAGTGACTGGCCTCCATCATAGCTGAGAAAGTGCGTCGAGGTTTGCGGGAGCCACTTACAGGGAAAGGTTGCAATTCGGAATTGGAGACTGTGCTGGCAAACGTCAGCAGCTCCTCTCCCTCGCAGTGCTCTGGGTGTGCCGACTCCTAACAGCCACCACGGTCCCCAGCTTGTGAACGGTCCCACTGCGAGCCGGTTTCATCCGTGAAAGATCCACGTGAGGCCGATCTCCAGCGATCGGGCTCCACGCCTTGAGCCTCTGGGACAGGGCAGCCCTGTGCCGATGTGCCCACCAGGGGACGCAACCGAAGTTTACTTACCACGGGAAAGCGCATCAAGGCCTCGTGTTCTCTCCATGAGATGAACGCGAGCTTGAAGGGTGACGCGTCAGAGTACACTGTGAACAGCTCGCCGGTACGCCTGTCTTGCCCCCTCTCACGGTCTCACGCACCCGGGCTCAGTTCCCTGTTGGAATGCTGAGTGGGAGCGCCAGCCTCCCTTCTGGACTCTGAAGCCTTCCGCCCCTAATGGCAAGTCTGTGTGCCTCTCACGTGGGGGGGCGGAATGAGGTCGCCCGCAGAGGTTCTGACATGAAAGAACTAAAGACGCGTGGTGCTGAGGAGCTGGTTCCTCATGGAGGGAGCCCAAAGGCCAGAACGCCGAAGGTCTCTTCCAAGGCTGCCGGACGCTCTGCCCTTCTAGGCCTGAGATACGGACCTTGTGACGGCACGGAAAGCCTGCGAGATTTAGGAGACATCGCCAGTGCAAGTGGCAATCCGGAAGGAAGACCCTTCAAGGCGGAGGGTCCTTTCCTGCACAAAACTGCGCCCTAGCATTTAACTTCACAGAACAGGTATCCTCGCACGCCTGTGGCTTACTCTACAGAAAGGACACTGTGAGCAACCTCTTCCGAAAAGCCTTCGCCAACGGCTTGGAGACAACAGCAAGCGAGCGCAGTGGAGGCACAGACCATTATCCTAGATAGCAGCACAGTGTCTCTAGCAGAGATCGCCTCCCGGAGGATACTTACGCCACACCGAGGTTCCAGCAGGGAGTTTTGCCTTGTAGCAGTACAACTCACTCAAGAAACAGGGCTGAGGTGTAGGGCTAATCTGACGTGCGCTCACTCTATGTGTCCGCGAGAAGGTTTCACGGAGCAGAAGGCATCACCGACCGCGACCACGTGTGTGCACCCAAGAAGCCCTGTGCCGTGGGTGTTCTCAGGCCGACCGAGAAGACCTAGGTGTGTGCTGTACCCGCTCTCGGTGGTTCACACGTTGCGTGACCCTGTGCCTTTGGAGGGTTTTCAGGGCGGGTGGCACCTCTGCGCTGCGAGCGCGAAGAGGCGTAGAGGCCTTTCACACTGGAGGAAGGGCCTGCATCTATCTCACGGAGAAAATGTGTACGTCGCCCGGCAGATGGAGGCGCGCTCTTGACACCATTTCTTCTGCCCGTTTAAAACACAAGTATTTGTACTCGATCCGGGCTGCCTGGTTACATGCTTGGCAGTCCGCATCACCCCGAGTACCTTTCCTGAAGTTTGATTCGTAGCTGGGTAAACTCGGGCTTCAGAGGCTAGATGAGACCCAACGTGTTCGGCTTGTGGCGAAAGCCTTTGACCAGAGGCCTATACGCTTGTGCTCGTGGCGAGGGCTAGGCAAGAACGTTTACGCACTGGGTTTTTATCTTTACTCCAAGCTGCCCCTTTCGGCTGCAGCAGGCGGCGTGTCCGTATCCCAGCCAGGGAAGCAGGCCCGTGGGGGAGTCTGCCAGGCGACAGGCCTCCACTCTAGATAACGGCGAAAGTGCATCGAGGCCTTCGGAAGCCCCTCTCAAGGAAAGGCTCCTCTCCGGACTAGAAGACTTTGCTAGCGGACTTCAGCAGCTCCTCTCCTTCAGGGTGCTCCGGCTGTGAAGACTAGTGAAAGCCACCATGGTCCCCAGCTTCTGAACGGCTCTTTCCCGAGTTGGTCCCATCCGTGGAAACGCCGAAGGGGCTGATCTCAACCGATCGGGCTGCGCACCGTGAGTCTCTGGGGTAGGGCAGCCCTGAGCCAGTGTGCCACCCAAGGAATGAAAAGCCAAGTTTCCTTACCCACAAGAAGGCACACTGAGGCCCGGTGTGTTCTCTATGAAATTTACGTGGGCTTGAAGGGTGATGCCTATACTACATTGTGGAAAGGCTGGGTCTTACGGCTCTCTCTTTCTCCCTCTCTCGGGCCCATACCCTGGTGCTCAGCTCTTGTGGGAATGCTGAGTGAGAGACACCGCCACTGTGCTGGACTCAGAAGGCTTCCTCCCTTTATGGCAATTCTGTTTGTCTCTTACGTCGAGGAGCAATGGAGGGTGCGCACAGGTATTCTGAAATCAACTGGCTGACGACAGAGGCTCCGGGGGAGCTGGTTCCTCGGTGGAAGGAGCCAAAAGGCCCGCCTTCCTATGGTCTCCTTTAGAGCTGCCGGACACCCGGCCGTCTGAGGCCTAACAATTGGACATTGTGACGGCATGGCATGGAAACCCTGGGAACCCTAAGACACGGTGGAAGTGCGGTTCGCAAGCTGGGTGCCAGGAACCTTCAAAGCACAGTGTGGTTTCATGTACGAAAGCGAGCCCAAGCGTCTGAGGCTGGCAGCCTCTTGCTTGCGAGGCTTGGTGTCCCCGTGGGCCTGACGGCTACTTCCCTGTTTCCGGCACCCTCAGGAAACTCTTCAGAAGAGCCTTCGGAAGCCGCTGAGAGAGAACAGCTGCGAAGTGGAGGCACAGAGCAGTCACCTCGATACCAGCCCCGTGTCCCAAGCAACGATCCTTCCCCGGAGGGTTCTTAACCCACCCAGGGATTCAAGCAGGGAGTTTGCCTTGTCCAACTTGCACAGGAAACTGGCATGAGAGGTAGGGCTCATGTACTTGCGTTCACACGACGAGGCCCGGAGAAGTTCTCACGGAGCCGAATCCAGCACCCTTCCTCCACCACGTGTGTACAACAAAGGAGCGCTGGGCAGTGGGTGTTCTCAGGCCAAGAGAGAAGTCCTTGTTCTGTGCTGCACCTGCTGGGTGGTTCAAGGGTTCTCTGACCTTCCTCCTCTGGAAGCTTTTCAGAGCTGAGGCTACCCCTGGGCTGCGAAAGCAGAGAGGCGTAGAGGCCTTTCACACTGAAGGCGTGGGCTGGTTTCCCAGGGAGAAAGTGTACGTCGCCCACACCCACACCCCCACCCCACCCCAGCTGGAGGCGTGCAGGTTGACACCATTTTGTTCTGCCCACGGAAAATACAAAGAGGCGTACACGATTTGGGCTGTCTGGCGAAAGGATTCTGAATCGCTGGCACCCTGAGTACCTTTCCTGAAGTTTGCCTCCTAGCTGGTTAAACTCGGCGTTCAGAGGCGAGATGAGAACAGACTTGCTCAGCGTGCGGCGACGAGCCTTGATGCCCTGCCCTAAACGTTTGTGCTTCTGGCCAGCGTCGCGCAAGTACTTTGACACGTAGGATTCTTACCTTTACTCTAAGCTGTCCCTGTTGGCTGAAGCAGTCGGCGTGTCTGTATCGCAGCCTGGGAGGCAGGGCGTTGGGGGAGTCCGCCAAGTGACTGGCCTCCATCATAGCTGAGAAAGTGCGTCGAGGTTTTCGGGAGCCACTTACAGGGAAAGGTTGCAATTCGGAATTGGAGACTGTGCTGGCAAACGTCAGCAGCTCCTCTCCCTCGCAGTGCTCTGGGTGTGCCGACTCCTAACAGCCACCACGGTCCCCAGCTTGTGAACGGTCCCACTGCGAGCCGGTTTCATCCGTGAAAGATCCACGTGAGGCCGATCTCCAGCGATCGGGCTCCACGCCTTGAGCCTCTGGGACAGGGCAGCCCTGTGCCGATGTGCCCACCAGGGGACGCAACCGAAGTTTACTTACCACGGGAAAGCGCATCAAGGCCTCGTGTTCTCTCCATGAGATGAACGCGAGCTTGAAGGGTGACGCGTCAGAGTACACTGTGAACAGCTCGCCGGTACGCCTGTCTTGCCCCCTCTCACGGTCTCACGCACCCGGGCTCAGTTCCCTGTTGGAATGCTGAGTGGGAGCGCCAGCCTCCCTTCTGGACTCTGAAGCCTTCCGCCCCTAATGGCAAGTCTGTGTGCCTCTCACGTGGGGGGGCGGAATGAGGTCGCCCGCAGAGGTTCTGACATGAAAGAACTAAAGACGCGTGGTGCTGAGGAGCTGGTTCCTCATGGAGGGAGCCCAAAGGCCAGAACGCCGAAGGTCTCTTCCAAGGCTGCCGGACGCTCTGCCCTTCTAGGCCTGAGATACGGACCTTGTGACGGCACGGAAAGCCTGCGAGATTTAGGAGACATCGCCAGTGCAAGTGGCAATCCGGAAGGAAGACCCTTCAAGGCGGAGGGTCCTTTCCTGCACAAAACTGCGCCCTAGCATTTAACTTCACAGAACAGGTATCCTCGCACGCCTGTGGCTTACTCTACAGAAAGGACACTGTGAGCAACCTCTTCCGAAAAGCCTTCGCCAACGGCTTGGAGACAACAGCAAGCGAGCGCAGTGGAGGCACAGACCATTATCCTAGATAGCAGCACAGTGTCTCTAGCAGAGATCGCCTCCCGGAGGATACTTACGCCACACCGAGGTTCCAGCAGGGAGTTTTGCCTTGTAGCAGTACAACTCACTCAAGAAACAGGGCTGAGGTGTAGGGCTAATCTGACGTGCGCTCACTCTATGTGTCCGCGAGAAGGTTTCACGGAGCAGAAGGCATCACCGACCGCGACCACGTGTGTGCACCCAAGAAGCCCTGTGCCGTGGGTGTTCTCAGGCCGACCGAGAAGACCTAGGTGTGTGCTGTACCCGCTCTCGGTGGTTCACACGTTGCGTGACCCTGTGCCTTTGGAGGGTTTTCAGGGCGGGTGGCACCTCTGCGCTGCGAGCGCGAAGAGGCGTAGAGGCCTTTCACACTGGAGGAAGGGCCTGCATCTATCTCACGGAGAAAATGTGTACGTCGCCCGGCAGATGGAGGCGCGCTCTTGACACCATTTCTTCTGCCCGTTTAAAACACAAGTATTTGTACTCGATCCGGGCTGCCTGGTTACATGCTTGGCAGTCCGCATCACCCCGAGTACCTTTCCTGAAGTTTGATTCGTAGCTGGGTAAACTCGGGCTTCAGAGGCTAGATGAGACCCAACGTGTTCGGCTTGTGGCGAAAGCCTTTGACCAGAGGCCTATACGCTTGTGCTCGTGGCGAGGGCTAGGCAAGAACGTTTACGCACTGGGTTTTTATCTTTACTCCAAGCTGCCCCTTTCGGCTGCAGCAGGCGGCGTGTCCGTATCCCAGCCAGGGAAGCAGGCCCGTGGGGGAGTCTGCCAGGCGACAGGCCTCCACTCTAGATAACGGCGAAAGTGCATCGAGGCCTTCGGAAGCCCCTCTCAAGGAAAGGCTCCTCTCCGGACTAGAAGACTTTGCTAGCGGACTTCAGCAGCTCCTCTCCTTCAGGGTGCTCCGGCTGTGAAGACTAGTGAAAGCCACCATGGTCCCCAGCTTCTGAACGGCTCTTTCCCGAGTTGGTCCCATCCGTGGAAACGCCGAAGGGGCTGATCTCAACCGATCGGGCTGCGCACCGTGAGTCTCTGGGGTAGGGCAGCCCTGAGCCAGTGTGCCACCCAAGGAATGAAAAGCCAAGTTTCCTTACCCACAAGAAGGCACACTGAGGCCCGGTGTGTTCTCTATGAAATTTACGTGGGCTTGAAGGGTGATGCCTATACTACATTGTGGAAAGGCTGGGTCTTACGGCTCTCTCTTTCTCCCTCTCTCGGGCCCATACCCTGGTGCTCAGCTCTTGTGGGAATGCTGAGTGAGAGACACCGCCACTGTGCTGGACTCAGAAGGCTTCCTCCCTTTATGGCAATTCTGTTTGTCTCTTACGTCGAGGAGCAATGGAGGGTGCGCACAGGTATTCTGAAATCAACTGGCTGACGACAGAGGCTCCGGGGGAGCTGGTTCCTCGGTGGAAGGAGCCAAAAGGCCCGCCTTCCTATGGTCTCCTTTAGAGCTGCCGGACACCCGGCCGTCTGAGGCCTAACAATTGGACATTGTGACGGCATGGCATGGAAACCCTGGGAACCCTAAGACACGGTGGAAGTGCGGTTCGCAAGCTGGGTGCCAGGAACCTTCAAAGCACAGTGTGGTTTCATGTACGAAAGCGAGCCCAAGCGTCTGAGGCTGGCAGCCTCTTGCTTGCGAGGCTTGGTGTCCCCGTGGGCCTGACGGCTACTTCCCTGTTTCCGGCACCCTCAGGAAACTCTTCAGAAGAGCCTTCGGAAGCCGCTGAGAGAGAACAGCTGCGAAGTGGAGGCACAGAGCAGTCACCTCGATACCAGCCCCGTGTCCCAAGCAACGATCCTTCCCCGGAGGGTTCTTAACCCACCCAGGGATTCAAGCAGGGAGTTTGCCTTGTCCAACTTGCACAGGAAACTGGCATGAGAGGTAGGGCTCATGTACTTGCGTTCACACGACGAGGCCCGGAGAAGTTCTCACGGAGCCGAATCCAGCACCCTTCCTCCACCACGTGTGTACAACAAAGGAGCGCTGGGCAGTGGGTGTTCTCAGGCCAAGAGAGAAGTCCTTGTTCTGTGCTGCAC